>NC_053027.1:188926211-189238462 GCF_003073215.2 Triticum urartu | reverse complement strand
GAATTCAATAGTCTTCATCATAAAAGAGCCAGCACAAGGAGTAATTAACACTATTAGCGACCTACTAGCACCAACCCCGGACTTGGAGTCAAGAATTGGATACAAGAGATGAACTAGGGTTTTGAGAGGAGATGGTGCTGTTGAAGAGGTTGATGGAGATTTCCCTCTCCCGATGAGAGGAGCGTTGTTGATGACAATGGCGATGATTTCCCCCTCCGGGAGGGAAGTTTCCCCGGCAGAACAGCCCCGCTAGAACCCTAGATTGGCTCCGCCTCGTGGCAGCGGAGTTTCATTCGAGAAGATGGCTTATGATTTTTCCCATCGAAAGAGTCCATATAGCAGAAGATGGTCATCGGAGGGCCACCAGGGGGCCCACGAGGTAGGGGGCGCGCCAGGGGGGTAGGGCGCGCCCCCACCCTCGTGGGTAGGGTGTGGCCCCCCTAGTGAAGTTCTTGCGCTCAATGTTTTTTATATATTTGGAAAACATCATCCATGAAGTTTTAGGACTTTTGGAGCTGTGTAGAATAGGTCTCTAATATTTGCTCCTTTTCCAGCCAGAATCCCAGCTGCCGGCATTCTCCCTCTTTATGTAAACCTTGTAAAATAAGAGAGAATATGCATAAGTATTGTGACATAATGTGTAATAACAGCCCATAATGCAATAAATATCGATATAAAAGCATGATGCAAAATGGACGTATCAACTCCCCCAAGCTTAGACCTCGCTTGTCCTCAAGCGAAAAGCCGAAATCGAAAAATATGTCCACATGTTTAGAGATGAAGGTGTCGATAAAAATAAAATACGGACATGAGGGCATCATGATCATTCTTAGAGCAGCAACTTATATAATTCTTGTCATATGATATCTTATGCTAGAGTAATAATTCAATCACAATATCAAGTACGAATCGTAAACTTCATTGAAAACTAACAAACTATAATCTCAGTCATTGAAGCAATTGCAATTTATCATAACATAGGAAAGAGTCAATGTATAAGATCCTTTCAGCAAGTCCACATACTCAACTATCATATAATCTTTCACAATTGCTGACACTCATGCAATACTTATGTTTATGGAGTTTTAATCAGACACAGAGAAAGATAGGGGCTTATAGTTTTTGCCTCCCAACGTTTTACCTCAAGGGTAATGTCAACAGTAATAGTTCATGAAAACCCACATCTAATTAGCCATATATACCCGGATCTTTCCAACATACCGTGCTTGCCAAAGGATAAAATGTAAAAAGGAAGGGTGAAGATCACCATGACTCTTTTGCAGTATAGGAGATAAAAGTAAAAGATAGGCCCTTCGCAGAGGGAAGCAGAGGTTGTCATGCACTTTTATGGTTGGATGCATAAAATCCTAATGCGAAAGAACGTCACTTTATATTGCCACTTGTGATATGGACCTTTATTATGCAGTATGTTGCTTTTATTACTTCCATATCACACGATCATATAAAGCTTATTTCCTCCACACCAATCAATCATACATATTTAGAGAGCAATTTTTATTGCTTGCACCAATGACAACTTAGTTGATGGATCTTACTCAATCCATAGGTAGGTATGGTGGATTCTCATGGCAAAACTGGTTTAAGGGTATTTGGAAGCAAAAGTAGTATCTCTACTTGGTGCAATGAATTGGCTAGCATGAGGGAGAAAGGCAAGCTCATCATGTTGGAATATCCAAGACAATATAATTCATCTCAGATGTTAGAAAACATAACCCATTATGTTGTCTTCCTTGTCCAATGTCAACTCTTTAGCATGTCATATTTTAATGAGTGCTCACAATCATAAAATATGTCCAAGATAGTATATTTATATGTGAAGACCTCTCTTTCTTTATTACTTCTTATTAATTGCAACGATGACCAAAACTATGTTCGTCAACCCTCAATAACTTTTATTCATCACACTCTTTCTATGTGAGCTCATTACTCTCCATAAGAGTCACATGATCTCTTTGTTTCTTTTTACTTCTTTCTCTTTTCTTTTATTTACTTGGGATCATGGCAAAAATAATCAAGCCCTTGACTCAACACTAATATTTATTATATAGCTCACAGACTCGATTACATAGAAGGATAATAAAGCAAAACTCACAACTAGATCATACTAAGAACTTTTATTCTACTAGATCAAGATATTACCAAAAGGATCGAACTAAGAAAAACGTAAAAGATAAAAGTGATGGTGATACGATACCAGGGTACTCCCCCAAGCTTGGCAGTTGCCAAGTGGAGTGCCCATACCAGATACTCAATTCTTCTTTGTTGGAGTAGAAGGTGGAGTTGTTGATGATGGATAGTCGCACATCGAGCGTAGGAGGTCTTCTAGCTTGCGGATAATGCCCTTGAGTGCGATGATATGCTCCTTCAACAAAATATTTTCACGTGTGAGATACTTATTTTGTATACGAGCCAACTCAATCATCTTGAAAGCTTCTATTCTTGTTGGGGTAAGAAGATTGTGATCCAATTGAAGGGTGTCCTCTGTTGCTGGAACTTGGTCCTCCATGGCCTTCTTGATCCCTTCATCCTTGTTGATCTCCATAGGCTCTTCTCTCTTTAGCTCTATCTTCATTAGCCAAGCATCATTGCCCTCATGGTTGGAGGAGGAGGGAGACGACATAGTGCCTGGCCTTGAGAACCCTGACAGGAAACAACTCGAAACAAAGACATGAGATTTTTGCGTGATACGGGAGTCAAAACTCCTGGGAGGTTATATAATGAATTTTTACCGATCAAAATATGTGTCCTGTAAGAAAACAGAGTCCGGAGAGCACACGAGGTGCCCACGAGGTAGGGGGTGCGCCCAGGGGGGTAGGGTGCGCTCACCACCCTCGTGGGGCCCTCGTGTCCTTTCCGGACTGCTGCTTATTTTTCTATTTTTCTAAATATTCCAAAACGGAGAAATATTGCCTTAAAACTGTTTTGGAGTCGGTTTACTTACCGTACCACATACCTATTCCTTTTTGGAGTCTGAAATGTTCCGGAAAGTGTCCTTTATGCACTCCTCCGGGGTTACGGTTTCAATAACATTGGTTTCAACATCTATGGGATTACCTGAGATATAATGTTTGATTCTTTGACCGTTCATCACCTTCGGATTTGTGCCTTCGAAGTTGTTGATTTTTATGGCACCGGAACAATAGACCTCCTCGATAACGTAAGGACCTTCCCATTTAGAGAGAAGTTTTCCTGCAAAAAAAATCTTAAACGAGAGTTGTATAGCAATACAAAATCACCTACTTTAAACTCACGCTTTTGTATTCTTTTGTCATGCCATCTTTTAACTTTTTCTTTAAACAACTTGGCATTTTCATAGGCTTGGGTTCTCCATTCATCAAGCGAGCTAATATCAAATAGCCTCTTCTCACCGACAAGTTTAAAATCATAATTGAGTTCTTTAATGGCCCAATATGCCTTGTGTTCTAGTTCGAGAGGTAAGTGACATGCTTTTCCATAGACCATTTTATACGGAGACATACCCATAGGATTTTTATATGCAGTTCTATAGGCCCATAATGCATCATCAAGTTTCTTGGACCAATTCTTTCTGGACCTATTAACAGTCTTTTGCAAAATTAATTTGAGTTCTCTATTACTCAATTCTACTTGACCACTAGACTAAGGGTGATAAGGAGATGCAATTCTATGATTAACATCATATTTAGCAAGCATTTTACGGAAAGCACCATGAATAAAATGTGAACCACCATCAGTCATTAAATATCTAGGGACTCCAAATCTTGGAAAAATAACTTCTTTAAGCATTTTAATAGAAGTGTTATGATCAGCACTACTAGTTGGAATAGCTTCTACCCACTTAGTAACGTAATCAACAGCAACTAAAATATGTGTATATCCATTAGAGGAAGGAAAAGGCCCCATATAGTCAAAGCCCCAAACATCAAATGGTTCAATAACAAGTGAATACTTCATAGGCATTTCTTGACGTCCACTAATATTACCAATTCTTTGACATTCATCGCAAGATAAGACAAACTTACGGGCATCCTTGAAGAGAGTGGGCCAATAAAAATCAGATTGCAGTACCTTATGTGCAGTCCTATCTCCAGGGTGGTGTCCTCCATAAGCTTCAGATTGACACTTGCGTAGGATCTGTTCCTGTTCATGCTCAGGTACACAACGTCTAATAACACCATCCACTCCTTCTTTATAAAGACGTGGGTCATCCCAAAAGTAATGCCTCAAATCATAAAAGAACTTTTTCTTTTGCTGGTATGTGAAACTAGGTGGTATAAACTTAGCAACAATGTAATTAGCATAATCAGCATACCATGGAGCAGTATGAGAAGTATTTATGACATTTAGTTGCTCATCAGGAAAGCTATCATCAATAGGTAGTGGGTCATCAAGCACATTTTCTAACCTAGACAAGTTGTCTGCAACGGGGTTCTCAGCTCCTTTTCTATCAACAATATGTAAATCAAATTCTTGTAGCAAGAGAACCCATCTAATAAGTCTAGGTTTAGAATCTTTCTATTCCATAAGATATTTAATAGCAGCATGATCAGTGTGAATAGTTACTTTAGAATCAACAATATAAAGCCTAAACTTATCACAAGCAAATACAACTGCTAAGAATTCCTTTTCAGTAGTAGCATAATTTCTTTGAGCATTATCTAGAGTTTTATTAGCATATTGGATAACATTTAGTTTCTTATCAACTCTTTGCCCTAGAACAGCACCTACAGCATAATCACTAGCATCACACATAATTTCAAAGGGTAAATTCCAATCAGGTGGCTGAACAATAGGTGCAGAGATCAATGCTTTCTTAAGTATTTCAAATGCTTCTACACAATCATCATCAAAGACAAATGGTATATATTTTTGTAATAAATTAGTCAGAGGCCGAGAAATTTTTGAGAAGTCCTTAATGAACCTCCTATAAAAACCGGCATGACCAAGAAAACTTCTTATACCTTTGATGTCCTTGGGACATGGCATATTTTCAATAGCATCAACCTTGGCTTTATCAACTTCAATACCTCTTTCAGAAACATTGTGTCCCGAGACAATACCTTCATTAACCATAAAGTGGAACTTTTCCCAATTCAAGACAAGATTAGTCTCTTCACATCTCTGCAAAACTCGATCAAGGTTGCTCAAACAATCATCAAAATAAAATCCATAGACGGAAAAGTCGTCCATTAAAACCTCACAAATCTTTTCACAAAAGTCAAAGAATATAGCCATCATGCATCTTTGAAAGGTAGCAGGTGCATTACATAAACCAAAAGGCATACATCTATAAGCAAAAGTACCAAAAGGGCATGTAAAAGTAGTCTTTGATTGATCTTTGGCTGACACAGGTATTTGAGAGAAACCAGAATAACCATCTAGAAAGCAAAAATGTGTATGTTTGGATAATCTTTCTAGCATTTGATCGATAAAAAGTAAGGCGTAATGATCCTTTTTAGTAGCCTTATTTAATTTGCGGAAATCAATTACCATCCTATAACCAGTAATAATTCTTTGAGGATCAATTCATCTTTATCATTAGGAACAATAGTAGTACATCCCTTCTTAGGGACACAATGGACAGGACTTACCCACTTACTATCAGCAACGGGATAAATTATACCTACCTCAAAGAGCTTTAGTATCTCCTTTCTTACCACTTCTTTCATTTTAGGATTCAGACGGCGTTGATGATCACGAACTGGTTTAGCATCTTCTTCCAAATTAATTTTATGTTGACATAGAGTGGGACTAATGCCCTTAAGATCATCGAGAGTATACCCAATAGCAGCACAGTGCTTCTTCAGAATTTTTAATAATCTCTCTTCTTCATGTTCTGAAAGGTTAGCACTAATAATAACAGGGTATATCTTTTTCTCATCAAGATAAGCATATTTAAGAGTATCAGGTAATGGTTTAAGCTCAAACACGGGATCACCTATTAGCAAGTTTAATTGTGACATCGATATCTTCTAACTCAGCGGGTGAAATTTCATGCATAATTTCTTTGTATAAGTTAATAGGTATTGCACTAGCACTAGAACCCATATCACATAAGCCATGATAGCAATGATCTCCTATTTTAACAGAAATAACAGGCATGCCTACCACAGGTCTAGGTTTATCTGTATCACGGGGTTTAGCAATTCTAGCAGTTTCATTACAAAAATAAATAACATGCCCATCTATATTATGAGACAAGAGATCTTTAACAATAGCAATATTAGGTTCAACTTTAACTTGCTCAGGAGGTGTATATGTTTTAATATTGCTTTTACGAACCACAGTTGAAGCTTTAGCATGATCCATTATCCTAACAGGGAAAGGTGGTTTCTCAACATAGGAAGTAGGAACAATAGGATCATTATAAGTAATAGTCTTTTCTTCAACTTTAATAGGTGCAGCTACTTTTACTTCTATGGGAGGATGATATTTAAATCACTTCTCCTTGGGGAGATCAATATAGGAAGCAAAAGATTCACATAAATAGGCTACTATCTCAGAGTCAAGTCCATATTTAGTGCTAAATTTATGAAAAATATCGGTATCCATAAAAGATTTAACACAATCAAAACTAGGTGTCATACCTGACTCCTTACCGTTGTCGAGGTCCCAATCTTCGGATTTGCGTTTAATTCTTTCCAATAAATCCCATTTGAATTCAATAGTCTTCATCATAAAAGAGCCAGCCCAAGAAGTACCAAGCATGGTGCGATTGTTACCAGAAAGCCGAGCATAAATTTTTTGAATAATCATTTCTCTTGAGAGCTCATGATTGGGGCATGAATATAACATTGATTTAAGCCTCCCCCAAGATTGAGCGATGCTTTCTCCTTCGCGATGCCAAAAATTATATATATAATTGCGATCACGATGAACAAGATGCATAGGATAAAACTTTTGATGAAATTCCAATTTCAATCGTTTGTAGTTCAAAGACTCCATATCATCACATAGCCTATACCATGTCGATGCATTTCCCCTCAAAGATAAGGTGAATACCTTCTTCTTAACAACATCTCCGGGTACACCTGCAAGCTTAAATAATCCACAAACTTCATCCACATATATTATATGCTCATCAAGATGTTTTGTTCCATCTCCTAAAAAAGGATTAGCTAGCAGTTTTTCTACCATACCCAAAGGAATTTCAAAGCAAGCATTTTCATTTTCAGTAGGTTCAGTAGGTTGAGGAGCAACTCTTGGCTCTACTGGTCGGGGTGAAGATACCCCGAACAAGACCCTCAGAGGATTACTTTCCATAGTAACAAGTGACAGTAAATTTCAGCACACTATATAAATTTTTTCTTACCAAATTCCACCTACCAAAGGCGCTTCACTCCCCGGCAACGGTGCCAGAAAAGAGTCTTGATGACCCAAAAGTATAGGGGATCTATCGTAGTCCTTACGATAAGTAAGAGTGTCGAACCCAACAAGGAGCAGAAGGAAATGATAAGCGGTTTCCAGCAAGGTATTCTCCGCAAGTACTGAAATAAGTGGTAACAGATAGTTGTGATAGGATAATTTGTAACGAGCAACAAGTAAAAAAGTAAATAAAGTGCAGCAAGGTGGCCCAATCCTTTTGTAGCAAAGGACAAGCCTGGACAAACTCTTATATGATGTAAAGCTCTCCCGAGGACACATGGGAATATCGTCAAGCTAGTTTTCATCACGCTCATATGATTCGCGTTCGGTACTTTGAAAATTTTGTATGTGGTTGGACCGGTGCTTGGGTGCTGCCCTTACTTGGACAAGCATCCCACTTATGATTAACCTCTATTGCAAGCATCCGCAACTATAACAAAAGTATTAAGGTAAACCTAACCATAGCATGAAACATATGGATCCAAATCAGCCCTTTACGAAGCAATGCATAAACTAGGGTTTAAGCTTCTGTCACTCTAGCAACCCATCATCTACTTATTACTTCCCAATGCCTTCCTCTAGGCCCAAAAAATGGTGAAGTGTCATGTAGTCGACATTCACATAATACCACTAGAGGAGAGACAACATACATCTCATCAACATATCGAACTAATACCAAATTCACATGACTACTAATAGCAAGACTTCTCCCATGTCCTCAGGAACAAAAGTAACTACTCACAAAGCATAAACATGTTCATAATCAGAGGGGTATTAATGTGCATATAGGATCTGAACATATGATCTTCCACCAATTAAACCAACTAGCATCTACTACAAGGAGTAATTAACACTACTAGCAACCTACTATCACCAATCCCGGACTTGGAGACAAGAATTGGATACAAGAGATGAACTAGGGTTTTGAGATGAGATGGTGCTGATGAAGATGTTGATGGAGATTGCCCTCTCCCGATGAGAGGAGCGTTGGTGATGACGGTGGCGATGATTTCCCCCTCTGGGAGGGAAGTTTCCCCGGCAAAACAGCCCCGCCAGAACCCTAGATTGGCTCCGCCAAGGTTCCGCCTCGTCGCTGCGGAGTTTCGTCCGAGAAGATGGCTTATGATTTTTTTCCCATCGAAAGAGTCCATATAGCAGAAGATGGTCACCGGAGGGCCACCAGGGGGCGCACGAGGTAGGGGGCGCGCCCAGGGGGGTAGGGCGCGCCCCCACCCTCGTGGGCAGGGTGTGGCCCCCTGGTGAAGTTCTTGCGCTCAATGTTTTTTATATATTTGGAAAACATCATCCGTGAAGTTTCAGGACTTTTGGAGCTGTGCAGAATAGGTCTCTAATATTTGCTCCTCTTCCAGCCAGAATCCCAACTGTCGGCTTTCTCCCTCTTTATGTAAACCTTGTAAAATAAGAGAGAATAGGCATAAGTATTGTGACATAATGTGTAATAACAACCCATAATGCAATAAATATTGATATAAAAGCATGATGCAAAATGGACGTATCACCTACTTCCTACTTGATTGATCTTGATGAATATGAGTACTACAAGAGTTGATCTACCACGAGATCGTAATGGCTAAACCCTAGAAGCCTAGCCTGTATGACTATGGTAATGAGTATAACCTTTCCGGACTAACCCCTCCGGTTTATATAGACACCGGGGGGGATCTAGGGTTACATAGAGTCGGTTACATTAGAAGGAATCTTCATAGTCGGTCGCCAAGCTCACCTTCCACGCCAAGGAGAGTCCAATCCGGACAAAGATACAGTCTTCGGCCTTAATGTCTTCACAGCCCATCAGTCCGGCCCATGGATAATAGGTCGGACGCCCAAGGACCCCTTGGTCCAGGACTCCCTCACCCCCACCCCTGCCCCACCCCCTCTCTGTCTCTCTGCTATTTCTTCCTCTGCCATGTTAATTAGCAATAGTACATAGTAGATGTTAATTAGTACTAGGGTTCATAGATAATGATTTTTATTATTAGTAGTAGATGTTAATTAGTAGTAGTGATGGTACTAGTTAACTAGGGTAGTATGGTTAATAGTAGATGTTTTTAGTTAGGGTAATAATAGATGTTAAGTAGTAGATAATGTAGATGTTAATTAGTTCAGTAAGGTTTAGTTTTTGAATTGAGTTTGTTTAACTAGATGTTAATTAGGGCGGTAGGGTTTAGTGTAGAGTAAAGTTTAGTTCAGTAGTTACCTAAATATAATCAATATTTGGTTTTTGAATTTAGTTTGAGAGAGCATGAGATTTGTGTAGATTTTCTTGAAGTGTCAAATGCTAGGAGATGCAAATTTGAAGTGGTCAGGATATATGCAAATTCCTCAATTGTGTTTGCACATGTTTTGATTGTGCCGAAGTGGCTTTGTTGTTTCCAGGGAATGAAGCCGAGTGGCCTATGTTTTGCCAGAATGTTGATTCATTTCCATTCCGGCAAATTTCAGGTTCTCGATTTGTCCACTTTTTAGCAAAAGTCATGCCGAAATTTTCCGTGAATTTCGGCATGACTTGTGCTACAAACTAGGACATATCGAGTGCCCGGGATTTGCCGCACCGGAGAGGAGTCAACGTTCCTGCAAAGCATCTTTTTTATGTCATTATTCATTTTATTAGGTCTAGAATTAATTGACTAGATTTAATCATAGGAAACATGGCTAGCATCGATGAAGGACAGGTTTCTGGTGACTGCGACAACGTTTACCTGGCGGCAGAAGAATTTTTTAGGGAAGACAACGATCAAGAGTTGATGTTGCTAGGTCCACCTGTCACATCGGAGATTGAGACCAACATCGAGACCGGCGCTGAGACTGAGAGCGGCGCTGAGACCGGCATCGAGACTGGCGCTGAGACTGAGCCCGGCGCCGAGACTCGCGGAGCCAGTATAGAACCGAAAGCAAAGAGGCAACGGCTTCCTAACAAGCTCAGGACTACTAAACTGGTGGTCACAGATATCGACGACGGCAATTTTGAGCCAAACGCGCCCAAGGAAGCACGTGCATGCTATGGCAATCAAATAGGCTGCATCATACGGACAACCACCACCATCAACGATGATAAAATAAACAAGATAGATAATATGAGGACCTCCCTCCTAAAGAAGACGCACCAGATATTCTTGTTCCCGGGCCGGAATGAAAAGGATTATAAAGATCTAGATAAGGACTCGACAATGAAGAAGATAAACAAACATGCCATGACCAAGTTTCGCGATGCGTTAGCCGCCTGGAAATCAAGGGTGAAATATCGGATCGTCAACCAAAAGGAACCATACTCCGAGATTGTAAAGGATAATCCGACAATCATGGCAGAGCACTTTCAAATATTCAAGGCGGCTTGCGAGGCCAAAGATGCCAAAAAAAGTTGAAGTACATGAAGGGGATTCAACAGAGGAACATTGGGTGCCACCACCTCGGAAGCCGTGGTTATGGCAGGAAGAGGTCCATATGGGCCAAGGAGGACGCGGAAGCCGCGAGTCTGGGCATCCCAGACCCCTTGGCGGAGTTCACCATCCCGCAGGAGCGTGACATCCTCAGGGCCCGGCACCGTTGGGACCCAGTGAAGAAGGTTTTCGAGACGAACACGGTCACGACGGAGTTCATGAGACTGCTGGTAATTTTAGTTTCTGATCAATTCGACTACACGTTAGTCATATTTGTAAACGATCCTTGTGCCTTTTGCAGAGAGAACAGCACAGGATTGCGGCCGAAAGCGACTCGCCGTCTGAGGCGTTGGCGAGGCCCAAGTGGGACACTCCATTCAACCGGGCGTTGAACATATTGAAAAGACTCCCGGTGGAGACTCGACCGTCGTATGGACGCGTGCACGGTGTCGGAGACGGCGCCACGTGGAAGAAGTACTACCGTGAGACCACGGAGGAGAGAAAGGAAAGACGGAGGTTAACCAAAGAAAACATCGACAAGAAGGTTGAGATTGTGATTGAGAAGAAATCATCTAAGACAGTCGGAACAGCGGTAGCTGCCGCAAAATAGGTGCTTGTAGATATGTATACTACCTTGGTTCCGGCCGTTTTCAATTGGCGCAGGCAAAATCCAGAAAAAAAATGCAGCGGACTTTCCCCTTGCCGACTTCTTCGGGAGCAGCTCGACTAGCGTTGCACCAGCACCTGCAGCTGCACCGGCTCCCGCACCGGCTCCTGCACCTGCTCCCGCACGGCTCCCGCACCTGCTCCGCCACCTGCTCCCGCACCGGCTCCTGCACCTGCTCCCGCACCGGACTTGCTCGGGTGCTTCATCTTTGGCTGAGCTCGACGCCCTCACGGTATCTGTCACACCGGCCCCCTTCAATAAATGTATAATCTCCCGTTTTCGTAGCCTTTTGGATGTCTCACGTCGCAGACTTTTCTTTGCAAGCCGATGAAACCCCGTGCACCATATTGTACACCATCGGCAACCAGAAGGTGGACGTGGGGAAGGCAACGATAATGGAGCCAAAGGAACCATTGTTCCATAGTCGGCCAATCCCCTGGGACACCTTCAAGGTTTCTGTGGTCAGTGTCAAACTGGGCCACGAGAATTTGGCTCCTCTAGTACTAGTGGGGGATGACGATGAGACCCCGTGGCAGCTTGCTGATTGTTGCAATGGGTGGGTCCTGTTGTGGCCAAAGAGTCTGCTTTGTCTAAAGGCAGCCAGGAGCACACCCACGAGCATGCAGTTAGGTATGAACATCAACACCTCACCTACCCAATTAGCGTCGGCTGTTGTGCTGGGTGATAGCGGAGGGGGTGAGGAAGAGGCTCCATTAGTCGCTGGTGACATCGCCATAGATGAGGATGAGGATGACGATGACACTCAACAGTATGTCAATACTGGCACCTACTTAGGGTTTGAGCGTCATGAGTCAGTGCCCGAATTGCCGCCTCAGGAGTCTGAACGTATTATGGACAACCTTCCAGTAGTAAAGAAGTCTAGGAAGAGACCGAGGAATGGCAAAAAAGCTGCTTCTATGATCCAGCCGCCTCAGCAGCCTCGGGTTCAAGACCATATAGATATCCCCGGTGTGGCAAAATGGCATATCCTCGGTCAACCAATCCTACCTAAAGCAGCGCTAGGGGCCAGATTCGGCGATTTAAGGAGACTTCATGATGATGTGCTATGGATAGAGCAATGCCTCATCGCCTCAAAAAATCCAGGATACCCACTCTATGTGGTTAACGTGCCGCAGCAATTGTCGTACATCAGAACATTCCCCGCAGAGAAGTTCTTCCTTCGATTCGTTTACATCTTCGACATGTTTCACTTGAAGAAGCTGGATTTTACGTTTGTCTGCCTTTATGCCTTGCACATGAACTACCTCATCGGGGTTGAGAAGATACCTCATATCTGTGTCGTTGACCCGTACTTCAGGCACGAGGGATTCTTGAGAGTCTGCGCAGAGCACCGTGAATACGCGAGGGAGTACATCACCAATTTCATGCTCGCCAATAAGGACAAGGAGGCGATTCTCGTGCCTTATCATCCCCTATAAGTCATCCGCGCGGATATCCTTCCTTTGATTTCAATCATTCATTTGCACGGTGGAGGCTAATTAATTTGAGGTGTACTTATTTTGCGCAGCGGCGGGCGTGCCGTCCTCATCATCCTGTACCCCCGATACTCCCATGCTCTTTACTTGGACTTGTCGAAGAACATTAACAAAAAGGAATACACCCACATCAAGTCTGTTCTCGACAGTGCTATGTTTTACACTTTTACTACGGTGCACGGGGTGGAGAGATCAAGGACAAGAAGAAAAGGGCCGGCAGGCCCGCCTTCGGCCATAAGACCGACTTCTGTTGCATCCAGCAACCGAGTGATTCTCTTAATGATGGATTCTATGTCCTACACCACATGCTGGAGTATAGATGGGATCACCAGAACCTTCGCATGTCACCTAGATCCGGTGATGCCCATATTCTGTAATGGGCAAAGAACTTAGGAGATATCGAGGATCATCGACTTCGAGTTGAGTTCTATCACGTCCAGCGTGAACTTGACCAAATCATCATGAAGGAGGTCGTCTGAAAAGAAGGGATGTTGTACGAAGAAGGACAAATGTCGCGAGAAGACGTCCGAACACGCGTAGCCACTCAGCGTGTCGACCTGAAGCCTTTCACTAAGCTCGGGGACTATCTCCCTGACTTGGATGGATGGCACGACATGGAGTGATTGTCGATATATGACAATGTGTCCGTTTAGTCCATACTATCTATATGACGAAACTTTGAGTTATGCACGATGAAACTTTATTTGTGATGTAATTAAACCGCCCTCCTCGACTAGCGAAGATCACTCTAGTTAGGGCATTTTGGGTACGATGAACTTTGTTATTTATGCTTATGATATGTTGCTTCTATTTTTGCCAAGTCTGTCTCTTTCTGTTGCTCAACTATATATGTTGCATATCATCGACTCATGTGACGATGCAGGTGTATAGATCATCGATGGCGAAGAAGTGCTACGCCAAGCGTATACGACGAGTGGCCGGAATGTCAGGCCCAGGTGTACCGGTTTCCGGTTTCTGAGCGACAGCCAGTAGTTAGTTTAGGTTCACGCTAATGCGAGAGAGGGATACGAACTCATGTACTGCATTGTTCCGCTCTCACTCAAAGTGATAGCTCTTCTCCCATATATCATTGTTTAGATGGATGACGATGTAGTTGCAAGTAATCGAGACTTGTGTCGCTATTTTCGAGATGATGACAAGAGACCACTTTGTGTTGGATTATGATTATGATGATGACATGATTTGATGAGACTATTTGTATGTATATGCTATGATTACATTTGTATGTGTATGATATGCTAAATATTATTGTATAAAGCCTATTGAAATACAAAACAAATATGCAAAAAAAAACAGAACTAATAAAACTAGAAGTAGCGCTCCCTTACCAGTAGCGCTTCCTGCTAAAAAGCACTGCAGATATTAGCAGCAGCGCTCTACACTAAAGCGCACTAGTGCTAGCCATGTATAGCAGTAGCGTGGGACGACAGGCGCTACTGCTACACGTTAGCTATAGCTCCTTATCAGTAGCGCGTCGTCCCGCACTACTAATAGGCAAAATACCCGCGCTACTGCTAGGGTTTTCCCTAGTAGTCCTTGAGCATGCGTTGGTTTTCCCTTCAAGAGGAAAGGGTGATGCAGCAAAGTAGCGTAAGTATTTCCCTCAGTTTTTGAGAACCAAGGTATCAATCCAATAGGAGACAACGCACAAGTCACCTAGTACCTGCAAAAACAATCAAGAACCTCGCAACCAACGCGATAAAGGGGTTGTCAATCCCATCAAGGTCACTCGCAAAAATGAGATCTGATAGAGATAGTAAAATAAATATTTTTGGTATTATTGTTATATAGATTGTAAAGTAAAGATTGCAAAATAGTAAATGAGATGTGGTGTAAATAAAAGAGATGCAATATAATAATAAAGAGACCCGGGGGGCCATACGTTTCACTAGTGGCTTCTCTCAAGTTAGCATGTATTACGGTGGGTGAACAAATTATTGCCGAGCAACTGATAGAAAAGTGCATAGTTATGAAGATATCTAAGGCAATGATCATGAATATAGGCATCATGTCTGTGTCAAGTAGATCGAAATGATTCTTCATCTACTACTATTACTCCACACATCGACCGCTATCCAGCATGCATCTAGAGTATTAAGTTCATAAAAACATAGTAACGCTTTAAGCAAGATGACATGATGTAGAGGGATAAACTCAAGCAATATGATATAAACCCCATCTTTTTATCCTCGATGGCAACAATACAATACGTGCCTTGCTGCCCCTATTGTCACTGGGAAAGGACACCACAAGATTGAACCCAAAGCTAAGAACTTCTCCCATGGCAAGAAAGATCAATCTAGTAGGCCAAACTAAACCGATAATTCGAAGAGACTTGCAAAGATATCAAATCATGCACATAAGAATTTAGAGAAGAACCAAATAATATTCATAGATAATCTTGTTCATAAACCCACAATTCATCGGATCTCGGCAAACACACCGCAAAAGACTATTAAATCGAATAGATCTCCAAGAACAACAAGGAGAACTTTGTATTGAGAATCAAAGAGAGAGAAGAAGCCATCTAGCTAATAACTATGGACCGAAGGTTTGTGGTAAACTACTCACGCTTCATTAGAGAGGCTATGGTGTTGATATAGAAGCCCTTCATGATCGATTCCCCCTCTGGTAGATCGCTGGAAAAGGCCCCAAGATGGAATCTCATGGGTACAGAAGGTTGCGGTAGTGGAAAAGTGGTTTCGTGGCTCTCTGTGATCGATCTAGGGTATAAGAGTATATTTAGGCAAAAGAAGTACGTCGGTGGAGCTACGTGGGGCCCATGAGGGTGGGGGCGCACCTACCCCCCCTAGGCGTGCCCTCCTGCCTCGTGGCCGCCTCGCGCTTGAATTTGAGTTCGTTTGCTGGTCAGGATCGCCTCGAAAGCCGTTTGCAGTCCAAGTCTTCTAGTTTGCTTTTGGTCCAAGAAAGGACAAAGCGAAGGTTTCATTCTGATTGGATTCCGTTTGGTATTCCTTTTCTGCGAAACTCTAAAATAGGAAAACACAGAAATTGGCACTAGGCCTCCGGTTAATAGGTTAGTCCCAAAAATAATATAAAAGAGCATATTAAAGCCCATTAAACATCCAAAACAGATAATATAATAGCATGGAACAATCAAAAATTATAGATACATTGGAGACGTATCAGGGACAGCTGTAGCCCCTACTCCTCCCCTACACTTCTTGTTAGAAAGAAGGACATGACTTGGAGGTTGGTCAATGATTTCAGAAAGATTAACCGGCGAATAGTTAAGAACAAATATCCAATTCTTGTCAAAGAAGATCTCCTAGATGAATTAAAAGGAGCTACTGTGTTTACCAAGATGGATTTAAGAAGTGGCTACCACCAAATCAAAAAGCAAGAGGAAGACATTGGAAAAATTGCTTTCAACACCATTGTGGCCACTATGAGTATTTAGTAATGCCATTTGGATTAACTAATGCTACAGCTACCTTCCAGCAGCTAATGAATACAATTCTAGTACTCTACTTGAGAAAAATTGTGTTCGTTTTCTTTGATGACATCTTAGTTTACAGCAGAAATCACTACAAAAAAATACACTTCCGTGATGATACATGTTTGTCATAGTACGTCATATTTTCTGTCATGCATGTACATCCATGACGATTTTATGACAGAATCAAGATAGTCATACATGTGTTGTCGTAGAAGTGTTCCATGACATTACCAAAATTACCATCATGGAAGTGTCCACTTCCATGACGATAAATTGCGCGTCATAGAATTGCCTTCGTCAACGGTAACCGACACGTGGCATCCACCGTAACGGGTCGCCGTTAAGCTGTGGGGTTACGGTTTGGATCCGATAACCCGTTAACAGCCCGGACCAATGGGGATTTTCCACGTGTAAAATTCTCAATGCCCAGAGGAACCACGTGTCGGATCACCATTGGGACAGATGTCATCCACTCATTGGACCAAAGGTGCCTATGATAAGTCGACACGTGGCAGGGCCCAACAGAGAGGCCCATTCGTGTGAAAAGGCTAGCCGTTGGACTTGGTCAAAAGGTAACAGGCCAGCCCATGGAAAGCCTGTTAACGGTCTGTTCACTGATACATCTCCAACGTATCTATAATTTTTGGTTGTTCCATGCTGTTATATTATCATTCTTGGATGTTTTATAATCATTTTATATCATTTTTTGGTGCTAACCTATTGGCATAGTGCCAAGTGTCAGTTGCTGTTTTTTGCATGATTTTTACATCGCGGGAAATCAATATCAAACGGAGTCCAAACACAGTGAAACTTTTTGTGAATTTTTTTGGACTAGAAGACATCCAATGGGCTGGAGAAGCGCCTGGGGGGTGCTCTAAGGGGAGCGCAACCCACCAGGGCACGCTAGGAGGCCCAGGCGCGCCCTGGTGGGTTGTGCCCACCTCGGGTGCCTCCCAAACCGCCTCTTTACTCTATAAATACCCAAATTTTCCAAAAACCCTAGGGGAGTTGACGAAATTCAATTCCAGTCGTCGCAAGTTCCAGAAACCACCATATCCAATCTAGACACCATCATGGAGGGGTTCATCATGTCCATTGGTGCATCTCCGATGATGCGTGAGTAGTTCTTTGTAGACCTTCGGGTCCGAAGTTAGTAGCTACATGGCTTCCTCTCTCTCGTTTGATTCTTGATGTCCACTACGCAACCTTCTTCTTGTAGACTCATGTTGGGCCTCCAAGCACAGAGTTTTGTAGGAAAGTAGCAAATTTCCCTCAAGTGGATGACCTAAGGTTTATCAATCCGTGGGCGGCGTATGATGAAGATGGTCTCTCTCAAACAACCCTGGAACCAAATAACAAAGAGTCTCTTGTGTCCCCAACACACCCAACACACCCAATACAATGGTATATTGTATAGGTGCGCCAGTTCGGAGAAGAGATGGTGATACAAGTGCAATATGCATAGTAGATATAGGTTTTTGTAATCTGAAAATATAAAAACAGCAAGGTAACTACTAACAAAAGTGAGCAAAAACGGTATTGCAATGCTTCAAAATAAGGCCTAGGGTTCATACTTTCACTAGTGCATGTTCTCTCAACAATGATAACATAATTAGATCATATAACAATCCCTCAATGTGCAACAAAGAGTCACACCAAAGTCACTAATAGCGAAGAACAAATGAAGAGATTATTGTAGGGTACGAAACCACCTCAAAGTTATTCTTTCTGATCGATCTATTGGGCTATTCCTATAAGTGTCACAAATAGCCCTAGACTTCGAACTAAAATAACACCTTAAGACACACATCAACCAAAACCCTAATGTCACCTAGATACTCCAATGTCACCACAAGTATCTGTGGGTTTGATTATACGATATGTATCACACAATCTCAGATTCAACTATTCAAACCAACACAAAGAACTTAAAAGAGTGACCCAAAGTTTCTACTGGAGAGTCAAGACGAAAACGTGTGCCAACCCCTATGCATAAGTTCACGAGGTTACAGAACCCGCAAGTTGATCACCAAAACATACATCAAGTGTTCTCAAATCCTTAAAGACTCAATTCGATAAGATAACTTCAAAGGGAAAACTCAATCCATTACAAGAAGATAGAGGGTGAGAAACATCATAAGATCCAACTATAATAGCAAAGCTCGCGGTACATCAAGATCGTGCCAAATCAAAAACAAGAGAGAGAGAGAGAGAGAGAGAGATCAAACACATAGCTACTGGTACATACCCTCATCCCCGAGGTTGAACTACTCCCTCCTTGTCATGGAGAGCGTCGGGATGATGAAGATGGACACCGGTGATGATTTCCCCCTCCGACAGGGTGCGGGAACAGGGTCCAGATTGGTTTTTGGTGGCTACTGAGGCTTGCGGCGGCGGAACTCCTGATCTAGCTTCTGTTATGGAGGTTTTGGGGATATTATAAGAGGTGTTGGCGTCTAGAACAAGTCAGGGGGGTCCACGAGGGATCCACAAGGTTGGGGGAGCGCCCTAGGGGGGGCGCCCCCCACCCTTGTGGTGGCCTTGGGACTCCTCTGGCGCATCTCTGGTACTCCGTGGGCTTCTTTTGATCCATAAAGAATCATCGTAAAGTTTTAGGTCAATTGGACTTCGTTTGATATTCCTTTTCTGCGAAACTCAAAAACAAGGAAAAAACAGAAACTGGCACTGGGCTCTAGGTTAATAGGTCAGTCCCAAAAATCATATAAAATAGCGTATAAATACATATAAAACACCCAAGGTTGATAATATAATAGCATGGAACAATCAAAAATTATAGATACGTTGGAGACATATGAAGCATCCCCAAGCTTAATTCCTTCTCGTCCTCGAGAAGGTAAATGATAAAAACAGAATTTTTTACGTGGAATGCTACCTAACATATTTATCAATGTAATCTTCTCTATTGTGGCAGGAATATTTAGATCCATAAGATTCAAAACAAAAGTTTAATATTGACATAAAAACAATAATACTTCATGCATACTAACAAGGCAATTATGTCTTCTCAAAATAACATGCACTGGTACAGTGACGTGCTAAACAAACGGTTTTTAACCCCTTTCCGTGACAGCACTTGGAACCACCGCCAAGTGAGTGTGGGTGATAGGGGGGTCCTTCCCACACGACCAAGAAATCATCGGGGATAGGCCCTACTGGGACCCAGGCTGGGGCCGTGTGCGATCGGGCGAGGCATTGAAACCCTTTCATTTCCGTAGGTATGTACATCCCACACGGTGAATCCCAGAAATCATTTCCGTAGGTATGTAAATCCCACACGGTGAATCCCAGAAATCATTTCCGTAGGTATGTACATCCCACAGTGTGAATCCCAAAAATCATTTCCGTAGGTATGTACATCCCACACGGTGAATCCCAGAAAATCATTTCCGTAGGTATGTACACCCCACACAATTCTTTGTGTGGAAACGTTTGTGCAAGGTGGCCTAACACAAACAGTTCGCTGCCGGAAGCCGTGTGTGATTGTTAGTTGGTCAAACACGCCTACTTTCTAGAAATCATGTGGGTTGTTTGAGTTCATCGCCCACGGTGTTGTCTGAGTAACCGTTTGCAATAGAAAACCCCAATAAGTAGGGTAATTAGCCTATTATTGATAATCCATGTACTAATCAAACTAATATTTCTTATAAAACACGCCAGATATTTCATATCCATATAAAAGCAACCAAAATTTCATAATCGAATTACATCAGATAGCTTTGGCACTCAGTTACGCCATTACACAACAGCACCAAGTTTCACATGCAGCATCAAAAACCTTTGGAAAGTAGCATCATACACAGTAAATAGACAGATGAATCTCATCTGGGAAACTGCAGAAGCGGAAGGCAAATATTGAGCCTTCAGTGGTGTTGAATGTCCTTGCAACTTTAGGCCAGTGGCTATGGATAATTGCCCGCCCAACCTTCGTCCTCTTCAGCAAGACTTCAATATTGCACCGTGGGTGTTGAATAAATACCTTCCTCGCCTCTTGACCATGCAGGTGGTTTGAGAGGTAATCATCGGTGAACTGCTTTGAAAAGTACTGAAAACAAAGCTATGCATAAATCACTGTTGTAAATTTTGAAATGGTGCAAGGGGTAAAAACAAGGTAAAAGAGCTGGTACCATCCTATAGTTGATTGATTTCTTCTTCATTGTGCAAACAAAGATCTTGCTGTTATTCGTCGCAAGTTTCTTCATCCTAACAATCTTTTTGAGTTTATTGACTTGACTTATATTCATGGACATCTCATTTCCCCATATGCAAAATGGGTCGAACAATGGGTCTAAGCCTCTGATAGCAGGACCTACATGTGCAAGACCAAATTGTAAGAAACCTAAATATTAGAATGATTCCTGCGGCTGCACAATAATGTGCTATTAGCCAAAGGACCCTGCTTGAACAAACCTCGATGGTAAACCGCAGTGTCTCCCATTGTTTCCCTACAACACACATAAGGAAGATCTTGATCAGATTAACTGAGAGTTGCCATACTATCAGTAGAATATGTATTGAGTACAGCCAAATTGCAGAACTTAACCAAATTGTTAAATGGACATCAGACCAAATGAACCAAAATAGTTAATTGAGCACGACATTGCAGAGTAGAAACATGTATGAGAAGATAAGACAGTTAACAAAACAAAGAATGCTTGAGAACAGTACTGCGAAACATAGCAATTCTTGGACCAAAGTGTTAACTAAACATTACATTTCAGAGGACCAAACTATTAACTAAACATCAGATTGCATATTAACATTACAGAGCACAAATCACTAGAAAGCAATGGCGGTGGCCTCCAGAAAACATCACGAACTGTATTTTAATGTAGACAACCGTGCGACGGTGTCGACAATGGCCTCGAAGATGAGGTGCTCCTCCAAGATCTGGCGGTCGACACACATGTCAGCCATAGCGACCTTGTTCGCGCGTGCGGCTGCATGCCACTCAGCTCCACATTGTACTGCATGTAAAATGGCTATGGGTGGCGCTTAATTGGAGGAGGGGGCAGTAATTTCGGTGGAAGGTGTCGCTCTGTCAGTCGAGGCATGTGGGATGGGAAAGGAGGATGATGGTGTGGGTGGGGTGTGCATTACCTGACCATATCAATGAGGTCGCGCAGTAAGAAGAAGAGTCGGCGACGAGGAGGACGCGCAGCAAGAAGAAGGGTCACCGGCAAGGAGGCGGCACTGCAAGAAGAAGGGTCGCCGGTGAGGAGGCGGCGCTCCAAGAGGAAGGGTAGCCAGCACTGCAAGAAGAAGGGTCGCCGGTGAGGAGGCTGAGCTGCTAGTAAGCAACAGTGAAGGTTTGAACTTGGAAAGCAAGGAGGAACAGTGGAAATGTGGCTTTTGGTAGGAGGGAGGGCGGGGAGATAGATATTTCCGCAGTGGCAAAAAAATTTTGCTCGGTGCCGCGAGAAACTGGCGCGCAAGTGTGGTTTAAGCGGGGGCGATGGACTGTGCACGACGAAGCTTCCTACGTAAGCCAGACAAGACGGTGCGCCAAGATATTTTATATCGCATCCCACACGATTCTTTCTAGTAAACTGTTTGTGATATACCTGATTTTTTTTCATTATGTTTTGAAAGACAAAATGGTGTTACGGAGGGAAAGGATTGTGTTTGAATTGCTAGAACATTTACGTACACTGAACATGCAACTAGTACATGAGTGTCGTGTTTAAATTTGGAATTATTCCGGGTTCGTTTGGCATTTTTATGCATTAATTGAGTTTCTGGGCATTTAATGTGGATAATTCAAATTTGAACTACAAGCACATGCTCCAATGCACCAAAGTTTGCTGAAAAATCACATGTGTGTCTTTGGGTGAATTTATAGGTCCCATGCAAGAAATGGGAATAAAAATTCAAACATCTGGGTGTCGTGGCTCGGACTGAATGATTGAGAAACTTGTTTTTTTAATTCCTGTAAATCCAAAACACGGCTGAAAATCATGAAACTTGGCATGGTGTCATGACATGGCATCAACATGCTGCAGCAATTTTTTTTGCCAAATTGGGACAAGCTTTGGTGTAAGCTTCTTGCAAACCGGAGCTTCCCTCAAGAAGGCTCCTGGTTCCGAGAGGGAACGTGTCACCTCCGTGTGCGAAACGACATACATACACTTCCTTCTCCCGCCTTAATTTTTTTACACAGCCAGATTAGACCAAATAGAAGTATCGTGCTAAATTTTGGAATTATTCTGTGTTTGTTTGGCCTTTTTTTATACATTAATTGGGTTTCTGGGCATTTAATGTGCATAATTCAAATTTGAACTACAAGCACAGGCTCTAGTGCACCAAAGTTGTTTGAAAAATCACATGTGTGTCCTTGGGTGAATTTCTAGGTCCCATGCAAGAGATGGGAGGTAAATTCAAACATCTGGGCATCGTGGCTCGGCCGGAAAGATTGAGAAACTTGGTTTTTTAATTCCTGTAATTCCAAAACACACCTGAAAATCATGAAACTTGGCATGGTGTCATGACATGGCACCAACATTCCACGGTAATTTTTTTCGCCGAATTGGGGCAAGCTTTGTTGTAGGCTTCTTGCAAACCGGAGCTTCCCTCAAGAAGGCTCGTGGTTCCGAGAGGGAACCTGTCACCTCTGTGTGCAAAACGACATACGTACATTGCGATCTCCCGCCTTAATTTTTTTACACAGACAGATTAGACCAAATAGAAGTACCGTGCTAAATTTTGGAATTATTCTGGGCTCGTTTCACCTTTTTTATACATTAATTGAGTTTCTGGGCATTTAATGTGCATAATTCAAATTTCAACTGCAAGCATAGGCTCTAGTGCACCGAAGTTGTTTGAAAAATCACATGTGTGTCCTTGGGTAAATTTCTAGGTCCCATGCAAGAGATGGGAGTGAAATTCAAACATCTGGGCGTCGTGGCTCCACCGGAAAGATTGAGAAACTTGGTTTTTTAATTAGTGTAATTCCAAAACACGCCTAAAAATCATGAAACTTGGCATGGTCTCATGACATGGCACCAACATGCTGAGGTAATTTTTTTGGCCGAATTGGGACAAGCTTTGGTGTAAGCTTCTTGCAAACCGGAGCTTCCCTCAAGAA
Organism: Triticum urartu; assembly: GCF_003073215.2. Classification (NCBI taxonomy): domain Eukaryota; kingdom Viridiplantae; phylum Streptophyta; class Magnoliopsida; order Poales; family Poaceae; genus Triticum; species Triticum urartu. The sequence continues at coordinate 189,214,953 of NC_053027.1, read as the reverse complement.
GGCTCGTGGTTCCGCGAGGGGACGTGTCACCTCCGTTTGCGAAATGACATACGTACACTGCCTTCTCCCGCCTTAATTTTTTTACACAACCAGATTAGACCAAATAGAAGTACCGTGCTAAATTTTGGAATTATTTCGGGTTCGTTTGGCCTTTTTATACATTAATTGAGTTTCTGGGCATTTAATGTGCATAATTCAAATTTGAACTACAAGCACATGCTCCAATGCACCAAAGTTGTTTGAAAAATCACATGTGTGCCCTTGGGTGAATCTCTAGGTCCCATGCAAGAGATGGGAGTGAAATTCAAACATCTGGGCGTCATGGCTCGGCCGGAAAGATTGGGAAACTTGGTTTTTTAATTCCTTTAATTCCAAAATACGCCTGAAAATCCTGAAACTTGGCATGGTCTCATGACATGGCACCAACATGTGGTGGTAATTTTTCTGTCCGATTTGTGAAGGCGCACACATTAACAATCAACAAAGTCATTTTGGAACAAGTGTTGTCACGTTACAAATCGAAAACGCAAGTATTATCGAAACCGTGGGCGTTCAACTTACCAATTACGTGCGGCCACCCGTCCCCTTTTTTTATTGGCTAGGAGGTGTCATGCGGGGTAGCTATTTGAGTACGGGAGGCGTGCAATCAGACCCCTGCGCGTGCTCATCGGGAGGAGAGCCCTTTTGACCGCTACCCGCTGTGCACCTCCCTCCCAACGTCTCCATTAATGGCGCCTGAGCACCTGTTCTATGGCGTGGCTATATGTCTCACTGGACTGAGATTTAAGAGAGAAAAATGAAAATCTGACAAGAAAGTTTTGCACGGATCTTGTTGTATGATCCGACGGACCTATATAGCATTGACTGCGACTTATAGCAAGCATGATGGATATAAGGACGATGACATTGGATAATAATTGTCTTACATATTTATAAACATAATTAAAAAAGCCACATGTGGCAACGCCCGATATACACAAGGGCAAAAGAAGAAGGAAGACAACTAGTCTCCGCGGCGGGCGGCGATGAGCTCTTTCTTGTCCTCAAGATGCTGGTTGAGACCATCCACGGATTCCTCCACCAGCCTTCTGCGCTCGATGTGCAGCATGGCATTCTCGTCCATAAGTTTCTCGACGATGACGTCGGTCCTCTTCAACAAGCCAGTGGTCTGCTCCTGCTGCTCCGCACTTCTGATGATCTTCGCCCTCAACAGGTCGTGCTCGGCCCGAAGCTTCGCATTGCTCTCATTTAGTTACCGAATGACGTCGGTAGACTGTTCAAACGAGGCTTGCAGGTCATCCTGCAACCTCGCCCACCTAGAGATCTGATCCATCTTCCTAAGGACGAGGGCACGCATGCACCTGTAAGAGTCCTCGCCTTCCAGCGAGGCATTTTCCCAGGTCACCGCGGCACGGGATGGCATCTTTGCCGCATTCGCGGCGCGGCGGCACATCTCTTCTACTTCCACGGCACGGCCGGACCAGTCTCCTACTTCGATGGCGCGGCGGGTCCTCCATGCTGCTTCGGCAGCACGGCGAGACCTCTCTGCTGCTACGGCCGTGCGGCGGGACATGTTGGCTGCTTTCGCGGCGAGGCGGGACATCTCTCGTGCTCCTGCTTCCAGGCTCACCTCTCCCTGGTGGCAATCTCTCGACCCAAAACTCACGCTGGCCATGGCGGACGCAAGGGAACGATGATGAATGACTTGTTTGTTTTAGAATTTTTGTGGATGAGGAGTTGAGGAGGAATGTGCATTCATCTTGGAGTAGTAGTATTTATAACCGCATAGTAATACGCTCCTAAGTCGGAAATCATTTAAGTTTTGATTGGTGTGAACATGTTTGCAATTTGGAATGTGACGGGACGCGACCTCCCTGTTCTTCTAAAAAAATTGTGATGGGACGCATGCTCAAAATTTACTTGCGGTTATAAGTGCGGCACTATTCCCGGAAGGCGTAACGTGGGCACGTTCGCCTTCTCGGCCGCGTACGTGGCGTTTGCACCATAGGGTGCACCGCAATAGGCAATGTCAGCACCATCACGCATGGTTCTTTTAGTTAGAATGTGTGTGGTAGTCTAGTGCACACACGTTGATCTATCTAACTGTTTTAGTTTGTTGTGGCTAATCGCAAACAGTTCATCCATGTGAAGTGTATGCCATCAATCGTAGACACTTTGATCTGGCTGACCCGTTTCTGTTCTGTTGCCTAATCGCTAATCCTTCTGAAGCGTATGCCCTTAATCACACACACCTTGATCTGGCAGACCGTTTCTTTTGTGTTGTCTAATCACAAACAGTTCGTCTGAGTGAACCATATGCTGTTTATCGCACACGCCTTCATCTGGCTGCCCGTTTCTTTTGTTCCTCCTTATCGCAAACAGTTAATTGAACTAAACTATATGCCCTTCATCACACATGCAACTAAAACCTTAACCATGTTTGATGCATCCGTCATCGCAAACGTTTTATACATTTCTGACAGTTTTCATACAGCATCATTTGCGATTATTGCATCGCACACCATTTCTCGAAGGGTCTCTGATCGTAGTGTCGCGTTAGCAACATCCTGCAGTAGTGATGGCCAAAGAAATCTTATCCGTAGAAAATCATATGGTTTGGCTATGCTCCATCTTCATCACACAAAATATTCAAATCATGCACAACCCCGATAACAGGCCAAGCAATTGTTTCATACTTTTGATGTTCTCAAACTTTTTCAACTTTCACGTAATACATGAGCGTGAGCCATGGACATAGCACTATAGGTGGAGTAGAAGGTGGTTGTGGAGAAGACAAAAATAAGGAGATAGTCCCACATCAACTAGGTGTATCAGCGGGCTATGGAGATGCCCATCAATAGATATCAATGTGTGTGAGTAGAGATTGCCATACAATGGATGCACTTGAGCTATAAGTTTATGAAGGCTGAAAAGAAAACTAAGTGGGTGTGCATCCAACTTGCTTGCTCACGAAGACCTAGGGCAATTTGAGGAAGCCCATCATTGAAATATAAATGCCAAGTTCTATAATGAAAATTTCCCACTAGTATATGAAAGTGACAACATAGGAGACTTTCTATCATGAAGATCATGGTGCTTCTTTGAAACACAAGTGTGGTAAAAGGATAGTAGCACTACCCCTTCTCTCTTTTCTCTCATTTTTTTGTTTTTTGTTTTTTTGTTTTTTGGGGCCTTCTCTTTTTTTTGGCCTCTTTTTTTCGTCTAGAGCCTCATCCCAACTTGTGGGGGAATCATAGTCTCCATCATCCTTTCCTCACATGGGACAATGCTCTAATAATGAAGATCATCACACTTTTATTTACTTACAACTAAAGAATTACAACTCGATACTTAGAATAAAATATGACTCTATGTGAATGCCTCCGGTGGTGTGCCAGGATGTGCAATGAATCAAGAGTGACATGTATGAAAGAATTATGAACTGTGGCTTTGCCACAACTATGATGTCAACTACATGATTGTGCAAAGCAATATGACAATGATGAAGTGTATCATAATAAATGAAACGGTGGAAGTTGCATGGCAATATATCTCAGAATGGCTACAGAAATGCCATAATAGGTAGGTATGGTGGCTGTTTGGAGGAAGGTATATGGTGGGTGTATGGTACCGGCGAAAGTTGCGCGGTACTAGAGAGGCTAGCAATGGTGGAAGGGTGAGAGTGTGTATAATCCATGGACTCAACATTAGTCATAAAGAACTCACATACTTATTGCAAAAATCTATTAGTTATCGAAATGAAGTACTATGTTGTAGGAGGCTCCCAAGCGACACCTAACCAATCTAGGAGACACCACTCTCCAAAAGGTAATAGATGGTGTGTTGATGATGAACTCCTTGCTCTTGTGCTACAAATGATAGTTTCCCCAACACTCAACTCTCTCTCTCTCACACAGATTTGGATATGGTGGAAAGATGATTTGAGTGGAAAGCAACTTGGGGAAGGCTAGAGATCAAGATTCTTGTGGTTGGATTGGAATATCTTGGTCTCAACACATGAGTAGGTGGTTCTCTCTTAGAAAATGAATAGTGGAAGTGTAGGCACGTTCTGATGGCTCTCTCCATGAATGAAGAGTGGATGGAGGGGTATATATAGACTCCACACAAAATCTAGCCGTTACACACAATTTGCCAAACTCGGTGAGACCAAATACTCAAACTCGGTCAGACCGATTTAGTTCAAAATGTGAACGTTAGGTTTTTCGGTGGGACCGACATGTCAACTCGGTAGGACCGATTTCATTAGGGTTAGGGCATAACATAATCTCGGTGACACCGATCACATGAACTCGGTGATACCGATTTCTATAATAGGTAAACAGAGAGTTGCTTAGGCAAACTCGGTGGGACCGATCACTCATTTCGGTGAGACCGAAACGTTACGAAAAGGAAACAAAGAGTTTGCATTGCGAACTCGGTGGGACCGATCGCTCATCTCGGTTAGACCGAAACATTACGAAGGGAAATAGAGAGTTTGCAATCCCATCTCGGTGAGACCGAACTGATTAGGGTTTCTGGCTATGGCTATGTCAAGTGAACTTGGTGGTGCCGGAAAGATCAAATCGGTGGGGTCGAGTTTTACTTCTGGTTTGGGACATATGTGGATATGAGAAAGTCGTTGAGGGCTTTTGGAGCATATCACTAAGCATTTTGAGCAAGCAAGCCATTAAGAAACACCTCATCCACTTTTAATACTATTGGCTTTTCCTATGGACTCAATGTGATCTTGGATCACTAAAATTAAAATGTAGAGTCCTGAGCTTTTTGCCAATATGTGTCCTTAGCATTTTGAGGGGTCCACATTCCTAGTCCATGCCATGCCAATCATTGAACTTTCTGAAATGGTCATCTTGAAAGAGCATTAGTTCAATGAGCTATATGTTGTTAGGAATTACCAAAACCACCCAGGGAAAGTTGCACTTTCAATCTCCCCCTTTTTAGTAATTTATGACAACATATAGATCAAAGCTTTGACAAATGATAATAAGATTGAAATACATCGTCGCTTTGAGAAGTATGTGATAAGCAAGAGCTCCCCCTAAATTTGTGCATTATTTAAAATTTGCTTTTGAATGCAAATGCACAATTGATTAGGATCATGGGTTACTCTTCCATGTCACATACATCTTGGTGGAGCGCTCAAAATGATAGAATGTGAAATATGCACTCATCACCAAGGCAAAGTGAATGATCATACAAGAGAGATAAATAATAGCATCATTCAAGCATCATCATTAAGGTATGATATGATCAAACACATGATCACACAATTATCTGACACACATAAATAGATAGTGTTATCCAAGCAAGCACACAAATAACTATCAACCTAATAGCAAAGAGGGCAAAAAGAAGCAAAGCTCTCTCTCTCTCAGCCTATGATCTATACACTTTCTCCCCCTTTGGCAGCAAGTTACCAACAAGCTCGAAAATGCATAGTGGTATGCGTCTCTCTAGGCTTGATCTTTGGCAGGTGGCGTTGAGAGGACTCCAAGGACGAATGCATCTGTTGAAGTTGTTAGAGTTGGTGGAGTGGCAACTGGAGATGCTACTGATGCTGTGGCTGCAGGTGTAGAAGTAGTTGCTCTTGTGTCAACTATTGGCACTGCAGCAGATCTCTGCCCTGTTGGCACGCTCTGAAAGGCATCTATGGTAGCCTGCCCTTTCCTCTGCTTAGCTTCTTCCTGGAACTGATCAACTGTTGTCTGCATCTCTGTCACCTTCAGATCAAGATCATAAAATTTAGTCTCAATGATCCTCTCCAGGCTCTCTTGGTTCTGAGTTAGGGTGGCCAACCCTTCTCAGTCCTCAAGGGGGCTTGAATCAGATATCCAAGTTGATCTTGCTTAGTTTTGAGAAACACTTGAGATGCTTCTTCAGCACTTGTGATCTTTGCAGCCTTCTTAGCTTTAGCTTTCTCTCTCTTTTCTTGGGCCTCAACAGAAGTTGGATCATCATCATTCATGACAACTGTATTGTCCTCAAATTCAGGCCTCAGGGGAAGATGTTCCTTGTCCAATAGATATGTGCATGTGCCCATCTTGGATTTGATGAGCACCTGGATGTGTGGAGCATACTCACATGACCTTTTCTGATCTGCAGTTGTTCTCTTGATTGTCTCAACAATCAAACTCATCACTTTGAACTTTTGGGGCACATCAAACAACTGCAGCAAGTTGATGGAATGACCTCTGATCATTCTATGATCTCCAGACTTGGGAAACAAGGTATGCCTCAAGATAGTGTTGATTGTGGTCAAACCACAAAAAAAATAGTAGACAGAGCCCATCACTACAAAAAATACACTTCCAGGATGATACGTGTTTGTCATAGTAGGTCATGTTTTCTGTCATGCATATACATCCATGACGATTTTATGACAGAATCAAGATAGTCATACATGTGCTGTCATTGAAGTGTTCCATGACATTAACAAAATTATCATCACAGAAGTGTTCACTTCCATGATGATAAATGTCGCGTCATGGAAGTGCTTTCGTCAAGGGTGACCGACACGTGGCATCCACTGTAACGGGTCACCGTTAAGCTATCGGGTCTGGTTTTGGATCCGATAACCCTCTAACAGCCACAACCAATGTTGATTTTCCACGTGAAAAATTCACATTGGCCGACAGAACCACGTGTTAGCTCCGCGTCGGCATAGGTGTCACACATCCAATGGGCGAGATGCACCTATGATATGTTGACACGTGGACCGGCTCAATAGTGGCCCATTCAGGTTAAAAGGTCGGGCCTGTCAAAATAAGCAGGCCGGCCCATTAGTGGCCTACTTGTCAGGCCCATTTACAAGCACGTCCCATACAAGTTACACAAAATTGGCCCATCAAAGGCCCATTCTACATTTGAAAATTTCCAGCCCATCGTCAGTTTTAGCCCGTTAACGGCCCGCTACGTCTTTGGGCCCAATTGTGGCCCGAGCTTGAGTGGTCCATAACCTACAGGTCTTTTCCCAGGATCTTACCTGACTCTTCTAATTTTCCCGGAGCTATCCTAAATTCTTTTCGAAGTTTGACATCAGAATGAATTATCATCAGTCATATGTATTTCTCCAAGATCTATCAAATTCTTTTCATCATTGGCTCAACCTTTCTATTCATCATCCCGGAGTGCCTCAACAATTCATGGTGGTGTATATCATCATCATTCCCAACATTTGAAGACCGAAGAAGAGTTTCTCTCAAATATTGGTTCGTTCTCTCAGAGATGCGTGGTTCTAGCTTGATGCCATCCTCTCAAAATTGTTTTTGATTGTGAGAATTCTTTTCACCCATCCAGAGCAATTCAGGAGTCTTTTCAGTTTGTTTCTACGGAGCACATCATCACAGAATTATTCATTCTAGCTTTCAGCTCTCGTTCTCCAAATCTTACCGGTGCATCGTTCAAATATCCTCTAATCAGTTCATGATCCCTCCGTTCTCATGTATCTAAATTTCCCCAAGTATCTTTGCTCGTTTTCAATCCTTACCGGCGATTCATCCCTTTTACTTCGTTCATTTTCAATTCTTACGGTGGTTTGTTCAAGATTCTTCTTCCTTCGTTTTCATATCAATTCATTCGTTGTTTCCAAATCCTACCGGTGGTTCATTGAAGACCTTCCCAAGTTTATGCTATATCTCTCTTAATTTTTTTCTACGAGAATAAGTATTATGCAAAATCCGTTGCTTGTCATCAATCAAATTGATGAAGGATACGCATAACATAATTCTTATTCTTGTTTCATCCAAGTGATTAATTCCTTATTCCGGAGGCTCATCAAAATTATTGATCTAAATTGTTTCATCTTTTCTTTTTCAGAGTTCCATGTTTTCCGCATTATATCATCACGAAGATTCATCTAAATCATTGCAAGGATTCACCTTGTGTTTTCAACTTCTCTTTCCTTTCGTTGGTTCATTCTTTTATTACCGGAGTTCTTCATGGAGGCTCTACATGTTTCTTTGAATATTGGAGGCTCTACATGTTGGTTCATCAAGGACGTAATTCCTTCTCAAAGTGTTCATCGAGATTCTTTTCAGAGGAGCTCAAGTATTCTTTATCTTGCATTCCGAAGTGCAATTCTTTCTACCTTATCATTTGAGGTGGTGTTATGTCATTCTTGATAATTTCCCTTCGTGTTTCATGATTCACAAGTTTTTTAAGAGTGACATATCTAAAAATCCATCATTTTCTCTTTGTTCAAGACATCTTTTCAATCCATCAATCTCTTCTTTGGAATTATCTTGGGTTATTTTCACCTAAAGTTTTCCCTAAGGATCGTTGCTATTTATGGTGCTCGTAAATGACCCAAGTTCTTCATTTATCCTCCCGGTGAAATAAGCTTCTCGTCTCCTTGTTGTTATCAATCCAATCTATTATTTCTGTTAGTCGCGGAATTTCACCTCATAGTTTTGAGATGTTCTCCATAAGCCCACAACAAGCTTACTCTTTTCGTTGTTGGTTTTCCAACAACTAGTTCTACCCTTCTCCTAAAGATGCTTTTCAAGCTCATTTGAGGTAGAAGATGTTGTTTTCTCCTCCATTCTTTTAATTCCTTTCTTACATTTGTTCCGTAGGCTTTGTGATGTTGCTTTCTTCAACACATCATCTTGTTTTGTCAAGATCATGTTCAATTCCTTCCATTTACAATCGGAGTGCTGCCCAAATTATATCGTTCTTATTCCTTCTATTTTTTTAACCAGAGTGTTGTGTCCTCTGCTCAAGTTCTTTTCATCTTATCAAGTCTGGCATCTCTTTTCAACCGGAGTGCTGCCCGGATTTGTTCTTCCTTGCTCCTCTTTCCTAATGGAGTGCTTTCAACTTCGTTCATGTCTGTTGCATTCTTTCTTTCAAGTTGTTTAACCTTTCAAGGTTCTTTGGTTTCACTCGTTTGTCAAAGAAGCAACTTAGTTTACGTCCTATCTTCCTCTCCCGTTTTCCCTCCGGTGCCATCCTAGATCTCAGGACGAGATCCTCTCGTAGTGGTGGAGTGTTGTAACGCCCCGAGACCGTTGCGCCAGGTGTCTTCCAGTTATTCGCTGATGTTGCCTTGTCATTTGTTTGCGTGTCATGCATTTCATATCATGTCATCATGTGCATCGCATTTGCATACAATGTTGTATCATGCATCCGAGCATTTTCCCCGTTGTCCATTTTGCATTCCGACACTCCTATGTCCTCCGGCGCCCTCCTTTTGCCTCTTTTTGTGTGCGGGTGTTAAACATTCTCGGAATGGACCGAGATTTGCCAAGCGGCCTTGGTACACTATTGGTAGACCGTCTGTCAAGTTTCGTGCCATTTGGAGTTCGTTTGACACTCCAACGGTTAACCGGGGAACCATAAAGATCTCGTGTGTGTTGCAGCCCAACACCCCTCCAAAGTGGCCCAAAACCCATCCAAACCCTCTCCATCCTCTCGGCCGTTCGATCACGATCGTGTGCCCGAAAACCGCACCTCATTTGGACTCTCCTAGCTCCCTCTACCTACAAATATGTGCTCCTCCTGGATTTTTCACGCAGTCTAAACCCTAGCCCTTCTCCACCGCGCCGTCAGACATGTCTAGCCGGCCACGTCGCTCCGACCAACCCCGTCGCGCCGCGTCATCAACCCCGCCGCCTCAGCCTACCGCGCGCCGCCACGCGTCCCCGGCCCGGTCGCCCTCCACCGCCACCCGCGCGGGCCAGCCGGGGCCCGAGCGAGGCCCTCCCGACCCAACCATCCGCCGCCACGCAGCCCGCTCGCGCGCCGCCCATCGCGCTGCCGCCCGCTCACCGTCCCCACCGCCTTTTGCCCGCGCCGCCGTTCGCCGCCATCGCCGGCCGCTAGTGCCTCGCTACGCCGCCGCAAGCGCCTCATCGCACCACCGCCTCCGTGGGCACCCGCTCCCGCGCGTGCTCCGGCCGCCGCCCGGCGCCTCCGTGCCGCCCTCCCCGCCGACGTCGCCGCCGGCCACCGGCGTCGCCTCCCCTCCGGTGAGATTCGGGCCGAAGCTGGATCAGATCCACCAAGTCGGTGAACCAAACGCCCTTGCCCCGCCCGGATCCCTCCGTCCCAGGTTGAGCCCGTCCCACGTTGACTTTTCGCGGAGGTGATTTTTCTTCTAAGTCCTCGGATCTGTGATATTTTCTAGCCTTGTTCAACATGTCATAACTCCTCATCCATAGCTCCATTTTGCGTGTGCAATATATCGAAATGTTCATGAGGATGTCCTCTTCATTTTGTTCCATTGAACCATGCTTGTTTTTGTCCATCTTGATGCCCAAATTGCTGTTGCAAGAGTGCTTCATAATGTTAGTTCCTGATTCTTATCAGTTTATGAGCATTTGTCATTTTTGCCATGTTTATTGTGTGCTGCATACGGGCATGAGCTCTACATGTGTTTTGTTATATGCCATGCCATCTTTACAGGGGTGTATGCCATGTATTTTTGTGATCAATGTGGTGACTAGCACAGGCATGCAAAGTAGCTCTCATGATGTTGCTGATTTCAGGGACTTTGTTTTTCACAAAGTCATTTCCCTGCTGTTATTTTAATGCCATGTATTCATGTTGCTTCAGAGTGATCCATGCTTCTTTTGAGTATGTTCAGTAAGGATGATTTGAGCATATGGTTATGCTCTATCCATCCATGTCCTTGTTTGCATTTATGGAGTACCCTAGCATGACTCAATCTTGCTCTACTTTTGCTATAAAATGCTCCTGGCAGATTGTTTACATGTTAATCAATTTTGCCAAGGTTGTTGTAGTTGATCCATGCATGCTATGAGATTGTTCTTGCCATTGTTAGCTTCTTGATCATGTCTTCTTACTGGGTGTATGCTTAGTTTGTCATGCAATGCCTTGTGTTGAGTACATCAAGCTCGCAAACGTGCCTTCATAACTCTGTTTTTGCCATGTCCAGTTTTCTGCTAAGTCTGAATCTGTTAACAAAACTTGCTATGTTTACATGGGTGCCATCATATCTTATGATCCTTTTTGGCTTATGGTCAGTTAGGGACTTTTGTTATATGCTTTGAGTAGATTTATGCCATGCCTTGTATTGCTATGTTATGTTCCTGTAGCATGTTGTTATCTTGCTCTAAACATTGCTTCCTGATGTTAATTCCTGACATGTTATTTTCACTAAGTCTGTGATGCTGATATATTTTGCCCTTTTGTCATGCTTGTTTGAACCTGCTATTGTGTGAATTATCCGTAGCTCATTGTTCATCTTTTGTCAAGCATCTTGAGTATATCACTGCCATGTGCTTTGTTGCTATGTTAGAGTGCAGTAGCTTAGCTTCTTGTTGCATTCTAGATGGCATCATGCTGTTAATCACAGGATTGTGCCATTATTGTTTTCATTGCCATTTGCAAACTGTGCATCCGATTCCGGTGATCTTTATATCGATTTCGACCAAAATCATATCATCTTTCCAGCGGCACTCTTGGATTGCCAAGTTGAGGCCTGGTTCAATCTTTTCCTTCAGAAGCTCGCATATGCATTGCATATCACATCCCGCATATCATGCCATGTTTTGCATCATGTTGCTTGCGCATTGCACCATGATTGATTGTTGGTCCTTTTGCTTGTGTTCTTGCCTTGGGTAGAGCCGGGAGACGAGTACGTGATCGACGAACTCTTTGAGTGCGCTTACGAGGATGAAGCTTTCGTCTTCTCGGAGAACTTTGCAGGCAAGATGACCATACCCTCGAAATCACTTCTATCTTTGCTTGCTAGTTGCTCGCTCTTTTGCTATGGCGCAATACCTACCACTTGCTATATCATCCCTCCCATATAGCCATGTTAAACCTCTAACCCACCTTGTCCTAGCAAACCGTTGTTTAGCTATGTTACTGCTTTGCTCAGCCCCTCTTATAGCGTTGCTAGTTGCAGGTGAAGATGGAGTTTATTCCTTGTTGGAACATGATTATTATTGGGATATCACAATATTTCTTATTTAATTAATGCACCTATATACTTGGTAAAGGGTGGAAGGCTCAACCTTATGCCTGGTGTTTTGTTCCACTCTTGCCGCCCTAGTTTCCGTCATACTAGTGTGATGTTCCTTGATTTTGCATTCCTTACGCGGTTGGGTGTTATGGGAACCCCTTGGCAGTTCGCTTTGTATAAAACTCCTCCAGCAAGGCCCGACCTTGGTTTTACCATTTTCCTACCTACCACCATATACCTTCCCTTGGGTTCTGCAGACTCAAGGGTCATCTTATTTTAAACCCCCCCCCCAGGCCAGTGCTCCTCTGAGTGTTGGTCCGAACCGAGCTGCCTGCGGGGCCACCTCGGGGAAACTTGAGGTTTGGTTTTACTTGTAGCTAGTCTCATCCGATGTTGCCCTGAGAACAGGATACGTGCGACTCCTATCAGGATTTGTCGGCACATCGGGTGGCTTTGCTGGTCTTGTTTTACCACTGTCGAAATGTCTTGTAACCGGGATTCCAAGACTGATCGGGTCTTCCCGCTAGAAGGAATATCCTTCGTTAACCGTGAGATCTTGTGATGGGCTAAGTTGGGACACCCCTACAGGGTTTTGAACTTTCGAAAGCCGTGCCCGCGGTTATGGGCAGATGGGAATTTGTTAATGTCCGGTTGTAGAGAACTTGACACTTAACTTAATTAAAATGCATCAACCGCGTGTGTAGCCGTGATGGTCTCTTTCCTGCGGAGTGCGGGAAGTGAACACGACTTTGGAGTTATATTTGAACGTAAGTAGTTTCAGGATCACTTCTTGATCACTTCTAGTTCATGACCGTGCTTTGCTTCTCTTCTCGCTCTCATTTGCATAAGTTAGCCACCATATATGCTAGTGCTTGATGCAGCTCCACCTCACTACCTTTTCCTACCCATAAGCTTAAATAGTCTTGATCGCGAGGGTGTGAGATTGCTGAGTCCCCGTGACTCATAGATTACTTCCAAAACTAATTGCAGGTGCCGTTGATACCAGTGCAGATGACGCAGCCGAGCTCAAAGGAGGAGCTCGAAGAAGATCGTGTTTGTTGTGTGGTTTCGTTTTCCAGTTGATCGGTAGAGGAGTCTAGTCATGGCGATCGGGGATCTAGCATTAGGGGTTGTCTTTCTTTATTTGGTTCCGTAGTCGGACCTTGATTGTATCTGGATGATGTAATGCTATTTTTATGTATTGTGTGAAGTGGCGATTGTAAGCCAACTATTTATCTCTTTCTTATTTAGTACATGGGATGTGTAAAGATTACCCCTCTTGCGACATGCCTACAATGCGGTTATGCCTCTAAGTCGTGCTCCGACACGTGGGAGATATAGCCACACCGTGGGGGTTACATAATGGTCCGGGGGGCGTTGGCAGCGATCTGCACACCGTCCGTCCTCCGTCCTTCGCGAACAGCTTCGATGGCCTGGTTGGCGGCGGCCGAGTGGCCAGGGAAGAAGTCTACCAAAACAGAATGTAGAAAGCCAAAGTTAAAAACAAGTAGCCAGCTTAACCAACAAGCCGGCAGTTCAAAGAAGGAAAGAAAGGGAAACTCACCATCGACTATGTCCTCGATCGCGTGAAAGCCAGAAGTCAGCTCCATTTCCTTGTCAGTCCAGGCGGAGCGCTCGACCGCAAACTGAGCGAGGAGTGTGGTCTCCCCGGCCTCCGCCTCCTCCTGGGCTTTCTTGAGGAGCTCCTTCTATTCCGCCAGCTGCGTGACAAGACGGTCGCACTCTTCAGCCAGCTTGCCGTAGTATGCCTCCTTGGCTCGAAGCGCAGCATTGGCTTCGCCCAGTTGTCGTTGAAGAACAGCGTTGGCTTCTACAAAAAAGTGAAAATAGAAAGAGACGACAACAGTCAGCAAAGAAAGATGAAGTCGCCAGGAAGATCCGGCCCGACTGCTCAGCAGTCGGCCCGAATCTCGGGGACTACAGCCCGCGGGTGCGCCATCGCGCCCCCGCAGAGGAAGAAGGAGACTTACTCCGGCTCTCCGACAAGTCGGCAGCATGTTGATCCGACTATAGGGTCTTGGAGTTGAAGGCGGCCGCATGGAGGTTATGATAATCCTGCAAGCAAAGACATTTAGTACTCGGAGCTCGCTAATTAGAGTTCCAAGCCGCCTGCTCAGCAGCCGGCCCGAAACTCGGGGACTACACCCAGTGGGTGCGCCAGCGCGCCCCCACGAAGAAGTACAAGAATCAAAGCAAAAAAGCAAGAAGTGTACCCGGATGGCCTCTCGCGACTCCAAGAAAGTCTTGTTGCAGAGCTTAAGAGTGTCAGCCTCGGCGTGGTGTTTTGCTTGTACATCCAGAATCGCCTGGTTCAGAGGGCCCGTTCCGCCTCCCCGCACCCACCCAGTGGGCACGGCGCTGGTCCCCTCGGTGTCTGGAATCGTGGAGCTTGCGGTGCCGGCCTCCAGCGGGCGCGGCGCCGATGCCGCCTTCACGAGCCGGCAGCGTAGGGGTGTGCGGACCCCAAGAGTCGGGCCCGTCACCATCTCATTCCCGGCTGGTGGTGCTGGCGGGTCGACCGGCTGCTTGTCTTGAGCCTCTGTAGAAGGAGGTGGCGGGGGCACGATGACGTCCGGCATGGCAACGTCGCCACCGTCACTTTCAATAGTAGGGTGCTCGCCGCCGACTTCCCCAATCTGCGCCACGAACTCCGGCGGTGGCGACTGGCGATGCGCGGCCTCTTCGGCATGCTTCTTCACCGCATCGGCGGCCTCGGCCTCCGCCAGCTTCTTCAGGGCGGCGTCCTCCGCCTTGTCAGCTTCCGCCTTCTTCAGGCGGGCGGCTTCCCGCTCCTCGCGCGCCTCCCGTGTGTTCCGCTCCATCGCCTCCCGGAGGTCGGCGGCCAGATTGATCTGTCGGGTGGTGGTGGAGGTCTCCGCCGACCTCACAATAGAGCCGGCAGCCAACTTCTCGAGAGAGAGTGGAGCCCTAAAATCAAGAACATAAAGCAAAAGAAGTTTAGAAATAGTCAATGAGAAGGAAAGCACAAAGGAAAGAAACTTACGCCGACACCATAGGGGGCGCCTTGGGGAGCTTCTGGTACTTGGCCGCCTTCGTCGCGGCATCCTTTCGTTTGGTCGCGGCACTCGGATTCTTGGGCTTCTTCGACGCACTGCCAAACAAGGCGGCGCCTTGCTTACGCTTGCGCGCGCCGTCTCGGGCAGTCAGCTCGCTGGAGGGGCCCGCCTCCACCTTGCCAGCACCTCGCGCGGGGTGCGGCTCTTCTTCGTCTTCATCGTCATCAGGCCAGGACTCGATGCCGACTTCTTCGAAGCCACCGGCTTCGTAGACACCGCCAGTCGCGGTGTCCTCCAAGGCGGCCGCCCCCAAGTCGGGATCGTCCACATCGCTTACCGCCCGATCCGGCTGGTAGTCACCACCCGCCCCTACGAGGGCGGTTGTCGTGTCCAACATATAGATCTATTTCAGACAACAGAAGGCCGGATGATCAAGATCAAAATCAAGAGTAGGGCAAGTATCAGAGAGAGAGAGAGAATTGGCAAACTTACCGCAGGCGATAGGTCGGCGCAGGAATATGGTCGCTTGCCGAAACTCCAAGACCCCTCCAACTTGAGGTTGGAGATCTCGTTCACCAAGTTTGCGACTTCAGCAACCGGCATCTCCTTGGTGCTCAGCCGGCATGGCTCGCGATGCCCGCTCATCCGGCTGATCAGGTGCGGCCGGCGTTGGAGCGGAAGAACCCGGCGCTCGACGAAGGCGACCAACAAGTCAGACGCCCTGAGGCCTTCAATGTCGATCAGCTCCCGGAGCCGTTGGATGGCGGCGGCGCCGTCTGTCGACACCGGTTTCGGCTTGTAGCCCCAGCTAGCCCGAGGCTCGGCAGGCGGGCCGGCTTCGTATGCTGGCAGGTTGAGGAAGTCGGCAGCCGGGTCTATGTTCCCCACGTAGAAGTAGGATTGCTGCCACATCTTCACTGACTGCGGCAGCTTGATGGTGGGGAAGATGTTTTGCGGCGGCGACCGGCGGACCCCAATAAAAGCACCACACTGGGCAGCCACCTCCCAGACGGAGGTACCAAGTTTGGTGTAAAAGAAGGCTCCCCACAGCCCGATGGTGGGGAGAATGCCGAGGTATCCTTCGCACATCGTGACGAAGGCGGCCTAGAGCATCATGGTGTTGGGCGTGATGTGATGAGGCTGAAGATGGTAGAACTCGAGGAACGAGCGGAGGAAGTCGCTCGCCGGCAGGCCGCAGCCCCGGATAAAGTGCGAGCGGAAGACGACCCGCTCGCCCTCACCCGGCGCCGGCGAGATCTCTCCCTCCGACGACACGTGCGCCTTCACCTGATCCGCACCGGGGAGACGCCGCGTCTCGCAGATGAAGGTGATATGATCCTTGTTGACGTTGGATCTGTCCCAGTCCCCTCCTCGCTCGCGCGCCATGGAGAGCTCGACAGAGAGAGGCGCGGCGAGGAAGCTGAGAGTGGGGCGGAGCGAGAAAGCTCGGGCGTACGGGCTCGACGGAGATGAACTGCAGCAGCACTCCGGCGTGGCTCGGGGGGCGCTCGGCGAAAGGAAGAAGAAGGAAGCAGGGGCGAGGAAGAGGGGTGCGCGAGCTCTGCCGCTCCCTCTCCTCCCCTACTTATAGCCTGCGGGCTATGAAGCCGAGGGGGGCGTGGGATCAACTATGCCCATGACCCCACGTCCCCACCTTTTAACATGCAAAGTTACTGCGTGCAGTAACTCCACGGGCGAGCGAAACCGCCCGCCTCGGCCGCAGCGGATCCGCTCGTGTGCCGAGGCCCGGTAATGGTGGGCCCGGCCTGCCGAGGCGTCCCATCGCGCGTGTGGACCTACAGGCTGGCCCGGCCGGCTGGCACCACGTGGCGTGCCCACGGCCGGCAGTTGACCGAGAAGCTTAGTCAGCACCCGATCAGTTTCCCGCTGATGCCTTCGAAATTCCAAGAAGATCCGACTAGACGTGACCGACTCCCGCCAACCGGCTTCCCGGGAGTCGGACGAGGCTTCCTTCAGAGTACCCGGAGGAGGAAACTGTTGAGGCTCCTTGACTCACCAACCGCGGTGCCTCACCAGCTTCGGGGACTACTGTCGGAGTAATGGGCCACGGGTAGCCTAACCCGGGTCCCAGAACCTTTCAAGACACCGGGCCGGCTGCGCCCCTCAAGACGCCGAGATAAAGCACCGCCTTCTGGTAGCCGGCTGGCTAGACGGCCGACTGCTGGAAAGCGGTCATGCATAGGAAGACGGCCCCAAGATAGGCCGACTCCTAGCAGGCGGCCTCCAGAGAGGCCGGTTCCCAAAAGTCGGCCCACGGTGCCCTCAAAGTCCGCACCCCCATTAAAGAAGACAGGACGGGGTGAGGCAACAGTGTAGCCCATCCCCCCCCCCATGAATTCAGGGGCGGGCATGGCCACAATGCCTCGTACCAGCGGAGATCTCCGCCCAGCGCGGCACTGTCGTCACTTCGCCCCTGACGTCACTCCTGACAGGCCAGGTCCTGCTCCCACAACCGCCTGTCGGTATAGCCCAAGGACGGCAGGCCCTACCGGTTAGCAAGAGCCCGGAGGGCAGCGGAAGCCGCACCAGTCGGACCCGAGGGAGGCCGGCTCCCCGCAGCCGGTCGGATCCTTCCTCCCGACTCCACGCACCATTAACCAGATAAGATGCAGAGTGGCTACAGTGATCTCCCACCAGGCTGCGGGACTGTAGCCACGCCTCCCCGACCGAGCACGCGTCATTAGCAACACAGCTATAGTAATCCACAGTCGGCAGGACCCGCGAGCGGCGGGGGCGGCTTGTCGGCTCCATACCAGACCAACCGACGGGGCCCGCCGCCAGCAGTCGGCGACGAAGCCGGCGACCAGTGAGACTGACAGTCGGGCCCTACGCCCGGCTCGATTACCATTGTACCCCTGGGGCTAGGCCTATATAAACCCCCAGGGCACCCATGCAAAGGGTTCTCACCCGGATAGGACTAGATTCATACATAGGGGAGGAGAGAGCAAGCCTTGCCTTCTCCCACCTCTAGCATACAGCTCGAGGAGCACCATTGTACACACTTGAGCCTTAGTGATCATGCGGAGACCCCGCAGAGCAGGACTAGGGGTGTTATCTCCCAGGAGAGCCCCGAACCTGGGTAAAGTTTGTCGGCGTATGTGTCTACACCTCATCCCGCTTCCGGGCACCGGCGATGTTCTACTCGCTCCCACCATGATAAGCCATCCATTGGAATATGTTGCACCCAACCCCCGACACTTGCATCTCCTCTCCCCTTTCCCTCTACCTCGATCCCCTACCTGCAGTGCTAGGGTTCCTCCAGCGAAGCGTCGCCACTGGTCCCATCTGGCCTCGTCCTCGACTATGATTTTTCCAGCTAGGCTACATGGCCAGCGAGAAGGGCCAAATCTCCCCGGCTGCTCCTCCCTTTGGTGTCGCCCCTTATTCTGATGGTCTCCAGCAGCTGCTCCACTGTGGTATGTCCAACGCACTACTCCAGCGGGCGCCGCACAACTACGGCTGATGCCACACTGCGGAAGAAGGCAGCTTATTGCCTCTCCCCTCCTCCCAGGTCATGGCCTTGAGGTGCTATTGAAGGATGAGCTCATCCAACAAGGTGAGGATCTCCTCTGATTTTTTGCCAAATTTTCATTCTGATCCACTATACGATGAATTGCTATGAGCTGCTTCTACTGCTGCTATATGATGCATTGTTATGAGCTGCTCCTGATGCTGCTATATGATGAATTGCTATGAGCTACTGCTGCTATATGATGAATTACTATGAGCTGCTGCTGTTGTATGATGAGTTGCTATAAGCTGCTCCTGCTGCTGCTATATGATGAATTGCTATGAGCTGCTTCTACTGCTGCTATATGATGAATTGCAATGAGATGCTCCTGTTGTTGCTATATGATGAATTGCTATGAGCTGCTGCTGGTATATGATGAATTGCACACTGCTATTGTATGATGAGTTGCTATGAGCTGCTGCTGCTATATCATGCTTTCAGGAGGTGGTGCTATATGATAATAACCAGCCACTTGGACCATAGAATTTCAATAAATAATTGTTCTTCATTTAAATGTGGGTCATGCGTTCTTCGTTTAAATTAGGCAATGGGATCTCTATGGAATACATTTACCAAAGTAGATTGTGCCAAGTAGATGATATCTTTGTATTTGCATTTTGAACAAATGGTGATGGTCTGTTTTCCTATCATATTAATTACTGCAGTGGGTTCAATTTGTGATGTTTGCAAGTCAAATTAATTTTCATATGGGCAGAAAAATGACAAAATATAATGCAATCTAGACTTTTCACTGATCATACCAAAGATAAGCTAAAAAGGAAGGCAATGAAAAGAACTGGTTGGCTTATTACCTTGACTTATATTCACATGTGCTTATTTTCTTAGGATAACTCATAATAAATGTCCCTAAGAAACTTGGCCAATAGAACTGACATACAAATAACATGTCAAGATGATTGCAATGGAGGAGTGACCTACCATAGCACACTGTATAGGCTCACCGCTGCCTCTCCTTTTTTTGTGATATTCCATGAAATTGCCACATACATCTTGTACTTTTTCATTGTGTAACCCTATCTGCAAGTTGACACGACTAATTTCAGACATCTCTACATGATAAAACATTGCATGTTTCTTGCGCATATTTAAACCACCAATTAACGATTGTGTGCGTAGCATAAACTAGCCATGACTCTGTGTGCTGTACTAGCAGGGACTCTAAGGGAGCCTAATGTAGTGCACTGGAATTCCTACATGCCACCTACGATTTTGTGTAATGTACTACCTCTGTTCCTAAATATATGTATTTGTAGAGATTCCTGTATGGACCACATACAGCTGTATATAGATGCATTTTCGAGTGTAGATTCACTCATTTTGCTCTGTATGTAGCCTATAGTGGAATCTCTAGAAAGACTTATATTTAGGGAAGGCGTGTTGCCTAGCTGTTTCACTTTCATGTGGGACCGCCATTGAGCAAACTGACTATTGGCAAACCGCACCCCGCCCACCGCCGGGTTGGAAAAATAAATGAGGGGAAGATCTAGCTGTAGCACGGAAGCCAAGAAATTTGGTGTCTGATTGGGCTCGTTGATAGAGTGTTATTTATTCATAACTAGCAAGATGCCCATGCGTTGCACGGAAAATCAAGATGCATTTATATGAGTAGTTTATGTTGTGGGACAAAAGGATGAACAAGAGAAGGCCTTATTTGCAAATGTGGAGAGGGATGTGGGTATCTTTTTGCATAATTGCCATAGTTTCCTTCCTATCCATCAGATATAAATCGGGCGGCCTATATTGCAGGATCGCAGGCACACCATCATCACCAACTCTGTTTTTTATATACTACTAGTTTATCTTGTGAGAGAAAAGGATGAACGAGGGAAGGCCTTATTTGCAAATGTGGAGAGGTGTGTGGGTACCTTTTTGCAAAATTGCCATAGTTTCCTTCCTATCCGTCAAATAAGAGTAGAGATTTGGTTACCAACTCTCATGTGTGCAATGCACATGTACCTTACTACTCCCTCCATTCCTAAATATAAGTCTTTCTAGAGATTCCAATAAGTGACTACATACAAAGCAAAATGAGTGAATCTACACTTTAAAATATGTCTACATACATCCGTATGTTGTAGTCCATTTGAAATGTCTAAAAAGACTTATATTTAGGAATAGAGGGAGTAGTTGGTAGTAGTAAGAAACAAATTCCGGGTTTGGCACGAGCTCGTATTGCGGGAGCACCACAAGGCCTGCCGCGGGTGTTACATTTCCCTCTCGGAGCCCATGGTACAGAGCTTCAGTGCCTTAGTGCAACGGCCTATGAGTCAATGACATGTGGACCTTAAATGCGGCTGGCCCACATGTCATTCTCATGGTGGTGGCGTGTTTCATGGCTCACTCGTTCGAGATGAACCGGTCGGTGGTGGCATGGCCGTGGCGAGGGTGCCACAGCTGGGTGTCGAGGTGTTACGAGGCATAAACGGCCACACCAGCAGGTACTACCTGTAGTATAGAACTACTCCAGCTGAGGATTGATGCCCGGGATGAAATGTGTCAGAGCCGCTGGATGAAAATTCGATGGTGCGGGAGTACGGATCGGAGCACAGGAGCGGAGCAGGCAAACCGTGTCCAATCGAGTGTGGCTGTGGTAGAAATTTGATGGTCGCCACAGTTCAGCTGGCCCGCATGTCATGCACACAAAGGCAGAGGAGCGGTGGGGCTGAGAGGGATGAGGTGCACATTGGGGAACGTCGTGTCGTGGGTTGGAGCGGCGTCATGGAAATCGTGTGTGGGTGTGGCAGTGGTAGAAGCAAGAAACGTGATGGTCGCCGTGGTTCAACTTCCATGGACAAGCTGTCATCTCTGCTGACACATGCATTGCATACCGCTCACTGCAAGGAGCGGTAGAAGAGAAAACTTGTTCCAAAGAAACCATTTTTCCGATAAAATTCTCGAGATATCATTAGTTTTTACACATGGAAGTACTCCTGCAAGGGTCAATCACAACGGGTGTTTTGTAAAAAATGCATCTTGATGTTCCCTGCAATGCACGAACATCTTGCTAATTATAGAAGAAGCCCACACAAGCATCTTTTCGCAGGATGTGCCATCGACCCAAACTCAAATTTTTTTCAGACGCTTAGGTGCACCGGATGTTGTGCCACACTACAAAATGTAAAAAAACAGCTCCAATTTTTTTCAAACCTGTTATCTTCAAACCATCAAAACAGCCTAGGGAATATATTTTGAGTGAAGCATGATTTACTTTTACTGATATATGTATATCAAAACTAGAGTGTTTATATTTCAAGCCCATG
This sequence comes from Triticum urartu, assembly GCF_003073215.2. Classification (NCBI taxonomy): domain Eukaryota; kingdom Viridiplantae; phylum Streptophyta; class Magnoliopsida; order Poales; family Poaceae; genus Triticum; species Triticum urartu. The sequence continues at coordinate 189,193,152 of NC_053027.1, read as the reverse complement.
AACAAGTATTATTCTACTACTTTCACTACAAAAAATACACTTCCGTGATGATACGTGTTTGTCACAGTAGGTCGCTTTTTTTGTCATGCATGTACATCCATGAAAAATTTATGACAAAATCAAGATAGTCATACATGTGCTGTCGTAGAAGTGTTCCATGACATTACCAAAATTATCATCACGGAAGTGTCCACTTCCATGACGATAAATCGCGCGTCATAGAAGTGCTTTCGTCAAGGTTGACCGACACGTGGCATCCACCGTAACAGAACGCCGTTAAGCTATCGGGTCGGGTTTTGGATCCGACAACCCGTTAACAGCCCCGACCAATGGGAAATTTCCACGTGTAAAATTCTTATTGGCCGAACGAAACACGTGTCAGCTCGACAGTGGGTCAGATAGGCGCCTATGATACGTCAACACGTGGCACGGCCCAACAGAGGTCCATTCCTATGTAAAGGCCGGCCCGTTTAACTTGGTCAAAAGATGGTGGGCCGGCCCATGGAAAGCCTGTTAACGGCCTGTTCGAATATAGCCCATTTACAACCCGCTAACCCAAGGCCCATTATGCCCTATCTGAATTAGGCCCAGTAGCGTCATCTGGGCCATCCAATATGATTCCAGCCCGTTTTCACTTCTGGCCCATGTATGGCCCATGACGTCTTTCGGCCCATATGAGGCCCTATGTAACTCTTGGCCTACTAACGGCCCGTGGTGAAACTGGCCCGTAATGAACAGTGTATCACATTACACCCATTAACGGCCCGTGGTGAAACTGGCCCGTGATGAACAATGTATCACTTTATACCCATTAACGGCTCGTTATTCCGTTGTGCCGTTTCCAGCCCATGTTATCTTTTGGCCTTCTCAGAGCCCATTTATTCTTGGGCTCATTTCCAGCATTCGTTTACTTACGGCCCATTACTGTCATTTTCTGCTTGTGGGCCAAATTCAGCCCGTGGTTACAGTCGGCCCGTTTGTGGTCCGTTAATACGTTGGGCCGTTTTCATAGCGTCATCAAATACGGCCTATTAACGATGGTCCGTTATGGTCGGCCCATGAACGGACGATTCCAACTCTAGCCCGTTTATGTCCATAATGCGGCCTGTTATTGGCCCATGTTTGGCCATCGATCATACTGCCCGTATAAGGCCCATTGATGATACGGCCCGTAGAAGGCCCATTATTTCTACGGCCCGTAGAAGGCCCATTGTTTCTACGGCCCGTAGAAGGCCCACTCTTTCTACGGCCCGTAGAAGGCCCACTGTTTCTACGGCCCGTAGGAGGCCCAGTGTCACTACAGTAAATATTAGCCCATGGTTATTGTGGCCTAGTTTCAAAAAATAGGTTAATGCAGCCACTAGCAAACCGCGGAAAAAGAACTGCAATGACTAGAAGCAAACAAATAAACAAGACAACAAGGAAATAAATAAGCAAGCAACTTACGCTAGGCTATCACGGCTATCACACATATTACATCCACTGGGCATCAAAGTTCGCCACCAGTGCAAATAAACGCGCCGACAAAAGAATATACAAAACTGAGAGCACTTCAGAAGGCACTAGGCCTGGCCAGGTCGCCCCCCCCCCCCAAACAGCTGAAGAAGCTGAGTAGACCTCAGTTGTGTCAACGATAGATGCATCAACACTAGATTTAAGGCATGATGGTGCGCACGGCAGTCCTCTGACATCTTCATTGCATCTTTGACTTCAAGTCGGAGCTGAGCTGAAGCAAGCCTTTCCGCTTTAACTTGAGACCGAAGAAGTCGAACTGATTGAGGCAGCGACTGCACAGAGGTTGTCTCACACCTGCTGGTGAGTAGCTTCAACTCACTGTCTTCATCAAGGCAGGACCTTGGGGTCATCTCGCTGTCCTCAAAATGGTTTGGCTCACTATCTGTCACATCCCTAGTTCTGGTATGTCCTAGGCTTGCTTGTGCATCATGTTTAATCTTTCAAATAAATTTGAAATGGGGAAAGTTGCAAACCCTAGCACCAAAGTTTTTTTCCAATAGGTTCAACTTTAAAATGGATTTTCAATGAACCCAAAATGCTCTTCAAAAATGTTCATGCTCTTTGGATAATGTTGGGAACAACAACCAGAGGTGATGCACATTTTTGCTACACATTTTGGATTTTTGAATCAATGCATAAATATTTGATTTGGAGCTGTTTAAAATATATAAATATTTTAATGGCTCCAAAAATGTTGGGAATTGGTGAGGGCCTCTGGAATATTATATCTAGATGCCACAAATATTTTCAGCATTTATGGAAATGTTTTAACATTTCTTTTAGATACAAAACAGAAGACAGAAAAGCAAAACAGAAAGAAATAAGAAAACCCTTACCTGTCGCCCTGCCTATGGCCTGGCCCAACTGGCCGTTGCCAGTCGTCTCCCTCGCTAGGAGGCAGTGTAGAAAGGGAGCACGGCGAGCGTGCATGCCCGCCAGGCAGCTGCTTGCTGCCTCCTCTCCCTCCTCGGCGCTGTCCACCCCAGAGAGCTCCATCGACCCCCCTGGCCTCTCCATTCTTCCTCGAGCTCCTCCCCATCCTCTGTCTTGCTCTCCCCCTCTGTCCCGAGCGCACCAGAGAGCACCGCCGTGCGCCACCGCGGCCGCCGCCATCGCCTCGCCTCCCTAACGTGTCTGCGAGCACCGCCGTCGTCGAATACGTCATCCCCGAGCAGCGAAGCAACGTGGGAGGCCCTGCAACGCCGCAATCGTCGTCGTCTTCAACCTCCAGCGAACGAGATCGCCGGCGACCCCTCGCTCTCTCCGGGCCTTCCCCGAGCCCGCTGGCCTGCTCTGCGTGATCCCCGTGAGCCCCTGAACCGATTCCCCCTCTCCTTTTCCTTGTACGGCTGCTGTAGTCATCATATCCGTCGAGCCCGAAGCTCACCGCCGCCATCCATGGTGCCACCGTGGTAACCGCGGCCACAACTCGCACTTGAGCACTGCCGTGAGCTCAGCGGGTCCCCACGAACCCAACGCCGCTGCTCGAAGCTCCTGACTTGCACCACAGCACCCCGCGCCGCTCGGGGCCGAACTCCGGCGCCGCCACGAGCTCCATTCCGGTGAACTCTGGCCACCCCAGCTCGATCTTCTTCCACACCTGGATGCGCGCGAAGCCCAGCAACCCATAGCCGCAAACCACGCCCGAAACCATCCCTTGTAGCGTTTTCCCGTGGCGTTTCCGTCGTCGGATTTGGTCTACGCCGGCGAAACTCCCACGACTGCCGACGTGGCATGGTCATTAGGACTAATCCCCACCATTAGCCACCTCACTGCCACTGACAGCGGGCCCTACCGCTGGGTCAAACCCCGTCAGCACGGGTTTTGACCGGGGTTAATTAATGGGTCACTGACTAATGGGTCCCACTGGTCAGGTTTGACCTGGGTCAACCCAGTTGACCTGCTGACGTAGTGGTGACCTCAAGCTGACGCAATAATTGATTTCTGGAATTATTTTAACTCAGGAAATTCCAGAATATTGCTTAAACTTCAAATATTCATAATATTTCAACCGTAGCTCAGAATGAAATAATTTATATATGAAAAATTATCAGAAAAATGCAAGGAATGCATTTATGCCAGTTACATGCATGAAAAACCAACTTATACATGCTGTATAAGTGAAAACATAATATGGGCATTTTAAATGCTTCATTTTGAATTTGCATTTGAATCTTTGATTCAAATGGGCTTCAACCAATTGGTAGCCACTTGCATTAGCCCAAACACTAGCATTTGCACATGTCATGTTCATGCATCATTTTGTTGCATTTGTTTGTGTGTTGATCGCCGGCACCGTTTCTTCTCGATAGGTTCCACTCCGGAAGGTGTTCCCGAGTACCTGTCAGAGGAGCCGTACCCCTTCGTCTTTCTATCAGGCAAGCAACCCCCCTTGAGCATTTCGATAAATCCCACTCTCTCGCTCCTGCTCCTTATACTGCATTAGGACAACAACGATTCAAACTGCTACTTTCTGCTGCAGTAGTTGAACCCATTCCTCTGCATGACCTGTCATTGCCACAGTAAATAGTTGAAACCCACTAGCATGAGTAGGAGTTGCTTGAGCCTTGATGTGCCTGCTCATCCATGCTTGTTTTCTTTATGCCAGCTATGCTTAGAGTTGTGTCAAGTCTGATTCATCGGGAATGAATCAGAGTGGTGAACATGTCCTACCGGTAAAAGCTAAGTGTGTGAACACGTTTTGATAAAGGTAGCGATGAGAGGCCATGTAGGAGTACATGGTGGGTTGTCTAATTGGAACCGTCCTTAAGCACTGAGTTATGTGTATGTTATCCAAGTCCAGTTACTACCACACATTGGGTTCCGGTTATCCGGCCCCTCTCGGCTTATTAATCCACTTGATCTCTGTCCAGGAGTTGCAACTAGTTTCTGGCGTTTGTAGGTAGTGCTACTTGTCTACCAGGTGGTGTCCGACGGGACGGGCTTGGGACAGACTAGGCACCGTGGCACGGTGTACCAAGTGGCACCCGGATGGTGGGCTTGGGAACCCTGCACACATCGTTTGGGGCCATGAGCGACACCCCGGCCGGATCTCCTTGCGGATGGAACCCGAATAGGCGATAAACCTGGACGAGAGACTTGTGTGGTTAGTCAGGCCGTGGCCAACACCCTCGCCCGGCTTCCGCTTGAAGGTTGCCGAGGTACATGACGTGTACAGGGCTATAAGTGGCGAGAGCGTGTGTGAAGAAGTACACCCCTGCAGGGTCAATATTATCTATTCGAATAGCCATTTTCCTCGGATATGGAAACTTGGAGGACTTATGTAGTACATAGACATCTTGAAGTGGATACTCTAAAATCCGCAAGATAAGCGTGAGTGCTATGGATGGCCTTCTCGTAGGGAGGCGGGGACGGATCCATAGTGGAGTATTGATATGGTGAATATGCGGACTCGTGTGCGTCTTCTCACCTCAATGAAGTTTCTGATACTCGTAGTATAGGTTAGCCACTGAGTCAAAGCTGGCTTGCTGCTGTTAAAACTCCACCACCCCCTTTGTTGATAATGTTGCATATGTAGATAGTTTTGATGTAAGACTTGCTGAGTACCTTTGTTCTCACATTTGCTTATTTATGTTTTGCAGTTGGTTACACTAGTGACTTCGACCAGTAGCTTGTATCCCAGCTACGATCTTGTACCCTTGGTAGGGTCATGTTTAGTCAGGCTTCTTAGTCTTTTCCTTTTGTAGTTGTCTGTACTCAGACATGTAATGCTTCCGTTGCTTGTATGCTCTGAATGATGGGTCATGAGACCCCTGTTTGTATTGAATGCTATGTGGCTCTTCTGGGCCTTTATCTATATGAGTTTGAGTTATGTTGTGATGCCATGTTGTACAGCACATACTTGCATGTTATGCGTACGTGTAACGTGTATTGCTATGTGTGGGATCCGACAACCTAGTTGTTTACCTCTGGTAGCCTCTCTTATGGGGAAATGTAGTCTTGTGCTTCTATGAGCCATAGTAGTCCGCTACAGCCCGGTTCACCGGAGTCCTGCTAGCCCAGCACTACTGCTCCGGAACACTTGACTGGCCGGCATGTGATTCACTTCGTTCCTGTGTCTGTCCCTTCGGGGAAATGTCACACGGTGACATCCGGAGTCCTGCCTAGCCTGCTATAGCCTGGGTTCCCGAAGTCCTGTTAGCCCAGTGCTACAGCCCGGATTCATACGCTGTTGACCGACATGCTCGAGGTTGATTCATGTATGCCTGTCCCTGTAAGTTAGTGCTACTTTGGGTTCACGAGTAGTCATGTCGGCCCGGGTTCTCTGTCATATGGATGCTAGTGACACTATCATATATGTGAGCAAAAAGGCGCAAATGGTCCTGGGCCAGGTAAGGTGGCACCCGTGGGAATACCGTGCGTGAGGCTGCAAAGTGATATGAAGTGTTACATGCTAGATCGGTGTGACTTAAGATCGGGGTCCCGACACTATCTTCCCTAAAGTTCTGCCTGGCGTAAGAGATACGAGTATGAAAGAGAAACAAGGAGACACATAACAGGTTTCACAATTATATAAGCAAATAAATGGATCTGTTCTGCATAAGGAACATGTTTTTACAACTACAATTTGAAACCGGTAGTTGTTGCAAACATCCAATTAGATGTAAACAGCAAAGCAAACAGCAGTGGAGGAAATGATGCCTATCCTAATCTATACTAGAATAAAGTTTGAAGGCTTGAGAAGGATGAACTTACATTACATGTTAACACGGGCTGGACAAAGCCCTTCTCCATGTTGATGGAAGGATAATTCAATAAATTCCCCAAAGAAAATTCTTTATAAGCGTTACCATTATTCTACATTTTGCAAAGAGTAAATATAGATCAAATAATATTGGAAGAAACAGAGGATAATGAAGCTCGGGTGCAGACTGATGATACATAATCAAATAGCAATTAATTAAGTACAACGTCACAAGGCAAAAGGTAGAGAGGTACTGACAAGAGCAATGCAGAGCCCATTGTTGTTTTGAGATCATATGATCCTTTGAGCAAGGAGATTCATCTGAAATTAGTTTTCATACAAGAGAGAAGGTAAGGCACAAGCAGAAATTTAGGAGTTCAAATTTTGAATTGATATCATAGACAGTACCTGACGCTGGGCTCCCAGCAGTTCTAATAGGGGTTTGGCCACTGGAGTATGGGTAAAGTGTGGTACAGTTGGGCCTGTGTTTTCTGTGGCTGCTGATCTATCTGATTTAACAGGTATCACTACCTTTTCCAAATACCTAGTTTGTACTCCTTGACGACCTGCACTCACCCTCTTCCTTTTGGACACCTATTACGAAAGAACAACATCTGATTGGAAAAACATAGTGTGACGACACATGGAATAGGTATAGAAAATGGATAGGTATGGCATATACTCATATATGATGCTTAAACTAAGCAGATGGTGTAACAAAGTAGAAGTAATGCAAGAGGTCAGATGCAAAATATGTGCGACCAATACAACTTTGCAAAGTTAGAGCAAGCACCTTGATGGGTGAATAAGATAGGCCATCCTCCACCATGCCAAGTTTGATAGCCAGTGGATCGTTCCGCAATATTCCTCTTGTGCGCCCATTCTCATATTCATTTTGATAATGTTCAATATCTGACATGCATGAAAACATAAAAACAAGTGAGATTTTCTTTGTAATGCAGAAGTGATTCTAATCCAATACTGCCTCCCTGTAAAACCCTTTGTGCTATCTCTGCAATTCTTTTAAAAGATGCCATGCATGCTGTAATTTGTTGTGTGCATTAATATAATGTGGCCTACTACTCAAAATATGAGAGCTCCAGAAGTGATGACACTTCGCAGATGATAGCTTCAACATATAGTAAAGAAGAACAAGTCGACCTGACCTGACAGATTCAAAATATACTAAGGGAGAACAACTCGACCTGACCAGTCGACCGCAAGAGAAGAGTATCATCTTAAAGAAGAACAGAAGAGCAAGCAGATTGAAGATATTACATGTCTTTTAATACAATGTCGGTTGGCCACCCATGATGAACCAGAGCGCACAGAGAAATACTATTCTTTCCGGTCTCTCCATATGTGGCTCACATGCATTTCGAAACTAAAGTTGGAACATTTAGCTAACCAATTAAACATATCTCAGTTTTACTAATATCAGCAATAATATCAGATATGAATTTGTACAACTAAGCTTGTTTAGCTCGATGGGTGGAGCAGTGCTATTACGACACGAACCACGTACGCTGATTGTGGTCATCATAAAATGGGGAAAACATAAGCATGATGAGTACAGTGTTGACCGTGGCAGTGGGATGGCAGATCTGAAGCTGCAAACCGCGCAAAGGGTAGTTAGCAACCGATGTTTGCTTTGAAATAACAACTAAGATTTGGTATGGACAAGAAAGTACGGTCAACAAGTGACAAAGAAATGCAATTATGTTGTCTCTCTATATGTCGCCACATGCATTTGGAAACTCTAGTGGGACCTTTAGCTAACCAATTAAATGTGTCGGTTAACTAATATCAATATCATATCACAATCATATTTGAACAACTAAGCTTTCGAATTCTGAGTGTTGTGTTGTTTAGCTTCAAGGGTGGAGTAATGCTAGTACGACAAAAAGCACCTACCCAGATCATAGTAGAGTATATAAAAGGGGAAACCCTAAGCATCAAGAGAAAAATCAGGAAAGTGGAACTAGCTGGACCAGTGGGTGGCGCACATGCTTTTCGAAACGAATATAGGAACATTAGGTGACCAATTAAACATTCTCTGTTTTAGTGATATTAGCATCATATCAGATTCGTATTTCAACACATAAGCTTTGGGTTGAGGTCTTGAGGAGCAGTGCTAGCACGGCACGAAGCACCTATGATGATGGTAGTGAATATGAAGGGGGGAAACCATAAGCTTTACGAGTATAGTGCATGTGCCATGGCGGATCTGAAGGTGCAAACCGGACAAAGCTACTTCACAACCAATGTTTGCTTTCAACTAGCCACTACGATTTGGTACGGACAAGAAAAGTACAGTAAACAAATTACGATCTATTTTCTGGGTGAGATCAATAACTTAAGCACATATGGAAGAGTACCAGCTCTCTTGCGACGCCGTGTAGGCCTATGCTGATACGTTGAGGGTGCTGCGGGTGCGATGGCTGTCGGCGGCGGGGAAGAAGACTTTAGACGGCAGACGGCCGGGTCAGGGATATATCATGTTCCCGTGGACGAGGCGGTCGTAGGAGCGGCAACGGCAAGGTGGACGACGGCGCCGATGAAGCGAGAGGAGGCGATGAAAGGATCCTGGTCCAGCGCCGTGGATGAGAGACGTCCATCTCTTGCAGTGGATCACGAGGTAGGGCTAGCGGCCCCGGCAAGGTGGAGGATGGGGTGGCGGACAGAGGAGGCTGGCCGCAGTGCGGAGGTTGCCGTGCCGCTGACGGTGTATGAATGGGGAAATGGAGGGGAGGGGGATCTCAAACTTTGGGACACGCTTCTCTGAAATGGGGGAAAGTTACGAACTTATCCCCCGTTTAAAATTTCGGACATCGCGTCGGTTGGGGATAGGACGGTAATCTCGGATCTCCCAAATATTTGCCGGTAACTATTTCGGGCGAGGAGAGGGTGTTTTGCCGCCCACGGTTGGCGCCCATGGTGTATGAACGGGGCTGACAGGTATGGCGGTTGTGTCACGTCTGATGGAAGTTACACATCTGCCCCTATTTAAAATATAAGCCTACATCGATTTTGGACGATGAAAGTTTGTTTTGCCACCCACCGTGTATGAATGGGGAAATGGAGGAACAGACACATGTCTTTCGGACGAGCTTGAATCAAATGTGTTTTGCCGCCCACGTTTGGCTCCCACCGTGTCTGAATGGGCTCAGAGGCCGTCGTGTCATGTCTGATTGAAGTTACTAGTCTACCCCTATCGACAGCAGTGTAAATCCTATCGATAAGGATGTCAAGTGTCAGGGGTAGACAGTAATTTCCATCTCGCAAACACTTGCTTCGGGCATCCCACAAATTATAGTGGGTGTTTAGCCGCTTTGTTCAAAACTTGGGAGAATTAGCATTCACGTTTGCCCTGGGACCTAGCAAACTATATTCAAATCCAATTTGTATTCGATTACGAATATCCACAGATAATTATACGTTTTGTTATTTATTTCTTCAAAACCACAACAAAGATTTATTCCACCTTTATATATGATTATGATTTAGAAATGTCGTGATCTTCGAATTCAGTAGGTTGGATACACTCTGAGTCAAACAATTATTTCATCCAATACAATATGCTCACACGAAAAACAGTTCACCTTATGTCAATCATACAAGTACTGAGGATTACCTCGCCTAAAAAATTCGGATCATTACAACACATGGACAACATAGGGGGTCTTGCAACATAATCCATTCAGAGACATGACACAACATGCAAGTACAATAATCTAATGAAAATTTCAACTCGTATCTAAAGAAGAACCGGGATTATCTTGGGCTTCAGATAGCAGAAACAGCAGGACCTCCTCCGTCTTCAAATGCAACATTCTTACTTCCTCCAATTCTTGGGTTGCTTGCATAATGTGTGCCGCTAATTCCTTAATTTCCAGCCTCAAGATAAAGATTACCTCATTCATGGCAGCCGCACCATCTCTTTCTGCCTCTAGTAGAGCCTCAAGCACTATAATATATGTGCTCAGACTGCGCTCCAGTGGTGTTGCCTCTGAACTGTACCATCTGGTAACATGGATGGCGCACTGCTTTCACAAATAGATTCTGGGGTTGTACATTGTGTCCTAGTGTGAATGGCATCCTGAAAGGTTTCCGCTGGACATCAGTAAGAGATAGTTATCGTATGATCCAGGCAGTAAGCTTACATGGTAAACGACGAACGAATTATTGCCGAGCATTGCAAACTATATTTAAATGGTTCGAAGAAGCATCAGCCGAAAAGAAATTAAAATGGTAAGATGAAACTAGGGATGTAAGTGGCAAATAAACGAAATCCGCCAGTCCCATCTAGTTAGTTTTTTCTACCTCCCTAGTTCATTTTCCTCAAAAAACAAAAACTCTTTTGAACTATCATACCACTAGTGGACTTTAATCGGGATTAAACCGGACCCAGTTGACATCCCTAGTTGAAAGGGAGTGTACATCCGCTATATTTAAGTTGTCAAGGCATCTAAGCAGTTGAAATAATCTGAGAAAGCACTTAACAGTGTGGCCTCATATAAACTACGAAGACAGTCTTGTGATGAAGTTGAGAGGAAAAGTTAAGGACTCAAATGAAATAGGCATGCATTTCTTTGGGATAGTACAGCAGGCACTGCTGACATATTGGCCAACTCAGGTATAGCGTAACAACAAATAAGCATTCGAATCAAGCAATACAGCAAAGCAGACAACTGAACTATTTGTAATTCGGTAGGATTACACGTTGAGGGCACAAGCCAAGAAAGCAGCCCACTCGCATTACATTTCACATGTACTAAAACACACTGGCTTACCATATGTTGCTGTGAAGCCTAGCTGCTGTTGCAATGTTCTTTGAAGATATTGTCAGCATCCCGTGGTTGCAAATCTAGTTGTTGTAGTTTACTCTGCACCATCTATTTAGGTAAAATTAATTTTAATCGCATGCACTGGTCCAAATTGATCATCAATGGTTCATCTAAACTAATGAAAGAAGGGTGTGTGCATACACGACAATACTCCCTCCAATTCTTTTTACTTTGCGTATAACTTTTTCTTAGTTTTCTCGTATTAGTCTGCGTGTTGCCGATTCCTAGCGCTGGTTTCCTTTTGTGCCCCGCCCCATCCGCCTCTGCCCTAATTAATTGGCAAATTAGTCCAGAAAAATTAAAACAGTGCCCTCCTTGGTATGCGGGTCAAGAGTTATGTGCAGAGTAAATAGAATCGGAGGGACTATATCTGCTTCCCTATATTTTTATGCTTGTCCGAGGTGCCAGCCCCAAAAAATATTTTGCTTGATGGGGTTGGCAGCTCCATAATTAATAGAAGCATCAAATTAGTCATGCAACTTGGGAAGATCAAGAACACACAAACAAGTAATGAACAGAGGCTCGGAGCAGTGATGTAATAACTAGCATCAGAAAATGTAGGGTAAAATGAACAAAAAGCAACGGAACCACATGCTAGTTTGCTGATGTGTAATTAAGCATAGAGAACATTAAGCAGTCTGATGGAACCAACAGGTGGCATCAGAACAAAACTAAAGCATATTAACTATATGTGCACTGGTATGTAATTTAGCACATGTAACATGTTCACTGCCAGAAGTATGGCCCTACCGGTGCAAGCAGAATAACGCGTCTCATGAAAAACTGAATGATGCCCTGAGAAATTCAAAGGTGCGCTGCTTATGCTAGAAAAGTGAACGTAGGCGCCGGCCGTTGGATAATAGTACCTGATTCTCGACGGCATATGGGTATTGAGGGAGTCCTAGATTAGGGGGTGTTCGGATAGCCGAACTATACCTTCAGCCGGACTCCTGGACTATGAAGATACAAGATTGAAGACTCCGTCCTGTGTCCGGAAGGGACTTTCCTTGGCGTGGAAGGCAAGCTTGGCGATACAGATGTTCAGATCTCCTACCATTGTAACCGACTCTATGTAACCCTAACCCTCTCCGGTGTCTATATAAACCGGAGGGTTTTAGTCCGTAGGACAACATACACATCAACAATCATACCATAGGCTAGCTTCTAGGGTTTAGCCTCTCTGATCTCGTGGTAGATCTACTCTTGTACTACCCATATCATCAATATTAATCAAGCAGGACGTAGGGTTTTACCTCCATCGAGAGGGCCCGAACCTGGGTAAGACTTCGTGTCCCTTGCCTCCTGTTACCATCCGGCCTAGACGCACAGTTCGGGACCCCCTACCCGAGATCCGCCGGTTTTGACAGCGACATTGGTGCTTTCATTGAGAGTTCCTATGTGCTGTCGTCGTCAGGCCCGATGGCTCCTACGATCATCAATGGCGATGTAGTCCAGGGTGAGACCTTCCTCCCCGGACATATCTTCGTCTTTGGCGGCTTCGCACTGCGGGCCAATTCACTTGGCCATCTAGAGCAGATCGAAAGCTACGCCCCTGGCCGTCAGGTCAGATTCGGAAGTTTAAACTACACGATTGACATCCGCGGGGACTTGATCTTCGACGGATTCGAACCACTTCCGAGCGTGCCGCACTGTCATGACGAGCATGATCTAACTCTGCCGCCGAACGGTGCCCTGGAGGCCGCACCCGCACCGGCTCCGACCCTTAGTTTGGAGTCAACTGCGCCGATCGAGGATGGGCGGTTGGACGCCACCTCGAGGGCTGTGATCCAAAAGGGGATTGAGCCGAACACCAGCGCCGTACTCTGTGAGGCTCGTGACTCCAAGGAGCCGGACTCCTCTCCGGACTCCGAACCCTCCGTGCCCCTGCCAATCGAATCCGATTGGGCGCCGATCATGGAGTTCACTACCTGTAACGCCCCGAGACTGATGTGCCAGGTGTCCTCCAGTTATTCGCTATTGTTGCGTTGTCATTGCTTGCATTTCATGCATTGCATATCATGTCATCATGTCCATTGCATTTGCATACATGTTCATCTCATGCATTCGAGCATTTTCCCCGTTCTCCGTTTTGCATTCCGGTGCTTCGTTCTCCTCCGGTGGTCATTTCTACCTTTCTTTCGTGTGTGGGGATTAAACATTTCCGGATTGGACCGAGACTTGCCAAGCAGCCTTGGTTTACTACCGGTAGACCGCCTGTCAAGTTTCATACCATTTGGACTTCGTTTGATACTCCAACGATTACCCGAGGGACCGAAAAGGCCTCGTGTGTGTTGCAGCCCAACACCCCTCCAAGTTGGCCCAAAACCCACCAAAACCCTCTCCATCATCTAGAGCGTTCCATCACGATCACGTGGCCGAAAACCGCACTCCATTTGGAGCCTCCTAGCTCCCTCTACCTATAAATATGTGATCCCCTCCGAAATTCGCGGTACAAACCCAAACTTCGTCCTCCTCGCGCCGCCGGACGAACTCCTCACCGCGCCGGACAATGTCCGCCCCGCCGGACACGTCGCTCCAACCATTCAGCGCTTTCCACGTCAGCCCCGCCGCCGGCAGCGGCCAATCCCGCAGCGCCACCTGGCTTCCTCTCTCTCCTCCAGCCGCCGCGGCCCGCGGAGCCCGTCGCGGGCCCGCGCAGGCCCGGATCCCCGCCACCACGCCCGTTCCAGGGTTCCGCTCGAGGGGAGGAGCCCCTCGACCTTGCAGCCTCCTGCCGTCCTCGCCGGGGCCCATTGCACCGTCGCCAGTGAACTCTCAGGCGAGATCATCCGCCTGGCCTCTTCCTTCCTCCACTCCCTCTCTCTCATGCCCTCTCTCTCTCGCAGGTCAACCACCCTGTGGGGTCCTACAGCCTCGAGCCCAGTCCCTCACCGCAAACGGGATCCGCTGGATCCGCGCAGCCGCGGCCTATTCCCGCCGTCCGCCGGAGGCCACCGCTGGAGCACCGCCCCACCTCGCCGGAGATGCGCCGCTGCCCCCTGCCTTCCCTCGATCCCCTCTGGATCGGGAGGAGGACGACCACCGCATGGGCCCCGCGGCCCAGCTCCGCTTCCCTCGGACCGCCTTGCCTTTTTCCCTGTCCTGGGCTGAAGCCCATGGTGAGTTTTAACTCTATCCAGTGCCATGTGCATCGTATAGTATCTTGCGCTCATGTGTGTTTTTTTTCTGGAAACGGCTAAGTCCTGAGATTTCAGATTCATGTGCTCATCTTCATCGCATCGTAACTCCTCATCCGTAGCTCCGTTTTGGGCATATAGCATACCAAAATGTTCACCTCAGAGAGTACATCATTTCATCTCATTGCATCATTTTCATTTGAGTTAATCTTGATGCCTGAAATGCTGTTAGAAGAGTGCTATTTGAGTTAATTGTCAGATCTGCTGCTCCATTTAGATATTTGTCATTTTTGCCATGATTATTGTGTGCATGATATGCCCCTGAGCTCTACATATGTTTTGTTAAGGGTTTTGCCATCTTTCCAGAGGTGCAACCCATGTATTTTTGTGATGTGTGTGGTGGCTAGCACAAGCTTGCGAAGTGAGGCACTTGGTAATGCTGATTTCAGGGACTTAGCATTTCCACTAAGTCCTTGAGCTGTTTATCTCATTATGCCATATGTTCGTGTTGTTTCCTAGTGATCCGTGCCTCTTTTGAGGATGATCAGTAAGGATGTTTTGTTAATATTGTAGTGCTCTATCCATCCATGTCTTTTTTTGCATTTATGGAGCACCCTAGCTTGAGCCAATCGAGCTCTACTTTTGCTACTTCGTGAATCTGGGCAGATTGTCTACTTGTTAGCGATTTTGCCAAGGATGTTGTAGTTGATCCGTGCATGCTATGTTATTGTTCTTGCCATGTCTAGCTTGTATGTTGTGTATTCTTGATGGGTGTATGCTTAGATTGTCATGACTTGCTCTGTGGTGAGTGCATCGAGCTCGTAAACATGCCTACTTGATATCTGTTTTCAGCATGCTGCAGTTTTCACTAAGTCTGAGAACTGATTATGTTTTTGCCATGTTCACATGCTTGCAATTGTATTTTTTGATCTCTTTTGGCTCAAGGTCACTAAGGGACTTTTGTTAAGATCTTTGAGTAGCTCCATGAAATGCTTTACTTTGCCATATTCAGTTCCTGTAGCATATAGTTTTCATACTCCGAAGAGTGCTACCTGATCTGAAATTCCAGACAAGTGTTAATTTCACTAAGTCTGAAATCTGTTTACCATATGCATTTTTGCCATGCTTGTTTGAACCTGTTAATGGATGAATTGGCCGTAGCTCAGTGCTAGACTTTTGTTAAGCTTCATGAATGGATGCCTTCCATGTATTTTGATTCCATGTTTGGGTGCTGTAGCATGTTCGTCTTGTTGCATTTAGATGGCTATTTGCTGTAAATCGCAGACCGGTGCCATATTTGAATTGCTTGCCATTTCCAAACCGTGACTCCGATTCCGGCGTTCTTTATATCATTTTCAAGCAATTTCATCTCACCTTTCCAGTGGCACACTTGGATTTCCATGTTGAGGCCAGGTTCATTCATTCCTTTGCAAATCATGCATATGCATCGCATACCGCATCCCGCATATCATATCATGTTCATGTGTTGGTTGTTTACTACGTTGTGTGCTTCTTTCCGGTGTTTGCTTCTTCGGATTGATTCCGGTAACGCGCGTTTGTGAGGACCCGTTCGTCTACGTTCATTTGTCTTCTTCATGGACTCGTTCTTCTTCCTTGCGGGATTTCAGGCAAGATGATCATACCCTCGAAATCACTTCTATCTTAGCTTGCTTAGTTGCTCGCTCTTTTGCTATGCCTATGCTGCGATACCTACCACTTGCTTATCATGCCTCCCATATTGGTGAACCAAGCCTCTAACCCACCTTGTCCTAGCAAACCGTTGTTTGGCTATGTTACCGCTTGGCTCAGCCCCTCTTATAGCGTTGTTAGTTGCAGGTGAAGATTGAAGTTTGTTCCTTGTTGGAACATGGAGATGTTGTTCCTTGTTGGAACATGTTTACTTGTTGGGATATCACTATATATCTTATTTACTTAATGCATCTATATACTTGGTAAAGGGTGGAAGGCTCGGCCTTATGCCTGGTGTTTTGTTCCACTCTTGCCGCCCTAGTTTCCGTCATATCAGTGTTATGTTCCCGGATTTTGCGTTCCTTACGCGGTTGGGTAATAATGGGAACCCCTTGACAGTTCGCCTTGAATAAAACTCCTCTAGCAATGCCCAACATTGGTTTTACCATTTGCCACCTAGCCTTTTTCTTTCCCTTGAGTCGGCCAGCTCAAGGGTCATCATTATTTTTCCCCCCCCCCCCCGGGCCAGTGCTCCTCTGAGTGTTGGTCCAACTGAGCGATGTCCGAGGCTACCAGGGGAAACTCTGGGCTGGCTTACCCGACGTCTTGCTCATCCGGTGTGCCCTGAGAACGAGATATGTGCAGCTCCTATCGGGATTTGTCGGCACATCTGGGTGGTGTTGCTGGTTTAGTTTTACCCTGTCGAAATGTCTTGTAGAACCGGGATACCGAGTCTGATCGGAATGTCTCGGGAGGAGGTCTATTCCTTCATTGACCGTGAGAGCTTGTGATGGGCTAAGTTGGGACACCCCTGCAGGGATTTGAACTTTCGAAAGCCGTGCCCGCGGTTATGGGCAGATGGGAATTTGTTAATGTCCGGTTGTAGATGACTTGAACCTTAACTTAATTAAAATGAGTCAACTGCGTGTGTAACCATGATGGTCTCTTTCCGGTGGAGTCCGGGAAGTGAACACAGTGTTGGAGTTATGCTTGACGTAGGTTGTTTTAGGATCACTTCTTGATCATACTTTTATGGACTGTGCTTTGCCTTCTCTTCTCGCTCTCATTTGCGTATGTTTAGCCACCATATATGCTAGTCGCTTGCTGCAGCTCCACCTCATACCTTTACCTTACCCATAAGCTTAAATAGTCTTGATCACGAGGGTGCGAGATTGCTGAGTCCCCGTGACTCACAGATACTTCCAAAACTAGTTTGCAGGTGCCGTTGAACCGAGCAGGTGACGCAACCAAGCTCAGGAGGAGCTCGATGAAGATCTTGTCCTTTATGTTGTTTCGTTCTAGTCGATCAGTAGTGGAGCCCAGTTGGGGTCGATCGGGGACCTTTGTCGCATTTGGGGTTCTTCTTATATTTTGGTTCCGTAGTCGGACCTTGATTGTATCTGGATGATGTATTGCTTTATTCATGTAATTGTGTGAAGTGGCGATTGTAAACCAACTATGTATCTCTTTTCCCTTATTGTATTACATGGGTTGTTTGCGAAGATTACCTCACTTGCAACATTGCTTTCAATGCGGTTATGCCTCTAAGTCGTGCTTTCACACGTGGGAGATATAGCCGCATCGAGGGTGTTACACTGCCGCAGACATCTTTCAGCACTCGCCTTTCAGCGATATCCTAAAGTCACTGAAGTCTCTCTCTTTATCAGGAGAGCCTTGGCCGGACTACGGTCAGCAAGGTTGGGGTACGGACGATGAAGAAATTCAAAACCCACCCACCACCCACTTTGTAGGCACTGTCGACGACTTAACCGACATGCTCGACTTCGACTCCGAAGACATCGACGGTATGGACGCTGATGAAGGAGATGATGAAGAACCAGCGCCTACTAGGCCCTGGAAAGCCACCTCATCATATGAAATATACATGGTGGACACCCCAAAAGAGGGAGAGGGCGATGGAACAGCGGAGGATGACCCCTCCAAGAAACAGCCCAAGCGCCGGCGTCAGCGGCGCCGCTCAAAATCCCGCCAACACAAAAACGATGATTCCAGCACGGGAGATAATAATACTCCGGAGAGTGCCGAAGAAAACCTCCTCCAGCAAGGTTTAGCACAGGAGGATGGAGAAACCAGCCCTCATGAGAGAGCGGCAGACAGAGAGGTCGAGGACGATAATTATATGCCTCCCTCCGAATACGAGGCAAGCCTCGACGACGACGAATTCGTCGTGCTAGAGGATCCCGTTGAGCAAAAGCGTTTCCAACGCAGGCTTATGGCCACAGCAAGAAGCCTCAAGAAAAAACAGCAATAGCTCAGAGCTGACCAAGATTTGTTGGTTGACAGATGGACTGAAGTCCTTGCGGCCGAAGAGCATAAACTCGAACGCCCCTCCAAGAGTTACCCAAAGCGCAAGTTGCTACCCCGATTAGAGGAGGAAGCACTTGATGCGGCCGAATGGCCACCTCGTGGGCACGACAGAGAGGCCTCCCGGCCCTCCACTCAAGCCGCACCCCGTACCAAGGCACGGGAATATGCGCCGGACTTACGAGACATGTTGGAGGACAAGGCAAGGCAAACACGATCGGTCTACGGATCGCGTGGGAACCCCACGGCTCGAAACAGTAACCGTCACGCCGGCCACAAATTCGGCAGGGCCGAACATAGTAGACAAAGCTCATTGGAGCTATGTCATGATATCACCCGGTACAGAGGTGCCGCACACACACTGTGCTTTACAGACGAAATAATGGATCATCAAATCCCCGAGGGTTTCAAACCCGTAAACATCGAATCATATGATGGCACAATAGACCCTGCAGTATGGATCGAGGATTATCTCCTTCATATCCACATGGCCCGCGGCGACGATTTTCATGCCATCAAATACCTCCCACTCAAGGTTAAAGGACCAGCTCGGCATTGGCTCAATAGCTTGCCAACAAGATCAATCAGTTGTTGGGAGGACCTGGAAGCCGCATTCCTTGACAATTTCCAGGGCACTTATGTGCGCCCCCCAGACACCGATGACCTAAGTCACGTAATCCAGCAGCCATAGGAATTGGCCAGACAATTCTGGACACGGTTCCTAACAAAGAAAAATCAAATAGTCGACTGTCTGGACGCTAAGGCCCTAGCAGCCTTCAAGCACAATATCCGTGATGAGTGGCTGGCCCGGCACCTCGGACAGGAAAAGCCGAAATCTATGGCAGCACTCACGACACTCATGACCCGCTTTTGCGCGGGAGAAGATAGCTGGCTCGCTCGTAGCAACAATATGACCAAGAACCCTGGTAGTTCAGACACCAGGGACATTAGTGGCAGGTCGTGTCGCAACAAGCAGAAACGCCGCATTAACGGCGACAATGCTGAGGATACGGCAGTTAATGCCGGATTCAGAGGCTCTAAATCCGGTCAGCGGAAGAAGCCATTCAAAAGGAATCCTAGGGGCCCGTCCAGCTTGGACCGAATACTCGACCACTTGTGCCAAATACATGGCACCCCCGAAAAGCCGGCCAATCACACCAACAGGGATTGTTGGGTGTTCAAGCAGGCAGGCAAGCTAAGCGCCGACAATGAAGACAAGGGGCTGCATAGCGATGATGATGAGGAGCCCCGGCCGCCGAACAACAATGGATAGAAGGGTTTTCCCCCACAAGTGCGGACGGTGAGCATGATATACGCCACCCACGTCCCCAAAAGGGAGCGGAAGCGCGCGTTAAGGGACGTATACGCGGTAGAGCTAGTCGCCCCAAAGTTCAACCCATGGTCCTCCTACCCGATCACATTTGATCGAAGAGACCATCCCACTAGCATCCGTCATGGAAGATTTTCCGCATTGGTTCTAGACCCAATTATTGACGGATTTCATCTCACTAGAGTCCTCATGGACGGCGGCAGCAGCCTGAACCTGCTTTACCAAGATACAGTGCGAAAAATGGGCATCGATCCCTCGAGGATTAAGCCCACCAAAACGACCTTTAAAGGCGTAATACCAGGTGTAGAGACCAACTGTACAGGCTCAGTCACACTTGAAGTGGTCTTCGGATCCCCGGATAATTTTCGAAGCGAGGAATTGATCTTCGACATAGTCCCATTCCGCAGTGGCTATCATGCACTGCTCGGACGAACCGCATTCGCCAAATTCAATGCGGTACCACACTATGCATACCTTAAGCTCAAGATGCCAGGCCCTCGTGGAGTAATTACGGTCAATGGAAACACCGAATGCTCCCTCCAAACGGAGGAGCACACGGCGGCCCTTGCAGCGGAAGTACAAAGCAGCCTCTCCAGGCAGTTCTCCAGTCCGGCCATTAAACGTCCGGACACCGTCAAGCGCACCCGGAGTAACCTACAACAAGACCGCCTGGCACGTTCCGAGAAGGCGTAGCAATGCGGCCCCAACCCCAACCCTCGCAAAAAGGCGATGCCAGTACTTCACGTCCATAACTACGCTCTGGAAATACCATGGGCATAGGGGGAGGGGCACCATCACGGCACGCCCAAAACACGGCTTAAACCACACCAGGGGCTGCCAATTTTTTACTTTTCTCTTACTTCCAGGACTCTACTCTTCGGAAGGCCTATTCGGCAGTTCAATTGCCGCACAAACGATGCAAGGACCAAGGAAGCAGACAAGCCATGCCGCATTACGAAAATCCCAGGTGGTCTCTATCACGAGCAGTATACCTGTTTCGCATACTATTCCGCAGCTTGCCCCTGGAGCAGACATGTTAAATAGTCCAACTTTTCGTTTATCGCATTACTTGTATCGTTCTGCTTTGATCGCAGCTATTTTTAATAAACAATGCATAGCTTTTGTCTATTTTTTGCATTATCTTTTTATAAATAAATGTTCCTTAACGACATGTTGCACCCGTACAACTTGGTACGGCCAAAATACGCCAGGGGCTTTTAGCACCCCTCAATATGGTGTGAGAAGTCCGAACACTTTCACAAGTGCGGCACCCCAAACTTATAGCACTATATGCATCGGCTCCGAATCATGTCTTCGGTCAATAGTTGGGTTTGCCCGGCTCCTATGTTTTGGTGCCTTACGTTCCGCTATATCGTCTAAGGTAGCACTAGGAGAACCACTGCGATTGTGCCCCAGTTGAGCTGGGCCGAGCACCTCAGTGGAGAAAGCTAAAACTGACTGTCATGATGAAGCGAGAGCTGGTCGCTGTTCGAGAGGTTTTTTCGAGTCCCTAAAGACTTATGCCGCTTAGGGCGAGGAGTCGGCTCTGTCCGGCCAAGGCGTGGATAGCGCCCCGAACTCGGTCTTCCGAATACTAGGGGCTTCGCCGAAATTTCAAATTATAGAATTCTATGGCTAAGTGAGAGTGTTCACGCATTATAGTCTGATTGCCTCGTTCGTTGGGCTGAGCGCCTCCCTCGAAGGACCCAAATATGGGAAAAAGAGCGCCCAGGTTTATCCCCGAACACCCCAGCACTAGCGGCAAGGGGGCAGAAGCTGACGACTCGCCATCTCTCAGTATTGATAAACAGCCGCACAGAAGGTAATATTTTAAATTCAAGCAGCATTGCTCAGCGCATATGAACAAGTTTTCAGCGCACAGGACAAACACGAGCGAGTTTTACTCAAAAATTACATCCCTAGTACATTCATCCGCCACAAGGCGGGCACCCTTCAGAACATCCTTATAGTAATTTCCGGGCTTGCGATGCTCTTTCCCCGCTGGTGGCCCGTCCTTCACAAGCTTCTCTGCATCCAGCCTGCCCAGTGCACCTTAGCACGGGCAAAGGCCCTACGGGCACCTTCAATATAGATGGAGCGCTTGATGACTTCGAGCCTTGGACAGGCCTCCACCAGCCGCCGCACCAGGCCGTAATAGCTCACAGGCAGAGCCTCTCCAGGCCACAGTCGAACTAGGAGGCCCTTCATCGCCTGTTCGGCCGCCTTGTGGAGCTCGACCAGTTGCTTCAGCAGGTCGCTTAGGGGCACGGGGTGTCCGGCCTCAGCATACTGAGACCAGAACACCTTCTTCGTCGAGCTGCCCTCCTCGGCTCGATAGAATGCGGCGGCATCGGATACACTCCGGGGAAGATCTGCAAATGCCCCTGGAGAGCTCCGAATTCGGGTAAGTATCAAGTAACTCACGTTATGTGTTTACTTTGCATAAAGAATGCCTTACCCGCCGCTATCTTCTTCACCTCATCAAACTCCTAGAGGGTCTTCTGGGATTCGGCCTTGGCAGATTTGGCATTTTCAATAGCCACCGCAAGCTCGGACGCTTGCGCCTTCGAGTCACGCTCCAAACTCTCATGTTTTTCCATGAGAGCCTGGAGCTCTTGCCGCACCTTGCCAACCTCGGCCTCATACTTCTCCCGCTCGGCGCGCTCCGAGGCCGAATTCTTCTCGGCCTCGTCCAGCGCTTGCTTAAGGGTCGCCACCTCAGACGTGGCCCCTACAATAGCCACGATAATCCTGTTATTTTTTGCAATTGCTCCTTTTTATATATATATATATATATATTTTTAACAAGGTATTTCTTACCTTCATTGTCCTCGAGCTGCTTCTTGGCACGCTCGAGCTCTTGCTCGGACCTTTCGAGGTCCTGCTTCAGCGTGTCCACTTCCGCAGTCAGTGCGGCGGACGCAAGCAGGGTAGCCTGCACATGCATATTGACTCATTTTTGTTAGACTCCTGTGAATTCTATTTGATCCTCTATTCGGCTTTTCTTCCCGAACACCAAACAGAGCATCAGGGGCTACTGTCTATGTGGCACTATTATTTACACTTTCTTTACTTACCTCGAAGCCTATCAAAAGGCTAGTACAAGCTTCAGTCAATCCGTTTTTTGCGGACTGAACCTTCTGAACCACCGCACTCATAATAGCGCGGTGCTCCTCATCGATGGAGGCGCCTTGGAGCACCTCCAGCATATTGTCCGGCGCCTCTGGTTGGACGGAGGCCGCCGGCACGGTGGACTTGCTGCTCTTGGAAGGAGGTCCCCTGCCGGACTCCGGAACCTTTGAAGGTTCCGGAGCGGTGTCCGGCCTAGAGCCGGACTTGGAGCCCTGGGGGTTTCATCCCCCTTACTCCTGGAGTCTGGAAGGTCGCCTTGCGGCGCCTCCGGGACCACTGTCGGCGTTCTGGGAACGGGGGTCCCCAGACATGCCTGCCTGCGGCCTGCGGCGTGGCTCAAAGGGGGGCCCAGCGCGGCCCATCTTCACCAACACAAACCCAAGACCCTCGCGAGGGGCCAAGCCTCGCGGCGCGGACGACGTGGAGCTTCCTCAGGCGCGGCCTCATCAGGCTGGCTTATGAGGAGGCGGAGAGATCAAGGTGGGGTACCTCACGAGGTGCCCGTGATGCAAGCCATGACAACCGGGGGCGCCAGGCGGGTGCCTGCCCGCGCAGCGTCCTCCCTTCCACTTTGGTGCAAAGGGGGCAAGCGCGGCCGCGGAGTACCGGGGCATCAGGCAAAGGTTGCCATTTCGGTGCAACGAGACCAAGACCAGGAGGACTACGAGACAGAGGTCACCGTGGAGCCAAGACGGCGTCATCACCAGAGCTTTGTGCAGCCGAAGACTACTTTTGTCAGGATAGTTGATACTAGTTGTCTCCCTTCAAATTACCCCGCCATTGTTGGCTCCCTTTCCTCTCGATATTTGGGAAGAGGACCAGGGCCTCTATAAATAGGACCAGCCACCCACAGAGCAAAGGGGGGGCTGAGAAGAGAACTGGCCGGGGGATTGGAAGGATAGAAAAGATCAGAAAGAGAGAGAGAAAGGTGACTGAGCTCCTCCCAGCAGTTCATTGCCCCAGCCAAGAACAGACCCTCGCAAGGCTGTTCTTCCTTGTATTGTTCATCATCATCAGCCCAAGGGGCAATCCACCACACCACACACTGGAGTAGGGTATTACACCACAACGGTGGCCCGAACCAGTATAAACCCTGCGTCTCTTGTGTTGTTCTTTCCTTAGTTTAGATCTTGGCGAGGCAGAGGGGTGCAGGTAGGTAGGAGGCGAAATCTCTGCGCGCACCCCAGTGTTCGAACCTCAAGGGTCTGTCGGAACCCGAAATCCGACATTTGGCGCGCTAGGTAGGGGTGCGCCGGAATCCACCTTCTACCGCTTCGCGCCCCGTCGCGTCATCATCACCATGTCCGGCGACCAGGCGGGCAACCCAGATCCGTGGGCGGCGTGGCCCGCCCGCGCAGAGCCGCTTGCCTCGGGCGACCCCGGGCCCCAGGCAGCTCGCGGTCCGCAGGGCGCTGCGGGCCGCGGGCGACGCGGACAGGCTCCGACAGCTCTCACACCGCGGCAGGCGCGGTCGGCAGCAAGGGCCTCCAAGCACGCCGCGACCACGACACCGTACACCCACAGGGAGCAGGCGAACTGGAGGGCCGCGCTCACAATGGCCCGAGAGCTGCTGCAGTGCAGGCTGCTGGAGGGCAGCCACGACGTGCTGCTGGAGCGAGTGGCAGAGCTCCTGGGCTTCGCCGCCTCGGGGGCTCACCCCTTCTCCACCCAGCTCCCATCTCAGGCCCAGGGCGGCCCGTGTGGGGGCTCTCCGCGCGCCCGCGGGCTCCAAGGCTACTCCAACGCCAGCGAAGCTGTCAGCGCCGGACCGGCGGTGGCGCTGCCCCCGCTCCCGGTCCGCGAAGAAGGAGGACTCGACGCGACCCGCGACCCCAGTGGACAGCCGCGCTGCCACCCCACAGTGGGCGCGTCAGGCAGGACCGCGTGGCATGCGGGGCATTACGGCGTGGCATTTGGGATGACGGCGCCAGAGGAATACATGCCCCTCATGATGGACCGAGGACACCCACACGAGAGCGAACAAGGCTCACTCCTCAGCCCAAGCTAGGGGGATGAGGCGCCAGAAGCTGAGCCTTTCCGGGAGCCCCGGGACGGTCCCACTGGCCACGATGGCGCCATCGATTATCGGGTACCGCTAATTTTTCAGGAGCAGGCATACGCTAACCATGGATCGCAGGAGGTGCAGGTCGCCACAGCGAGCAGCTGCCCCGCTCCCACAGTCTCCTACCCCTCGGGAGGAGGGCGCAGGGGGCTGCAGGAGAGGGGCCGGGATCCGACATCACCACTGCGGCGTTCGGAGCAAGGTGCTCTTAGGAGGTAGGCCCTCCGCTGGGGAGGTGCCTCAGGGCCTGCCCCCGGCGGAGGACCCGTGGTCGTCGGGGGAACCGCTGGCGACCACTTTACCCCATCGGCGGCATCCTGGTTTCCGGTCGTCGTTGATGGCACTAGAGTGTGGCGCAAGGCGGGGCCCTCATCTGGCGATATGAAGCAAGGCCAGTACCTGTGAAGAAGGCCCAGTGCCTGTGAAGCTCGCCGCCCCGTGACACTCTCACGTAATAATGAGTGGGGCTGTACACGCCCCGGAGTCTCAGGGGTGCCGGCCTCAGGCCTTGGGGCTCCCTCCCACGCCCAGTGGCAGCACTTAGCTCCGCACTGGTGAGAAGACGTCCAAGACTAGACTAGGTGCCGGACGCGGCCTTTTGTTTGCTTTCGTCGCTTTTCCCTTTCGTTGCTGTTTTCCCCCGTTGGATTCAAGTTGGATTCGAATTTGAGATTTGCGTGTGTTCGGGGAAGGGGTGCTTAGTCTCGTTTGAGCAATTTCTCGCGTTTTGGTTACCGCATCGCCTCAGCTACCTCCCCTCGCGAGCCCCTCGCGAGCCGGGTCAGGCCTAGCTTGCGCGCAGCCTAGACTGCCGCCGACGTGACCTCTCAGGAGGATGTTTTACTATAGATCCTACGAACCCAATCAGGGAACACTTGAAACACCACAACCCCCCGCGGGCTGCCTCAGGGACAGCACGAGACAAAGGTAAACTAGCCGACGAGCGCGTCGCTTGGGCCAACCACTTGGCGCGGGCGCATGGGCAATGTAGCGTCTACTAATACGATGAACACAAGTTTTACATAAGGGGCTCCCCCTCCAAAATGCTCTCACTGCAATCAGGCTAAAACCTGAGTTCTATTCATGCAGGGTAAGGAAGTATGAGCGATGCGCAATCAGTCGGATGAATCCCACAATGCATTCTCAAGAGCACCACCCGAGCCGTTTCTAGCGTCGCTAAACTCGCCATCACTGTCCGCGTCGCCGCCAGCGGCATCAGGGCCGTTCACCACGCCGCCCTCGTCGGCTGCCACGATCGCGTCGTCGTTGCCTGAAGCGAAGGCCCTGATGAGAGCATCCACATTGTCGTCCACCCAGTGCGCCAGGTCGCCTCGGACGGCCTGGGGTACTGGGGCGATGGCGACGTCAAAATAAAAGTGGGGATCCATGTTCTGAAGGTGGCTGAAGACGCGAGAAAAGGCGCGCCCAAGCAGGCTGCGGCTCCTCTCCTCCACCAACCTGTCAGCCCTGACCGACCGCGCCTCCAGCTGCGTCACCACGTCAGTGAAGAACTGAAGATTGCCAGCATAGTTGATTGCGTGCGGCTCGCCAACAGCCGCCTCGCAAATGTTGCCCAAGGCTGCGTTGGCTCTTTCCCGGAGCGAGGCAAGCATGGGGCCGTGCTCATGCTCCAGGATCCGCCGTTGTCGGATCTCGTCCGCGTTCTGGCCCGCGATGACATCAGCCTCCTCCACCCGTTGGCGGAGAAGGAGCACCTCGGCCTGGGAAGTGGTTAACTCACCTTGCGCCACCTCAAGAGCGGCCCGGAAAGCATCGGCCCGCCGCGTCGCCTCCTCCAGCTTGGCCCTCAAGGCAGCAGTCCTGCCTTCAGCTTCGGCCCGGATCAACCCCAGCTTCTCGTCGAACTCGTGCTCGAGGTTCAAATGCGCCATCGCCACTCGACGCCCGACCTCCTCCAGGACACGGGCTTCCCGTGTGGCAACATCATCCTCCGCCTGCGTCACCAAGCGCTCCATCGTCTCCAGACGCTCGTACTCACGGGTGCGTTCGGCGGCTTCCAGCGTCAGCGCCTCCTCATGCTTCTGGAGCTCTGCTGAGTCGCCGGAGGCCACCTTCATCGATGCGAGAGCTGCCTCGCGCAGCTCCACCTGCTCCTCCAGTGAGTGGCACCAGGCCAAGAGCTCCCGAGCCCGCTCCTCCGCCGCCGTTCACCGCCGGTCAGCTTCCCGAGCCTCCTCAGCGGCCCAAGATCGGGCCTCCCGAGAGGCCACCAGCGACGCCTTGGCCTATGCGTCGTCAAGATCACGCTGACGGCGCGCAAGGGCGATGGCGCCCTCCAGCTCGCGCCTCTCTGCAGCCAGGCGCAGGCCCTCGGCCTCAAGGCGCGCGTCTTCATTGGCAAGCTCCTCTCCAAGCAGGCTTACCGTGTCAGCCGTCCTTCGAAGGAATCCTTGGCGAAGAGCGCGACGCTCCCAAGCACGCTCGAGCATGTCCTCCACACCATCATCTGCCCCAAGCAAGCACCGGGGGCCGCGAGCCAGCACTCCCTCTCCGGGCTGGGGGCTGGGGGCTGGCACCCTCGCGACGGCCGGGCACGCCGCATCAGGAGCCCGGCCGGGGGCTGGCCCGTCCCCAGGTGAAGAGCGCAGGAAGCGCCTCAGCCAATCGTAGTCCACGACCAGGCAAGAAGCCCACGGCAGGCTGGCTATGCCACAAGATGGCCCGCGAAGGATCGCGAGGTGTGCAGGGCCACGATACGCCTTGGGACGGTTCGCCTCGTGAGTCGCCCTCACCACAAGGGCTCCACTACTTGGAGCGCTTGAGGACGGTGGAGGGGGCGAAGCCAAGAGGGACGGCTCCTCAGCCGTCTCCGCAAGCTCGGCTGGAAGGGGCCTGCGGAGCAAGAGTTAGTAAGAGCAACAGAAGGATCGGGAGCTGGGAAAGGAGAAGGCTTACTCATCAGTGGCGAAGTACTTCCTACGCTTCAGCAGGCGACAAGGGTAATCGTCGCCCAGGGCCTCCATTCTCTTTCGGAGGGCCTGAAAGTCCACGCGGAAGCGGCCTAAGAGTCGGGCACAGGGATCAACCTACGACGGAGATGGAGCGTCAAGACGATCTGCGTCAGGGGCGCCTGCCTGACATGTGCCGCCAATCGCCTCGCCAAGAGAAGCCGCCGGAGCCTCGATGGCCTCGGTCGTAGGCACAGAAGGAAGCTGCTTGTCACCCTCAGCCTCGGCGGCACGGTCCCCGATAACTGCTTCCTCATGAGCCTCGCCCGGCGCTGTCACCCCGCCGAGAGCCCCCTCGGCCTCTGGCGCCTCGAGCCTCCCTGCTCCGCCACTTGAGGAAGAGTCGCCTGGGCCGACTGGAAGGGCAGTCACCACCACTGGGTTCTCACGAGGCCCCTGAAAGGTCGGCGGGGCACGGCCCCCACTCATCAAAGATAGGCATCTGCCTCACAAGATCGCCCCCGCTCTGGCAGAGGTACAACAAGGCCCCTCCCTGCTGGATACTGCCAGGGTTGGGGTCCCCCGTCAGGGTCAAGAGCGCCGCCCTCAGCACTTCAGGCGTCAGGTCCTCTTCCTGGAGCCTCATACGATCATCGCGCCCGCTGAAGGCCCACATCCGGCGGGAGTGGCGCTGGAGAGGAGCAACGCAGCGTAGCAGGAACTCCTTCACCACCTTGGGCGCTCTCATGCCAAGCGACCTCAAGAACGTGAAGCGGTGCCAGACGAAGACGAGCCAGGGGCTCTCAAGCATCTCCTGGCCCCAGCCCGAATTGGGGGCAGCAGGCGAAGTTGGCTCCGATAGCAGGGGGCTGGGGACCCCAGCATCCACATACAGCCACCGCTCGCGGAACCTGGCCGCGGGCGGAGGGAGCTTGAAGTCAATCCCAGAGGCCGCCGTCTCAGGCGCGACAATGAAGCTCACACACGCCCAGCATTGGGTAGGGTCAACAAGGCGCAGCGAGAAGAAGTGGCGCAGCAAGGCAACCGAAGGAAGGATGCCCATCATAGCCTCGCAAACAAAGGCGAAGACCGAAAGGAGGGTGATGGATTTAGGACCCAGATGCGTCATGTGGATCTGATAATGGGAGAGCACGGCATTGAAGACATCGGAAAAGGGAGGAACCAGACCCGCCCACAGGGCGTCGGCAAAATACGGGACCTCGGTGGCTATCCTGCCGATGGAGAAGTGCGACGCAGGCCAAGCCGTCGTCCTCCCGCAATCATTGAAGATGGTGGCCAGAGCCAAGATGACCTTGCCCAAGCCCTCGGCGGGGGCCACCAACGGCGGCGGGCAAGGCAGAGACATGGGTTTCTCCCCTCTTCCCTTCTTCATCAGAGCCATGGCGATGGGAAGGGGGGGGAAGGTCCAAGATTGAGTCGGAAACAGAAACCAGAGTTCGAGCGGAGGAAGGACAGAGGGCGCTTGAGCAACCAAACAGGGGAACGGCTGTGTACGACTACGGTTCCGCCTAGCATGGCGCAAGATAAGGAGGGCGTGGGGGAACAGTGCCGCCCACGTCCAATCAACCACCACGCGGCGCCCAAGGCCGCAGGCTGTTAGGGCCCGCGGTGCTTCGCTCTTGCCCTTCCGCCTCCCAGCACGGCCAAGTCCGGGCGCGCCTTGGGCCCGGGGGCTACTGTCGGCGTTCTGGGAACGGGGGTCCCCAGACTTGCCTACCTGCGGCCTGCGGCGTGGCTCAAAGGGGGTCCCAACGTGGCCCATCTTCACCAACACAAACCCAAGACCCCCGCGAGGGGCCAAGCCTCGCGGGGCGGACGACGCGGAGCTTCCTCAGGCGCGGCCTCGTCAGGCTGGCTCACGAGGAGGCGGAGAGATCAAGGCGGGGTACCTCACGAGGTGCCCGTGACGCAAGCCATGACGACCGGGGGCGCCAGGCGGGTGCCAGCCCGCGCAGCGTCCTCCCTTCCTCTTTGGTGCAAAGGGGGCAAGCGCAGCCGCGGAGTACCGAGGCATCAGGCAAAGGTTGCCATTTCGGTGCAACGAGACCAAGACGAGGAGGACTACGAGACGAAGGTCACCGTGGATCCCAAGACGGCGTCATCACTAGAGCTTTGCGCAGGCGAAGACTACTTTTGTCAGGATAGTTGATACTAGCTGTCCCCCTTCAAATTAGGCCTCCATTGTTGGATCCCTTCCCGCTCGATATATGGGAAGAGGACCAGGGCCTCTATAAATAGGACCAGCCACCCACAGAGCAAAGGGGGGGCTGAGAAGAGAACTGGTCGGGGGATTGGAAGGATAGAAAAGATCAGAAAGAGAGAGAGAGAGAGAAAGGTGACTGAGCTCCTCCCAGTAGTTCATCGCCCCAGCCAAGAACAGACCCTCGCGAGGCTGTTCTTCCTTGTATTGTTCATCATCATCAGCCCAAGAGGCAATCCACCACACCACACACTGGAGTAGGGTATTACACCACAACGGTGGCCCGAACCAGTATAAACCCTGCGTCTCTTGTGTTTTTCTTTCCTTAGTTTAGATCTTGGCGAGGCGGAGGGGTGCTGGTAGGTAGGAGGCGAAATCTCCACACGCACCCCAGTGTTCGAACCTCAAGGGTCTGCTGGAACCCGAAATCCGACAACCACCTCCTCCCTGCTTGGAACATGTTGGGACAACACCTCGGTGTCATCCGTAGGGCGGGGGGAGGAAGCCGTCGGAAGTGAGTTCACATCCGACGGGTCCAGTGAGCCACTCGACGATGCGTCGAGCCGGTCTTTGGGTGGGCTGCATAAGCAAATTCGACATAAGGGAAAGCTATGCAATAAACGAATACGAGGAATTACTCCGGTATCCGGATACTCACGATTTTGCCAGGGGCTTGGCCCTGGGCTGCCACTCATCTCCGCCGTCGTCGGCGTCGGCGGAGTAGTCCGTAGGAAGGGTTTTCCCCTTCTTGGACCCTCCGGCCTCCTCAGAGAGGGCGGCCTTCCTTTTCTTCTCTCCTCCCGCTGGAGGGGAGGTTTCTTCTTCTTCCTCCTCGTCTTCGCGAGAGGAAGGCACTTCGGGACCGTCGGATGATGAATCCGACACCTCCTGGCGCCGGGCGCTCTTTCGAGTCCCTGTGGCCCTTTTCGTGGCCTTCTTCTCCGGCACCACGTAGGGCGCCAGAACCAGCAGCCTCGCCAAGCGAGCGTCCGCTGGGCCATCGGGCAAAGGGGCCGGACAGTTGATCTGTCCGGACATCACCTGCCAATCCTGTCAGAGGAAAGGGAGCTTAGATCCCGCATAGAGTCAAACTATGGAAAACGGATACCCTGTAAAAGGAAAAAACAGCTTACCGCGAGTGTGTGACGCTGCGCGCTGAATCCGCGGTCCTCGGTAGCGGATGCGGGAGCCTCGGCGCCCTTGAAAAGCATCCTCCAGGCATCTTCATATGTCGTGTCGAAGAGCCTGTTTAGAGTTTGATGCTGCGCCGGGTCGAACTCCCACAGATTGAAGGCCCGTCGTTGACACGGGAGGATCAGGTGGATGAGCATAACCTGGACTACGTTGACAAGCTTGAGCTTCTTATCCACCAGGGTTTGGATGCATGTTTGGAGTCCGGTTAGGTCTCCTTTTTTACCCCAAGACAGGCCTGTCTCCTTCCAGGAGGTGAGCCGCGTAGGGGGGCGGATCGAAACTCAGGGGGTGCGACCCATTCGGTGTCGCGCAGCTCGGTGACATAAAACCACCATGATTGCCACCCCTTTAGGGTCTCCACAAAGGAGCCCTCGAGCCACAGGACGTTGGCCATCTTGCCAACCATGGCACCGCCGCACTCCGCCTGGCTGCCGTGCACCACCTTTGGCTTGACGTTGAAAGTCTTAAGCCATAGGCCGAAATGGGGGCGGATGCGGAGGAACGCCTCGCACACGACGATGAACGCCGAGATGTTGAGGACGAAGTTCGGGTCCAGATCGTGGAAATCCAGGCCGTAGTAGAACATGAGCCCCTGTACAAATGGATGCAGAGGGAAGCCCAGTCCACGGAGGAAATGGGGGAGGAATACAACCCTCTCATGGGGCCTAGGAGTGGGGATGAGCTGCCCCTTTTCGGGAAGCCGGTGCGCGATGTCGCTAGCCAAATATCCGGCCTTCCTCAGCTTTTTGATGTGTCCTTCCGTGACGGAGGAGACCATCCACTTGCCTCCTGCTCCGGACATGACTGGAGAAGGTGGAGGTGGTAGTGCGGACTTGGGCGCTGGAGCTCGAGTGCGCAAGAATGGATAGGCAAAGGAGGAAGAAGGTGTGGGTGAAAAGGTGGATCCTTATCCCCTTATATGGGTGGACGCAACTACGTGTCCCCACCAGCCTGGTAAAACTCGCTTATCTCCGAGCGACGTAATCAATGGCGCGGTTGGGTTACCCACGTCCGTATTGATGAGAATCCTGGAATAAGGGAACACGATCTCTGCTTTAACAAGACGTGCCAAGGAAACCGCCTCACATAACGCGCTAAGATGGGACAGTAAAACGGTTTGAATAAAAGCTTGGCCATGGTGTGATGTCACACTACGGAGTACGTCAGCAGATTGGATTTTTCTAAATATTATTCTCTCTATGCCAATATGTGGAAACTTATTTTGCAGAGCCGGACACTATCTTGTGTTCAAAATCTTCTATGAAGTACTTGGAGGAGGAACCCGCCTTGCAATGCCGAAGACAATCTGCACCGGATCTGATTGCTGTGGTGGAGGAGGAACCCGCCTTGCTGTGGTGGACGAGGGCGCCAGTTAATCAGATCCGGTGCAGTGGACCATGATGGCGGTCAAGGAGATCTGGAGTGGTGGACAAGCCAGTCGCTGAAGCGGCTCCGGTGAAGTGGTGGGTTGGCAGTTGGGGGTTCCAAGGTGCGGAAGGTAGATCCGGCGGGGTGTGAGGTCCACCGCTGCGGCGGAGGACTAGATTCAGCGGCTTGCCGTGGTTGGGGGGCAGGGAGGGGAAGGGGAGGGGCTCTGGGGAAGAATGTTGGGGGCAAAGAGGGGAAAACAATGGAGTTACCAAAGCAACCCTTTTCCGTTCATGTGGCAGGGGTAAAACAGGAATATTGCAGGGCTAAACTTTCGGGCGCGTGATATTTCGATGTGAGCAGGAAGTTTGAAAGCTTTTGGCGCCTAAAATTATAAGTATTCTGCTCTCGTACGGCCGACTATGATATCATGGCCGACAATTTGTTTGTTTTTCACGCAAAAAAAATGTGCAAGTTTTGAAAATCAATGTCTCCAACTCGAAACTTAGATTGTCCATTCAATTCAAATATGGATCATTGAGCTACTACAAGAAAATACCATCATACGGTCCAATTCAAATGAAATTCCAAATGTGTTTATCCTAAATATGATGACAAAAGCAAAAATGTGTATGTGTATGAATAAAGTGGATGATTATAAAGTTTGAACATGCCCGTATGTGTATATCTCTAGGTTTGATATATGAATTTGAAATCACAAAATCCCGGCTTAAAAAATGTACCTCCGTTTAAATGAATTACAAAAGCTAATGATGGAGTCGAATTCCAAAATTCCAATCTTAGGTTTGTAATTCCGGTACATCAAGGTATATCACGCATGTTCAAAAGTATCGTTATCTCATAGTACAAACTGTGAAACAAATTGACCAACCATGAGAGCACAATATCTCAATTACGTTAAAGTCCCTCAAATATATACACCTCACTCTTTATCTGAAGTCAACCCCCCCCCCCACCACACACACACACAGAGAGAGAGAGAAGTCGTTCTCTCCCCCAAAAACCAACACACGAGCACATTAACACCCCTCTCTCTTGTAAAGTCCGGACCCCAACATAGGTCTCTATCACTTTGTCTCTCGGACATGCACACATCTCTTCCCTCACTCTCTAGGTCTCCCGCTATCTCTCTTACCCAAGCACACGCACTATGTAGAGTGTATATTTCCCATACACACAAAACGTCACCCCCAAACGTCTATCTCCCTAGTTATGTGGTTCTCGCGCACTCACCTCACGCACCACCCCCACTGCAAACAAGCACACTTTGTCTCCTTGTGCACCACTCTCCTCTTTCTATCTCTCCCACATGCGGAGCCCCAGCTCTTTCCCCGTATACATATATGTCGTGACTCTTTGCATAGCTCCCTAATGTATAATCGTTCTCGATTTCGCACATTGTTCTCTACACCATCTATTCTAGATCTCTCATGAAGTCCCTATCACACACACGATGACTTGTTTCCCTTGCGTCTTCGTTCATAGGCCAATTTCGGACAACATCAACATTGTCTCCCTATCTACATGCCATTTATGGACACAAACGACCCCTCTCTTCCTCTCACTCTCTCTCTCTCTCTCCGTCGCTAGCTCTCTCTTTCTCTCGCTCTCGCACCCCTCTGCCACACACACACTCGATATCTCTTCCAAATAGTCTGCTCCCCCTACCCGCACCCGTGCTATCTTGCTACTACACATGTCACACCATCCCCCTTCCCTTATACTAGGTTTACATCATCAGTGGTCTCTCTACTCCACATACACTCTCTGCCTCTCACACACAAACGCATGCACAAACACACACAGACATGCACAAACACCCATTTACCTGGATCCTCATCTCTCCTCATGTCCGCATGTGTGTCTCACACACTCACTCTCTAATTATGTATATGTGTGTCTCCATGTTACACAACACAAATCCCCATGTACATGTCTCTCTCTATCCTCCATACACATAGACACAAAGAATCTGTTATCATTGCCTCAGTCTCTAACATATCACACACGCACACACACACACACTCTCTCTCGCAAACACGCTCAACAAGGGTTTCCCCGTGAATAACTTACTGTTTATTCATGAACAGTCGTGGCAGTACGGCGAACACGAGACGTGAAAAAGAATAAATCTACACGTGCTTAGACCACCTAGTATGACTACTAGGACTAGAGCAAGACAAAAAGCGCGCCGCCGTCACCCCCTCCTTGCTGGCGATGGGAAAATCTTTGTTTTACAGAGTCAAGAAGTCATTGTGCTAAGGCCCCACATGTTGAGGCATTGAATAGAATGTATATGCTAGTTTACGAAAGCAAGTATCGATAATACGTTTGTATCTCCATACTTATATTTCTTATCTTATAAAAAACCGAGTTGGTGATGATGGTACGTGTGCCATCTTGCAATATAGACCGTCCGATCTACATCTAACGGATGGAAATTAAACTAAAAGATACCCGCACCCCTCTCCACATTTGCAGACAAGGCCTTCCCTCATTCATCCTTATCTCCAACAAACCTCATTGTTGAGCAATTAATAAAGGAAGCCTCTGGAACAAACTGGCCTGGTGGCCACTGCCGGCGTCGTCAATCCCCATGCCTCCGCTCAGTCCGACCACCAACCACCACCACACCCCACTCCTCTTCACCTTATCTCATATTTCTCGAGATATCATTAGTTTTTACACATGGGATTACTCCCGAAAGGGTCAATCACAACAAGTGTTTTATAAAAAATGCATCTTGATATTCCGTGCAATGCACGGATCTTGCTAGTACTCCTACACAAGACTAAGTTGGTGATGCTGGTGTGTCTGCCATCCTTCGTTTCTGACCATTAGTTCTACATCTAACGATTGTGAGGTAAGTTGTTGCCTTTTCTCACCAACATCCCACTTGTCTACCAATTTGCAGAAAAACCCATAATTAGTATCTTAAAACCAACCACATCCCTCCCTGACCTCACCAAAACAGCCCAAGGAATATATTCTAATTGAAACATAATATATCTCTAGTGACATATGTATATCAAAATTAGAGTGTTTTGTACCAAGTTTGTGAATAAGTATTATTCTAATTGTGATTCATTGCAACGGACATGAACATTGCTAGTATTTCCAACCATGCATTTCTTTTCCTAGTATTCCATAGTTTTGAGTTTTCCATCAAGATATTAGTCACTCATGGTTGATATTTACTTTCAATCATGTACACATATGCACTATATAACTAGCCTTGCTTATTGGCTTCCAAAGCTTAACTTTCACTCCTACTTACAATATGTAGAGTATTTAACAAAAACCTACCACTTTCAACCAGCCCTAGGAGGAATCTATTGTACAAAAAATAGCAAAAACATACCCAAAATTTCTTAATCCACGCCAAAAACTACCAAGTACTCCTACCGATTAGGTTCGTTTTAACCCATTTATGACAGGGTTGGCCCACATGTCCGTGCTGACGAGGCAGCTTAAACCAACACATTTTGTTTGACCGTTGACACGAGGGACCCACATCTGACCTTCTATCCTGTTATTCCCCCTCAAATCATTATTTTCCTGAACATTACTTCAAACAGTACTGATGCGTGTTCGTCGGTGGCGCCGGTGATGAGCGAGTTGCCCGCCGCTCCGCCGGACGGGCCGGACGCCGCGCTGGCCTCCGCACGGGTTGGCAGGTTGGACCGAGCGTGACTCACGAGCGAGCAAGCCGCCGCGCTGGCCTTCGCTCAAGCCAGATGGCTGGCCTTAGCGCGGCGCGCGCGAGAAAGCCGCCGCGCTGCCGTGCCAATCTAGATAGCAAACCTTGCAGACAAGTAGCTGGACGGAGCTATCTTGGCTAGCTAGAGGCCGCGAGCGCCGGACGGAGCTGGCATCCAGGCTGCCGCAACATGGGCTCCGCACCGCCGGCGGTTTTGATCTCGCCTTCTGCCGGCGGCGGTAGCTGTGTCCCATGGCCGAGGATGACTAGGTGGACGGGCCGGAGGTAGGAGGTCACTCGAGGATTTTTGTTGGTAAGAGGAGTACAATGGTTGATAAGGTAGTCTTATCTTAAGTCTGCATGTATGCAAGTGGTAGTAGTTTCTTGGCATTTTAGTGGTTTCTTGCATTATTAGAGCAAGTACAATAGAGCTGAGTCAGCGGGCTATAAGAAATAAACTACTACTACATGTTGGCTATAAGATGGGTTGTAGATGACATGGCACTGGCTTATAGCCAGCAGCTGGCTATACTATTAACCATGCTCTTAGGGGTTTCTTGTAAGGAACAATGTATGTACTACTAGCGACAAAAGGCGATTCTAGGTTGCGTTGTAATCCAACGAGTACTACTAGTGGTCGTGGGAGTGTATACCTCATTTTGTGGGTTCGATCCTGGCCGAACGCACGGCGGCCTTTTTTTAAATAGTATACTATCTAGATACATCGCAGAAATGGATGTATCTAGAACTAAAATACATCTAGATACATCCATACCTGCGACAAGTAATTCGGAACGGAGGGAGTACTACACTTCGCTGCGAGCCAATATTTTACACGGGTAGTTTGAGTTTTGAAGTCAAACGGGCATGCGGCCCCACAATCTGGGTGCACTAGAGTCTGGACAGCCTAGCCACGTGAACGGATTTTCCTTCCCAGCATCTCGTGGCTCGCGTGCTCGCCCTAGCCGCACCTCGCTTGCAGCTTCCAGCTAGTAGCATATTTAAACTAGCACCTCCCAATTAAGCTCGAGGAGCCGGACAAGCCTGGCGGGGCATTGGGAACTGTGCAATATGGCTCTGTACGTAAAGTGCTCTACAACTACTCTGTATCTTGTGGCGTTGCATGCATGGACTTCACTCCATTATCGGCTCTACTATAAAAGAAATTCCTCTTGACGTGTTTTTTTAAACGAAGGCAAAAGCTTTGCTTCATCTCATTCATAAAGAAGGAACTACTAACAAAGTTCGACGAGATCCATTACACCTCCACAAATGAAAGCGAAAAGCCTAGTCTCGCTGTATCAAATAACTCAAATGTTCTGCCCCCGCAGTAACCATCGCTGATAAATAGGCTGCTAGTGTGTGCGTGAGAGGAGCGGCTGAGTAGGCCAGCTACGTGAGAGGAGAGGCTGAATAGAGCACCGAGAGTACCCACTAGGCCACTACGCAGGTGTACTTCCCCTGCATTGATAGTACAGTGATGGTTCTAGAGAACAGTAGTACCCCCCACTTCCAACTGTAGCTCCTTGGCCCTGAGATTCAAGAGTTCAAAACTGGTGCACTATACAAGACAAGACTAGAAGTACAGTACTCCCTCCTTTCCGGTTTATAAGGATCATCTCAAAATTTAGTTTTTCCATTTTATAAGGCTCAATTTGGTTGTTTCCCATCACATGTCCAGATTCCAAGGTGCATTAAATCATTGCATGCAAGTATTAAGAGAAAATTGACCAATGAATGTAATTTATGCATGCATGCATTGAAATTAATGCATTGGTAAACATACTTTTTTGAGGAAAACAAGAGCATTAATTGGGTGCTTTTTTGAGGAGTAGTTGAGCAAAGTAGTACTAGTACTGCTACAGTACGAGTACGTACTCCTCCGTCACATAATGTACGATGTTTTTTGACACTAGTTGGCGTGTACAAAAAATGGCAAAAACATACCCAAAATTTCTTAATCCACGCCAAAAACTACTACCTAGTGCCAAAAATTTCTTACTAGTGCTATTATTTACAGTATAATGCAATCCCATAACGCTCCATAATGCTAGTACTAGTACTCCATGGTACCAAAAACTACTACCTAGTGCCAAAAATTTCTTACTAGTGCTATTATTTAGAGTAGTAAATAATAGCCTCACCCCTTCGCTGAGATACGATCTACAGTTGGAAGGGACGATGCCCTGCGGTTACTACGCTCTTATCTCCTCCTCGCCAGTTCCCCTCTCCCCGAAGAGAAGGCAGTTCGTCACTGCTCCCATGGATTCGCCAGGCGGTTCTCCTCCTCGTCGGGGCTGGGAG
Source organism: Triticum urartu (assembly GCF_003073215.2). Classification (NCBI taxonomy): domain Eukaryota; kingdom Viridiplantae; phylum Streptophyta; class Magnoliopsida; order Poales; family Poaceae; genus Triticum; species Triticum urartu. The sequence goes on along the minus strand of NC_053027.1, from coordinate 189,154,693 downwards.
TGCTTGGACGATGATTCTCTGGGAGAAATCGCACGCCACTCTGACGTCCTCACCGCCGCAAGACTCGGTGCTTCCTGCACCAACTTTTTCAAGACGCTGCTTAAACAAGCTTGGGAAAAGGCCATGCTTGTTGGTCTTCCATGCGTCCTCGAGGAGAAGGTTCTTCTATGGGACAATTCTTCGAACAGTCCACCGCTCCCTGGCCATGGTTGCACGTTGACTCCGCTAGAGTTAACGACGTTGAGAGGTAGTCGGATTTTGTCCAATGAGCAGGTCAGTAATGGAGTTTGATCATGTAGTACTTAGTTATTCCATTTCCATCCCGTAATTTCTCCGTTGCCCACCGTCTTATATATAGGTCTGGGTCGGTGCCAATGAAGATTGGCATGCATACCTCTGGCCGGATACCACCATGATTTTGCACAACATCCACAACAGTGCGACCGTTCCGGTAGACCCCTTCTCCACCATTGGGATCAGCCTTCCGGACTGGCTGGGCAAGAATACGTATGATGATGCCTACATGAGATTGAACAAGATAGCAATTGCGGACCCGCCGACAAAGCGACGCGGCTACGACGATTACTATCTCATCGCGGAGTTCAACATAAGGATTACCATCAATGCAGGAGGCAGTAACGGCAGAGGCTGGCGCATGTTGGCGGCGGCAGATTTGTACCCCTACACGTTCGAAGACGCCGTGCGCCATCTAGGCCGCATCTTCGCGGTGACAAGCCAGGGGACTTGTTTCATCTGGTTGACATCCTACGGTACGGGAGATTACAAATGGAATGCACAAACCATCATTTGCATCCCTAACGGTACTCCATTATTTTGCATGGACCAGTCATCCCCTGATCAAAATAAGATCGCCGATCCTGGATGTGCATTTGCATCCGTGATTTGGTCTAACCTGGAACCTTGTAGCTGACTTTGGCATATTGGGATCAACTATCTTAGCAGTCGTTACCCATGGTACCACTGATGTGCAACATGGTCACATAATCTACCACGATCGGACCGTCACCATCTACCCAGGTATTCCATTTTTTAACCCTCTCGCCTTCTCTTTCATTGTTGTACTACTAGTATACTTTGTAGTACTAGTAGGAGTACTTTTTACGTTGGAGGACGCGTATAGCTAGCTAGGCCCTTGAAGACTTGAACCCACTAGCTGCCACCATTTTTGTTTTTCAATGTCTTACTATCTCATCCATGTAGCCAAGAGTGGCTATATATAATAAGTCGGTTATTTTACTTCCTCTATACCGGAGTAGTACTATTTGTTGCACAGTATTACTGACCGCCACATTTGAGCACAACATTATTATGCATGGACCTTGACTATGTACGTCACCATGTGTCCAGATCTGGGATGTCGCGTGTACCAGATGAACGGCGCCGAGTTCGACCCTCGTGATGCTACGTGGGTGCCGAGGAACACTCTTGGAGAGTACTCGCTTTTCATCGGGGACAGCTACCCCATTGTGAAGCGGATGCCACCTCCCATGCACGACACGGAAGGCCTGTCATTCATGAAGCATGGTTGTGTCTTCAGTGCGCACCACCGGATGAACGACATGCTGGGAGACGCTATCCCTGATTTATGCCGCTTCAGCTTGGATGAGTCCCCATCGTGTGGAACTGGACTAGAAAGTTGCGACAATGATTCCATTGCCCACCGCTATGGATCGTGCCATACATGAAGAATACCTGGGACTGGAACCTGGAGGAGGACATGTAGCCCATCTATAACGTGTAAGTGGAGTACTGTAATTGTGAACGGTAGCGCTGTGAATATATGTAGACTAGTCGTGCACAAATTTATCACATGAGTTGGAGATGAACTTGTGTGTCATACTTGCATTTGTCCTTTAGAATTTATTACTAGTAAATGTGTTATGTCTATGTGCAACTTGTGTGGTTGTTGCACGGGCTCCAACATGCTCTTTGAGAAAAAAAAGTGGCACAGCTTTGGATATACGTGACGTGGCGGCATCATACAGTAGCATCGTTCGCTATAGTTGTACTAGTACACTCCTACTAGGACGACAACTCCTATAAAACCTTGTGCTTGGCTCTTTGCCTCTTCGGGAGGTTCAACAGTTCGTACTCGTGTGAACCTTGCACTTGGCTCTTCGCCTCTTCGGAAGGTCCAACAATGATGATACTACAGTACAATATGCTTCTGGCAATCTGACACCGATTGAACTGCTGCACGTCCACCGCGAGGGCGAGGGCGAGGGAGAGGGAGAGGGAGCTGTAGTCAAAACCCTCTCCTCGTCCTGCGAACCACCGCGCGCGTGGGCGAGGGAGAGGCGTAGTAAGCAAGCTTCTCCTTGTTCGGCGAGTTGACGGGACACATCAAAGCAGTACTAGTACTAGTAGTAGTAGTCCATACTGCGTCCTTTCCGATTAATATGGCTTAATTTGAAACGAGAAAAATACACTGGCGGTCAACGTATGTAACAGTACGCTCTTTACGATCACTATATATAGTTTTGCGGCGATTATGCGATCACTAGCTCATCGTAGAGCACCGTATTGCACCCTACTGACCGGCCACATAGTCGACGTGGCACTTTGCTAACTGGTTAAATTGTCACCTGGTTTTTGGGTCCCACCTGTCAGTTGGCAGAGCAAAGAAATTAGTTAAACAAAACTTTACGCAGGCGCGACACGAGTCCAACCCTTGCGCGTGAACCGCCTTGGCTGTGTATGTGAGTGCATGCACGTGTCCTCCCTCGGTCTTCCAACAAAGAGTGTACTACATGATGTACATCTACACTTCCAATGCATTTAGCCTTTAATCTACTAAATCGATATCGATTAACTATTGCACCAACTTGTGCTGTAGGTATAGGCTACATGTCTATCCTTAATTACAGCATGCAACGGCCTTCATTTAATCTTCTTATCTCAATGGTTGCATGCACACATAAGTCTGCTACTTTTGGGCGTTAATTATTCCCTGGTCAATGTGTAAATCTCTAAATGTATAGTCTTTCACGGACGTAGGGAGTAGGTTGAGCACTTGAGCGTGAGCGTGTGTGTTGTGTCGTGTGCTGTGTGCCGCATGGGTGTGTGAGTGTTGCGTGCGTCCATGTGTACGTGTGAGTGTTGCATGTTGCATGCATGCATGCATGGGGCTTAGTCCCTCCCATTGACATGTTCATATTTCAAGCTTCCTCTGTTCCCTCCATATGGTGATACTCCCCCTGTTCCCAAATATAGTACAAAGTTGGGTCATCTATTTTGGAATGGAGGGAGTAGTACGGAGTAAAATCCTCCCTCTGTTCTCAAATACGGAGTATTTGTCTTTCTACATATTTCAACAAGTGACTAGGTATGGAGCAAAATGAGTGAAGTGAGCGTAGAGGCATAGGGATACTGTAGAAAGGAAGTACTCGCGATCCATTTATTCCCCATCTCGGTCAGAGAGAACTATTCAACTAGTCTTCGCAGTGAAGTGACAATACATGCTGCAGCAGATGGGACACGTAATTAATAAGCTGAACCAGCGTGTTGGTGTTACTAAATCAGCCTTACCCAGTACTGCCATCATGTTTGCTAGTAGAGCACGCTTCCGCAAATACGCCTACGCACCTCTGTCCACCATTAACTGACATATGGGCCCTGTTGTGGTAGACCCACATGTCATCGGTGTAACTATTTACACTCCGAAGGATGGTATATCCTGGTAGTAGTACTAGTAGAATTGAGATTGAATGCACTTTCTTCCCCGTCTTCCACTCTTCTTCCTCCTCTCTTCTTCTTCCTCCTCTCTTCCACATCGTCGGCCGCACATCATTTACCCCCGCTCACTGCTCGCCCGCCCGCGCCATCTTCCTTGGTAGCTCGCGCGTACCATATCCCCCCGCTCACTGCTCGGCCACACGAGGAGAAGCTTCTTCCCTTACCCACCCGAATCCACTTCCCCGCTGGCTCGCAGGCACCGAAAACCCCAATGGCAGAACCGACTGACATGCAGAGCCGCGATTGGAATTCCCTCCCCGATGTTCTCTTGGAGCAGATCTGTAGTCGTATGGACCTATTCAGCACCGTCCGTCTGGCCGCATGCTCGGTGTATTTTTACCATCTACTCGTCTGCAACCGGCCGGCTCTTTTCAAGACACCCTGCTTGCTGATTCCCGATCCTCACAGGTGGCCCAGACACCGACTTGACGATCCTACGGAGGTTGTCGTGGTGCCCCTCGACATGCTACCACTACCCGTACACCTGCCCTTCATGCGCGGCCACTATTGGGCGGGCATGAAGGCCAACTGGGTCGTCCTCATCCACCAATCTGGTAGTCCATGGCGTCTCGTGGATATCTACACCCAATGAGAGATCACCCTTCCATCTTTGGATACCGCCGCCATCGAGCCTCGCGGCCCGCCGAACACTCCTGCCTACTACGCACGAGACGTGTCAAGCTTTTGGCTCGACCTCTGTTTGCAAAAAGTTGTAATCTGCGAAGTGCCCACACCATCAGAAGACTACATGGATTACAAGCTCATTGCCTTGTTCAACAAGGGATTAGTCTATCTGGAATCCGGTCGCCATACATGGTTATGGCTCATCATCAATCCTGTTGAGGAAACATTTCTGTCTGATGCTATAGTGCATGATGGCATCGTTTACGCGGTCGACGCACAGATTGGCTTCCTATACTGGTGGAATCTATCGTCGTGTAATTGTTCTATCTCATCTCATCTTTACCTTATGAATACGACTGCCTGTTCATTCGTTACAAATTTATAATGCATAGCATGTCTATAACCACATCATTGCTATATGTTCCTCTCATTTCCTAGATTTTTATGACCACACATGCTATTGTTAGAGTTGATATGAGAACAATTGGCATCTAATGATTGTTAGAATACATATTATGAGCATAACATCATGATTGCTATATGTTACTCTCGTTTACAAGATTTTTATAACAACGCATGTTATTGCTTAGAGTTGATATGAGAACAATAGTAGTAAGTGCTATGGTAGAATATGAGTAGGCGCTGTCATAGTTGTTTTCCTCTCATTGTTACATGATGTTTGAACCATGACATATTGCTAGAATATGAAAGCCATTGGCTTATTTTTTAACTTGGGGTATGATTATGACCACGGCATTGCAATTCTCTGTCTATGATATGTGTCACTGTTATAATAATCTTAATTCCACACAGACTCTAAACAGGATTGTTTATTTTGTCCTTTTGGTCTCCAATTTGAATTGTTGCAGCAGACGCAAATGCGCTGGCCTTCATGATTCCAGGACCTAGAATCATACCAGCCGATGGGTGGTGGTTTATCGCTCGTTCAGCTGACGGCGGTCATTTGATGCTCATTTGCACGTACCAAATTGACCAAACCATTACATCAAACCACATGCAGTACAATGCGTGGGGCATTCATGACATTGATGGCTATGGCTACTTCGTGTTCGAGAAAGATCCCAGCTCCGTTGGGCCAGGCGTATTCAACTGGAGGCGGGTTTATAGCCTCGGCAACCACTCCTTGTTCCTCGGGCTCAATTATCCGATCATCCAACCAATCATCGATCATATCACCGGCGATGATTACTATGCTATGCAACTTCCATTCGCGAGGGGGGCTGTGTTTACACATCATACCATGGGTTTCATGAATCACCATATCCAGAGATTCGTCGACACAGCTTGTTGCCAGATAATCTTCAGTGTGTGAAAGGCATCAAGCTTCCATGCGACGGATGGATTTTGCAAACCCGACATGCGGCGATGTGGTTCATGCCAACAGCAAATATGCACAACTTGATTCGTGCTGATATCTAGACTGAGCCATGTATTCTGCTGCTGTAGCACGACCCTCTTTTGTTGGATATTATGTACTGTTGTTAGTTTGAAGCACTCCTCTGGTATGAAGGATAGATACCTTTCTGAGATCAACTGCATCCTAACTCACCTGCGTAGGATGTACTGATAATGATGATGGAGATGTTGTGCAGAAGCCATATATATATATATATATATATATATATATATACATATATATATATAGGACTCCTCTTCTGTACTCTTGGGAGTATGTACTCCCATCCTCAATATACCTCATGTACGCATTAATTATACCTCTTTATTATTCTCAATATACTTCATTAAATATTCTAAGATACCCCAATATGAGTTTAGTTGAAAAAATATCATCTGCGACGTACTTTTTGTAATATACCTTTTCACGTACAAACACATCAGTATATACGTAAAAATTTAAAAATACATAGACTCACATAAATTTTTTCATGAAACTCATTTTGGGGTATCTAATAATTACTAATGAAATATATTAAAAATAATAAAAAGGTATAAAAGATTCATCTGTGTGGTATATGAGGAGCGGGAGTACGTACTCCCAGGAGTACACTAAAACCTGTATTCGACAATACTGCAGGTATCACACTGAGTGGCCTAAGGAAGCATTTCTTCCAGCGCAATTTCAGGGCGTTCAAAAGGGGCGCGTGGACGTGTCGCAAGATACAGTCAGAGTGCGGCATGCACGCGATGTGGCACAAGACCGGCAATACCTTGCCGGTGATGGTCAACGGCCGGCAGACGGGCAGCAAAAAAGGTTCTAGTGCTGCACACCAACAAGAACTTCGACCAGCAGAGGACCAACTGGGTAATGCACCAGTACCACCTCGGGGACCTGGAGCAAGAGAAGGAGCGGGAGCTGGTCCTCTGCAAGATTTTCTACCAGACGAACACTAGGGCCAGGAGTAAAAAGATTATAAGTTAGTTTGGTATTGGTAGTTGTACTACCTTGTCGTCCGCAAGTTGGAATTGTTGTTAACGATCTTTTGGTATGAACTTGCATTTGCTTCCAACCATCATGCCGAGGGTCGACGTGGATATAAATCTGAATCATTTTTTTCGAAACGAATTTTCAGGCACCTGATTTTTATTTGATGGGTAGCATAAGCACCCGCCGTTCGAATTCCCAGTTCTCCAATTTTTTCGAAACAAGTGCATGCACTTATTATCACGATAAAAAAAACAATATCCGTGCTGCATCCCAGTTATCAGTCTGTACTTGCAGAATTCTCTCATTTATTGAGCACGTATATTGTTTTTTCAGGTCGAGCAAGTTTCAACTGGGCTGTAGATTGCCAGGGTTGTTTTGTTTTTAACAGGCCCAGCCCATGACGACAACGGGGCACAAAGATCCAGCAGGTATCTACTGGCCTCTGGCCCGCCACCGTTAGTTATATTTTGTCTTACAACATCCGCGGGCAGTTTTTTTTACTGAATCAAACACACAGCCCAGTTCTATTTTCCTCTTGAAACGCATGTCCTACATCCGTTTTCTAAGCTCTACCTATAGTTTTACTAGTTCGTATACACGTATCATTATATTGAAAACACATAAAATCCCCTTTTCATATTTACATCATTATTTTTTTTGTTTTTTCCCACCCAGCGCTGATTTTTTTACCACTGGTTTTCCCTTAAACCAACTACATTTGTCCCACGGCTTATTTGCTTACAAAAACAAAATGATGTTTTTGGCAAATCAATAAGTTCTTAAAAAATGTTTATCATTTCGGGATTACAATAGTTCGGACTCCACCGAAATATGCAAAATAAGGTTGGACTTTTTGACCGTGGTCCTAGGCAGAAAATGGGCTGTAATAAATTACTTAAGAATTAGCAAATGGGCTGCAAATTATAAAAAATAGCAAATGGGCTTTATGTTGTCTGCCACAGATTTGGAGGCTGACTTGTGGGCCTACTAAGTTCATGCGTACACAAGGTTTCTCAAACAAGAAACTTAGTCAACAATCGACTCTACCAGCGTGACATCTAACGGCAATCGTGCTTCTTCAGTCTCCGATCCTCCTGCCCCAGCCGCCCAAACTAGCGCCGTCGGAACCGCCTGCTCCCGCCTCCCATGGCCGGCAGTGCTGCTGGGAAGGCCTCACAGCCCCATCATACTCGCATCCTTGGCCTGTCTATCCGTCTACTCACCCACACCTCCTGTTATTTTCCGGCGACGGCAGCCGAACCAGTCAACCCTCGTACTCTCCACCGCGTGGGCAGCCACTATCGTGTCTTCCCTGGCTCCGTGTCATTCCCTTCGTAGGCCTCGCCGTCGTCCACTGCCCTGGTGCTCTCGGCGCGGCGTGGTCAACGATGTCCATCCAATGGCCGTAGTGCTTCTTCAACCTCTGGTCTTATTGCCCCAGCCGCCCAAAACAACGCCGGTCGTGCCGCATGCTCCTGCCTCCCGTGGCCGGCTGTGCTGCCGCGGAGGCCTCACCGCCCCCTACTATTCCCACCGCTGGCCAGGCCCTGCGGCGATGGCAGCCTCACACCGTAGCCGAACCAGTGAACCCTCGTACTCATCTCCGCGCGGGCTTCCACTGCCGCGTCGTCCCCTTCCTAGGCCTCGCCGTCGTCCACCGCCATGGTGCTCTCCGCACGGCGTGGTCAACATGGTCAAGGAACGACTTCCATCGGAAGAGTACTGTACGTGGAGAGGCTGACAGCTGGGTCCACGGCCACACCCCAGTTTTTTTTGTGCTTTGCCAAGCAAGTCGCTTTGTCAGGCCTGTTGGGCTGCAAATCTTTCAAGACGAGGAGAGCTTTCATTCGGCTGGCCGAGAAAATGGCCCATCAATAATGAGAAATGGGTTGTACATTTTTAAAACACATCATACCGAGATTTTAAATTACATTAATTTTTATGCATGGAGAATTTGTTGGATTTTATATTGATATACATTTATTTTTAAAATCAGTTTGAATGTGAGTCGAAATTTCGGGATTAAAAACAGCTCGGACCGCACTGAAATATGCAAAATTTTGTATAATTTTTTAACCGTGGCCACAATATGTGCTGTAATGCTAACAAAAAGAATATGGGCTCCAAAAAAACCCTTAATAATTAGCAAATGGGCTATAAATTATTAGAAATAATGGCAGATGGGTTGTATGCTGTTTCCCACAGATTTGAGGCTTTCCTAAAAAAAGGTTGACGCACAAGCAGTGACTATTGGATGGCCATCCAACGGCCGTCGTGCTTCTTCAATCTCTGCTCTTCCTGCTCCAGCCGCTCAAACAGGCGCAGGCGGGACTGCCTGCTCCCTCCTCCCCGCGGTCGGCTCTGCTGCCGCGCAGGCCTCACCGCCCCACTATACTCCCATCGCTGGCCTAGCCATCCCTCTACTCACCCACACCTGCTGTTATTCTCCGGCGATGGCAGACGAACCAGTAAACCCTCGTACATTCGTACTCCCCTCCGCGTGGGAAACAACTGCTGAGTCTTCCCTGCCTCCGTGTCGTTCCCTTCCTAGGCCTCGCCGTCGTCCACCGCCCTTGTGCTCTCGGCACGGCCTGGTCAACGTGGTCAACGACCGACATGCATCTGAAGTGGACTTTAGGTGGAGAGGCCGACAGCTGGGTCCACGGCCGCACGCAAGGAAATGCCTCCTTATTACGCGCAAAATAATGATTCCTCCACCTGACATCTGGGACCCACAGAAAGGGCCTCTGTATTTCACGAAAAAAATGTTACCGCCGCTGACAGCTCGGACCCACCAGCTATATCTTCGCATGCAAGGAAGTGCCTCCTTATTACGCACAAAAAAATGAATACTCCCCCTGTTAGCTGGGACCCAGTATAGTGGCAGGCTGACTTGTGGGCCTACTAAGTTGACGGGGACGGAGGGCTTTGTCAACTTAGTCAATATGCACGATTCTAGCTCCAGTGACTGTACGATGTCCATCCAACGGCCGTAGTGCTTCTTCAACCTCCGGTCTTCTTGCTCCAGCCGCCCAAACCAGCACCGGTCGTGCCTCATGCTCCTGCCTCCCGTGGCCGGCTGCGATGCGGCGGAGGCCTCACCGCCCCCTACTACTCCCACCGCTGGCCAGGCCATCCCTCTACTCACCCACACCCCCTGTTATTCTGCGGCGACGGCAGCCTCACACCGCAGCCGAACCAGTGAACCCTTGTACTCCTCTCCGCGCGGGCTTCCACTGCTGCATCTTCCCCGGCTCCGCGTCGTCCCCTTCCTAGTCCTCGGCGTCGTCCAGACCACCGCCCTGGTGCTCTCGGCGCGGCGTGGTCAACGTGGTTAACGACTGACTTTCATCGGAGGAGTACTGTACGTGGAGAGGCTGACAGCTGGGTCCATGCGGCCACAAGGAAGTGCCTCCTTATTACGCGCAAAATAATTATTCATCCACCTTACAGCAGGGACCCACCGGATGGGCCACCTTATTTCGCGAAAAAAACGTTTCCCCCCTGACTGCTCGGACCCACCGGACGGGCCAGCGTATTTCACGAAAAACACATTCCCCCCGCTGTCAGCTCGGACCCACCGGAAGTGCCTCCTTATTACGCACAAAAAAATGAATACTTCCCCTTCTAGCCGGGACCCACCATGGTGGGAGGCTGACTTGTGGGCCTACTAAGTTGATTGGGATGGGGCCTTTGTCAACTTTAGTCAATATGAACGATTCTAGCTCTACTGACCGTACGCTGTCCATCCAACGGCCGTAGTGCTTCTTCAACCTCTGGTCTTCTTGCTCTAGCCGCCCAAAGCAGCGCCGGTCGTGCCGCATGCTCCTGCCTCCCATGGTCGGCTGTGCTGCCGTGGAGGCCTCACCGCCCCTACTATTCCCACCGCTGGCCAGGCCCTACGGCGACGGTAGCCTCACACCGCAGCCGAACAAGTGAACCCTCGTACTCCTCTCCGCGCGCGCGGGCTTCCACTGCCACGTCTTCCCCGGCTCCCCGTCATCCCCTTCCTAGGCCTCGTCGTCGTCCACCGCCCTGGTGCTCTCGGCGTGGCGTGGTCAACGTGGTCAAGGAACGACTTCCATCGGATGTGGACTGTACGTGGAGAGGCTGACAGCTGGGTCCACGGCGGCAGCAAGGAAGTGCCTCCTTATTACGCGGAAAATAATGATTCCTCCACCTGACAGCAGGAACCCACCGGACGGGCCACTGTATTTCGTGAAAAAAAGTTTCCCCCCTGACTGCTGGGACCCACCAGCTACACCTTCGCACGCAAGGAAGTGCGTCCGGGCAAAAAAACGATTCGCCCCCCTGACTGCTAGGACCCACCAGCTACATCTTCGCACGCAAGGAAGTGCGTCCGGACAAAAAAAAAGAAAACCAAAATGATTCGCCCCCCTGACTGCTGGGACCCACCGGCCCCCGACTGCTGGGACCCACCAGCTACATCTTCACACGCAAGGAAGTGCGTCCGGGCAAAAAAACGATTCGCCCCCTGACTGCTAGGACCCACCAGCTACATCTTCGTAGGCAAGGAAGTGCCTGACAGTCGGAACCCACCTGGTCGAAGCATACGTAGCATTGTCATTATGGTCGCGAACGTGTACGTACATACTAGTCAATGTAGAGGCGCACATGTGTCATAGTAGAGGCACGCACGTGTCATAGTGCAGGCGCGCACGTAGCATGTACACATACGTACAGCGGCCAGGGTGCAAGAAAGAAAATACGGCCACATATGTGTACATACGGGCGGGGTCTCGAACGCCTACTCGCCCATACGTACGGCGAGGGCTCGTGTAGATGGCTGGGTCGGAACGGAGAAACAGCGTCGTCGTCGTGTTCATGGGTCGGAACGGAATGCATGGTTGTGTTCATCGGGAGGGCTTGGATGGAAGAGGCAATGGAAACGAGGCCCGGCGTACTGTACAACAGAGGAAACGGACCTCCTACGGTCGAAACGGGGGTCCTGTTGATCGGGAGGGGTGTGGCGTACCTCAAAACGGAGGAAACGGACCTCCTACGGTCGAAACGGGGGTCCTGTTGATCAGCAGGGGTGTGGCGTACCGCAAAACAGAGGAAACGGACCTCCTACGGTCGAAACAGGGGTCCTGTTGATCGGGAGGGGCCCCCCCCCCCCCGCAACGCTCACTGTTCATCCCATTGATCCTGAGTAGCAGTAGCCAAGGAATCGCTCGCGGGTTCAGTTAACAGCCATCGAGATCGCTCGGTTTCAGTAACGCGTAGCCTGCAGTGCAATCGCTCGGGTTCAGTTAGAGCCCAACGCCTCGCTCGGGTTCAGAGAGCCAACGCCTCGCACACATGCGCGTATGACGAGACGCGCATCGCTCGGCCCCCGACCTCCCACCGTAACTGGGAACTCCCCGAAATTCCTCCCCCTCGCTTCTACCACGGTTTTTTCCGTCATGGACGGCCCAAAGAATGTCATGCAGCTGCGTCTCCGGCCCCCAACGAAAGCCCATTTTCTGTCATGATTTTTTGTCATAGAAGTAGGAGCCCACCACATCTATGATGATAGGTTTGTCACAATTCGTCATAGAAGTGTCATATGTATGACAGAATCGTTCGGCCCAATGTCACGGATGTGTCTTTTTTTTGTAGTGTTTGGATCCATTGCAATGCACGGGCCAGCACATTGGTAGTAGTAGTCTCTATCTCTATATCTACTCTACTCTTATAAAAACAGAGTTGTTGATGATGGTGTGCCTGCCATCCTGCAGTATAGGCCGTCTGATTTATATCTGACGGATAGGAAGAAAACTATGGCAATTTTGCAAAAAAAAATACCCACACCCCTCTCCATATTTGCAAATAATGCCTTCCCTCGTTCATCCTTTTCTCCCACAAGATAAACTACTCATACAAATTCATCTTGATGTTCCGTGCAACGCACGGGCATCTTGCTAGTCTACTACTCTCTTATACTAGCAAGATGCCCATGCGTTGCATGGAACATCAAGATGCATTTGCATGAGTAGTTTATCTTGTGGGAGAAAATGATGAACAAGGGAAGGCCTTATTTGCAAATGTGGAGAGGGTGTGGGTATCTTTTTGCAAAATTGCCATAGTTTCCTTCCTATCCGTTGGATATAAATCAGATGGCCTATATCCTGCAATATAGGCCGTCCGATCTATATCTAACGGATAGGAAGGAAACTATGACAATTTACCTGCACTCCTCTCCACATTTGCAAATAAGGCCTTCCCTCATTCATCATTTTCTCCCACAACATCTTGATGTTCCGTGCAACACACGGGCATCTTGCTAGTCTCTACTCTTATAAAAAACAAAGTTGGTGACGATGGTGTGCCTGCCATCCTGCAATATCGGCCGTCCGATTTATATCTGACGGACCGGAAAAAAACTATGGCAATTTTGCCAAAAGATACCTACACCCCTCTCCACATTTGCAAATAAGGCCTTCCCTCGTTCATCCTTTTCTCTCACAAGATAAACTACTCATACAAATGCATCTTGATGTTCCGTGCAACGCACGAGGATGTTTCCTTGGGGGTCTGTCCAGCGTGGCGTGGTCGTAGTTGCAAGTTGACGCCCCTTGAGATGCCGACGTTGAGGGGCACTCGGATTTTGTATGATGAGCAGGTAAGATGAGTTTGATCATGTACTAAATGCATTCTAAAGACTACTTCTGTGTCCATTTCCTAATTCTCCCCCTACCCACTGTTTCATAGGTTAGGCTCGGTGCGAGTGGAGATTGGCTTGCATATGTACGGGAGGGTACCAACATCAATTTGCATAACATTTACAAGGGTGACACCGCTCCCCTAGAACCTTTGTCCAACATTGGGATCATCCATGCAACGGGCATCGCCTAAATTAGAATGATGGAACCACGGTGAGATTGAAGAAGATAGCACGAACCTTGCACATGGCGGTCAAAGGTGGACGATGCTGTCTGCGGCCAATTTGTTGCCGTGCGAGTATGAAGACGATGTGCTCCTTCCTAACCGCATCTTCGCGGTGACAAACCAGGGGACTTGTTTCGTATGGGACGCATCCTACGGTATACTCCCTCTCTCCCAGTTTATTTGTTTTGAATTTTTTTCGTTCTATAAGTTTCAAATTCAAATTTAGAGCTCCCCTTCACATGTTGAGATTACAATGTCCATTAAATTGTTGGTGCATGTATAGTAAAGAAACAAATCTCGAGTTTGGCACGAGTTCGTGTAGCGGTAGCACCACAAGGCCTGGCGCAAGAGTTACATTTACCTCTCAGGGCCCTCGGGACTAAGCTTCAGCGCCTTACTACACCTGCCTTTGAGTGAATAACATGTGGACCTGATAGGTGGATGGTCCACATTTAATGCTCTCGAAGGAAGAGGGGCAGTGGGGCCGAGAGATTTAATGCTCTCGAAGGAAGAGGGGCAGTGGGGCCGAGAGGGGTGAGCTCCAGGTCGGGCAACGTGTGGTGTCATGGGTTCGAGCGGCGTCGTGGGAATCGCATGTGGCTGTGGTAGAAACTTGATGCTTGCCGCATTATAGTTGACCCACATGTCATGCACACAAAGGCAGAGGGGCGGTGCGGCCGAGAGGGGTGAGGCGCACGTCGATGAACGTGGTGCCGTGGGTTGGAGCGGCGTCATGTGAATCGCGAGTGGCAGTGGATGAAACATGATGGTCGTAGTAGATGAACTTCCATGGACAAGCTGTCATGTCTACGGACACATCCATTGCATACCGATCACTGGAAGGAGTAGTAGAGAAAGCTAGGCGGATAAATACTTCCTTATAGTCAAGCGGACCCACGGTACTACTTGTTCCAAAGACATGCACACCATCGAAATAGTCCATCTATATCAATATACACAGAGAGGGAACATTTGTTTTTACAAGAGAGGAAATAGTTCATCCATCCATAATGCCCTGCTGCTGGTGTAGCATCTTCTTCTTATTATTCTCACTTTCTGTGCGAGACGGCTTCGCAACAAGCTCTCTGGACCTTGCAGCTATCTCGAAACTCACGCGGGCATCGAGGGCAGCATATTTTATCCACTCGTACGTCAAGGGATAATTCTCCCATCCAGACGACCTTAATGCCAGCGTCTCGTCACCCTTCTAAAGATTTGTTCCGAGCACAAAATTTGCTATGTCGAATAGGGATGGTGTCGATTTATCACAATCTTCTACATGAATTTTTATTTTGGTTTGTACGTCAGTGATGCTTTTCAAATCAAGGTTGTACAGCTCTAACTTATGTTTGTCCCCTGCGATGGCTGCCCCACAGAAGTATATGCCCTCTCGAGACAAGAAATCGTGAAGGTCACCTGGTATGGAGGATGCATGTATGATGTGGTACACCAAAACATCATCTTCGAGGCACAACTGAAGGACGGCGGCGCATTGGATCTTCCCAGTGGCATGCTCCGTGTACTGGCAATGTGCCTGTGCGTTGCGATAGATCCAAAGTAGTAGAATAGTAGTACTTGTTCACAAACTTGAAAGAAATCACTCTTGTTTTGATATACTCCTAATATATTACTTTTCACTCAAAATATATTTCTCGGGCTGTTTTGATGAGGTGAGGGAGGGATGTGCTTGCTTTCAAGATAATAAGGGGTTTTCTGCAAATTAGAGCAGAGAAGTGGGCTATTGTTGCAAAAATGCCACAATTACCTCACAGCCGTTAGATGCAAATCTAATGTTCAGAAACGACGGATGGCAGACACACCACCATCACCAACTAAGTCTTTTACAGGAGTAGGAGTAGATAAAAATGTATAAATTATAACATTTGGTTCTGCTCCTTGGCATGATCGATAGATAGAAATAATGATTGGAAACGATAGGGCGGGGCTATTTCGGCCAGATAAGCAGGGTACGTAGTAGCTAGGTTGGCACATCGTTGGTTTGGTCACATGCGGTCTGACATGTTCTAGTGTTTCTAGCAAGATGCCCGTGCATTGCACGAAGTTGATGGAAAAGGTACGCACAACTTATAAATTGACGGATGGAGTACTAGTTACAGTGATGCATATAATTAAGCAAAGAGATCGCACATGTCGGTATTGACTGGAATGAGAATGCAATAGCACAATAAGAATTAAGGCCATGATGATGCGATCGCAGTGGTGGCTACATGAGGCAAGAATAAAGATGCATCCATCAATGTACGACCTCCTCCTCCTCCTCAACTTAGTGCACCGGGCCACTGACCGGCGGTTAAGGAGCGGCGGCTTTTGTGGCGAGGTTAAGGTGCTTCTCAGCAAAGGCATTCAAGGCTTCCAGCCGGTTGAGGAAGGCCAACGTCATAGCGTCCTCAATGGCCTTGTAGATACCTATGTACATGATTTGCTCCTACATGTGGATGTGTAGGTCGACGAATTCTTGCAGGGCGAGGCGCCTCGCGGCGAGCGCGACCTCCATGTGGACATTCTCCATGGCGTCGGTTGGCAGTCGTAGGGCCACCAATGCTTGAAAGAGGTTCCGCCATGGAGGCCGATTAGGGTGGTAGGCAATGAGGGTCCCTGGCGCACGGGTTGGAGGAGTATGGCGATGTCGTCCCCGAGCTTCTTGAGGATGGTGAACTTGTTGGTGGTGGCAACGATCATCTGGTCCAACTAAGAGTCGTAGTTGGTGTCGACGGCGACCATCCACCAGCCGACCGCGAACACCGTCTAGAGACGATCCTCGGTGCCATGCCGCAGGTCGGCGTCGTGGACCATCTGGCACAGCCGCTGGCCACTCGCGCGCATCGCCGCCATGGGTCTGGAGTGAGAACTTTTGCGCTTAGTGTAGGTGCTTAGGCAAATGCTTAGGTGCGTACAATGTGGTAGATGCATTGGAATGGAGGGGCGCCTTTATATGAGTGCAAACCGCGTTGCATTCACATGGTGCAACCTCTTTTCCCGGTCCTCCTCCCATTACTTCCCTCATGCATGCACGATGCTAATTGAAGGAGGATGCATCATTGCCGTTCAACATTTCGGGAACCGCTACCCCTCCCTCGTCTGCATTAAAGCCGTATCGGGAACTGCGTCGTCCGCTGTCAAATCGAATAGTACTGCGCCGCCTGCTGCATGCCCGGCTGAACACGCCTCCTCGCCTCCATCAAACCCCTTCGTTAAACCCGCATGCAAACCGAGAAACCTACTCCGGCCACACATCCGTTCATGAGCGGGCCGGAATTAAACGCAGCACCAGCCGAGCTCCTCCCGTACGCCCTTCGTTTAAAGAGGCCAGACACCGGCCAAGCTCCTACCATCCGCCCTCTATTTAAACGAGGCCAGACAGACAGCAGGCAAGAATTGCACCCCTCCGCCGCTCCCCCATATCCTCCTTCACCATTTTCTCCACTCTTTCGATGGCTTCCGAGGACCCGTTCTCCGGCATACTACCCCGCTAGGTGGCCCACTGAGCCCTCCAAATATGGGCGAGGCCGCTCGGTGCTTCACCAACCTCTCTTGGCCTGACGGAGCCAGTTGCCACCCCAATCCGGCACGTGGTTCAGCAACTCGCCGCTCCAGTTCAGCTCGATGGGGGGTGGCGAGTTGCTCCATGCCAGCACGGCGGAGAGCATGCTGGTACGGGCGTTGTCGCTGCCACATCGTACCGCGCCACCACTGTCTGCGGCGACCGCGCCTCCTGTGTCTATGGGCGCGCCACCCGTGCCTGCGGTCGCGCCTCTCATGCCTGCGGCAACGCGATGCAGGAACAGATGGAAGCCGGGTGCATGGAGAGCAACGAGTCGGTGGCCAGCTTCTCTGTGTCCGCTGCCATCATCGAGGAGAAGTAGAACACGGGAGGCCGCCGTCACTTGGGTCCCATGAAGGCCACCGCTAAGGCGACGACTGCGCATTCAGGTGGTTTCTTTGCTGCTTCATCTGTTCCAAGGACCTTAGTCGACCCCGCAAGTGTTCTCCAGACATGACGACGACAAAGAGATCCGCGGGCGGCCATTTAGATTAGGTACTCCCTCTCCGGCTGGCGGGAAATGTTCTAATAATGGATAAATTGGATGTATCTATAACTAAAATAAGTCTAGATACATCCATTTCTAGGACAAGTATTTTTGGACGGAGGGAGTATTAATTATACCAAGAGAGTCGGATTAGCACCGCTTAGTTCATGTAAATGTAATGAAATCCATCATGTTTATATGAAGATCCGGCTTTTTTATATGAAATCCTTCATGCTTATATGAAAACAGTCTGTGTTTGCACGAATTTCATCTGGTAGCTTAGAGTTGTGAAAATGTATGCCGCTGGTGTTTGATGTCGTCCTCCATGGAAGGAAGCAGGAGAAAATTTGCCGTCTGCCGTTGGAGATGCTCTTATGCTGGAAATAATAGTCACATCCAATCCATTTGAGTTAATTGCGTGTATGATTCTCCCTCTATAAAAAGTTAGTTACATGTATAGTGTACACGTGACTTGCAGGGTGGCTACAGCTTCCTACAAAAAGTTAAAAAGAAACAAGTCCATCCTTAATCTTGTATTCTAAGTACTCTGTGGGTTCCACTGTTAGTACAGTAGCGAAGGAAGTATATATTAAATAAGTAATATATAATATAAAAATATGAAGTTAAAGACAGAATTCGAACTCAGGTCATCGCGTTGCGAGCATCCGGCGCTAACCAGTCCAACACATTTTTGTTGTAGACCATGCTGGAGATGTATCTCCATGTCTACTCTTATACTCCATCCTTTCCTAAATATTTGTCTTTTTCAGATTTCAAATGGACTACCACATACGGATGTGTATGCAGATATATTTTAGAGTGTAGATTCACTCATTTTGTTCCGTATGTAGTCACTTGTTGAAATCTCTAAAAAGAAAAATGTTTAGGAACATAGGGAGTAGAAAACAGAGTTGGTGATGATGATGTGCGTGCCATCTTGCAATATAGGCCGTCAGATTTATATCTAACAGATAGGAAGGAAACTATGAAAATTTTGCAAAAAGATACCCACACCCCTCTCCATGTTTGCAAATAAGGCCTTCCCTCATTCATCCTTTTCTCTACTCTTACTAGAAATGTGCCCGTGCGTTGCAACGAATCCAAAATAGAATAATACATGTTCACAAACTTGAAAGAAAAACACTCTAGTTTGGTGTATATATCACTAAAAATATACTCGTATTAGGTTTCACTCAAAATATATTCCTTGTGGCTGTTTTGATGAGGTGGGGGAGGGATGTGGTTGGTTTCAAGATACTAAGGGGTTTCTGCAAATTGGAGTAGAGAAGTGTGGTCTTGTTGCAAATATGCCAAGACTTACATCATAGTCGTTAGATGCAGATCTGATGGTCAGAAATGACGTATGGCAGACACACCATCATCACCAACTGAGTCTTTTATAGGATTTAGAGATAAAAATAGAGTTGGTGATGATGGTGTGCCAGCCATCCTGCAATATAGGCCATCCGATTTATATCTGACAAATAGGAAGGAAACTATGGAAATTTTGAAAAAAGATACCCACACCCCTCTCCACATTTGCAAATAAGGCCTTCCCTTGTTCATCCTTTTCTCTCACAAGATAAACTACTCATATAATTGCATCTTGATGTTCCATGCAATGCATGGGCATCTTGCTAGTCTCTTACAAGATAAACTACTCATACAAATGCATCTTGATGTTCCGTGCAACGCACGGGCATCTAGCTAGTTTCTTTTAAAATAGTTACTGTGATAATTGGGTTGAAGTGATATATTTTATGCCTGCCCTGAATGATTTCAGATTCACTAGTAGTAACAAAGAAAAGGTTGTCTTGTTAATTAACAGAAAACAGGGTGAAAACTATCACATGAGGGTGGTAAAAACAAGGCACACTGGGTTCAGCGTCATCGTTGCTACAGCTGTGCACGCGCGAGAAGTCTACATATCGAGGGGACTACAGAGAAAAAGACGTATCGAGTGTATCTGAGGGAGGCAGTTGATTGCGTGCGGCCAGGCCAGCGGAGGGAGTAGGGTGGGCCGGGGAAGCCTGCGCGGCATCACAGCGGGCCACAAGAGGGAGCAGACAGTCCCGCCGGCGCTAGTTTAGGCGGCTGGAGCAGGAAGATTAGAGATTGAAGAAGCATGTCGGCCGTTGGATGGACATCCAACAGTCACTGCTTCTAGAATCGTGTGTTCACTGACAAAGCCTTGCGTAAACAAGTCAGCCTCGAAATCTATGGCGTGTACAGCCCATTTGCTATTATTTTTATAATTTTTACTCATTTTCTAATTCATATGGAATTTATTGCAGCCCATTTTCCATTTTTAAAATTGGTGGCCATTTTCTGGTCAGTACTAGGGTCAAAAAAATTAACTAAATATGTGGGAAATTTTGAAAAAAATTGCAAATTTTTGCTGGGGAATTAAATATTCTTAATCCAAAAATTAATAGCCATACTAAAACAAATTTAAAAATAAATTAGTACTATGTCATGTTAAATCCAATGAAATACGTATAAGATATCAGTGAAGAACAAAAACAAAAAAAGAAACTTATATCCCATTTGCTATAAAATTTTTGGAATTTTCAACCCCTTTTGATATTACTTTTAACAGACATTGACCATACTCTTAAGCCAGGCCGGAATGCATCCCTCCTCGTCTTGAAAGATTTGCAGCCCAGTAATTCGGAGAAAACAATTAGGCCTAGCTTGGGTACTCTTCAAAAAGAAATACTGGGCTACCTATTTTCCCAAAGAACTAGTGCATGAGCATTTAGCTTTATTTATTTATTTATTTACTTATGTTTAGGGGACCATGAGCATGTACCTGGGCCGGATTCATGTGAGAGCCTCCCTTCCAGTTAATTATGGGCTTCTCTATTGGGCCTTCATTAGTGGGCTGCATGTTATCAACAAGTGGAAAATGTGGTCCATACGAAAAAATAGTATGCGCTACGTACGGTACGGGGCACTAAAGGATCGAACCGTGCAACGACTTCCAAAACATTGTGTTTGTCGTTCTAACAACACATTTATTCAACCAATAGACGAAATATACTACTGATTATACATTGAAAACAGCAGCAGCAGCAACCAGGGCTGGGGGTGCAACAGAAGCAGTAAGCAGGCCAGAAGAGTGAAGACCTCCACGAGCATCCAACTGCCGCGACCGTCGACGAGCACCATCCAAGACGTGTTCATGCCGACCCAGTACATACCGTTAATGTAGTTGAGGCTGACGGGGATCGAATCGCAGTCAAGGGGGTTGATGCTCGCCACCTTATGATCGTTATGCTGCGTGACACGTCGCTTCTGAAGATCAGGCGGCATCAGCAAGCAAGGAGCTGGCTTAAAAAGCTTCGGCTTGAGGGCTTTGAGTAAAAGGTACAGCCCCAATGAGCACGCGGCAAGCGACATGGCACTAAGATTGTCCACACGCGAAACAATGAGCTTGATTACCTCTGTGGGGAGCGAATTCCAGCCACTCTTTTGGCGGACGCTGCTTGGTTCTGCCATTGTTAGTGCTTGGGTTTCGGACGAGGGGGGAGGCGCCTTAGCGGGGATGGAAGATTGGACGAGATTATGTGCGGACAAAGATGGAGAAGCGAATATGTGATGCGGGAAGTGGACAGGTGATGATGACTACAGCATGCCGCTTGACTTACGAGACACATACCAGTAGCGTAGGGTCATGTCGATGCCAGACAACTTGCTTGAGTGATCACAGTACTGGTACTCCCTACAGTGCTATGCCCTAACTTGCTTGAGTAGAGTAGTAGAGTAGGACTCTGCTCTACTACTAGCACCTAAACCTGGCAATGGTTATATAAATGAACTAAACCTAAACCATAACCAATCAATGTGGAGTTTAAATCAAAACTAAACCAAACCTCCAATCACCGTGCACAACCAAAACCAAACCAAACTGTACACTCTGTCCACCTCAACCAAAACCAAACCACTCTTGGATCTATGGGCTTAACCTGGTTCTTAGTTTTGGGTTGACACCAATTCAATCTGATGTATGTGCAAGCTAACCGGCAAGCAAGCAAGCTAGCAACGTAATTGATGTATAGTAGCAGCTCAATACATGTGTGTCCTGCCGAACCGGCATCGCGTAGCGTATATACGTGTTTGTCCAACAACAGCGTGTGCTGTGGGTACGTCTAGTTTAAGAACCGGTTCTGAACCATGATTGACAACTCTCAACGCCCAAACCATTTAGGCCCAAACCCAGCCATACCCAACTTGTTTTTACGCAAAACCAAACCAAACTAAACTGATAACAGTCTGGGCCCATCACAACCCAAACCAATCAAGCCCAAGGTAAAAAGCCAAACCGTTGGCCCCGGTTAATCAAAAACCATTCTCAGATTTACTAGCACCGGAGGAGTAGTATATTATAATCTAAAATAGTTACAAACTTCAATGCCAGAGCGTGGAATGAATACGAACCGTGCTCAAAGACCGTGTCTACGTGGTGTTTGGACATGGGCGACAATCTCAACGCCAACGGTGCTACTCCCGTTGCACCGTATGTGTTTCTGTCCTTCCTGTTCGAAATCGTGGTAGAATTCATGATTTATTTTGTGCTTATTCGGATTAAATCTCGTAGTCACTTGCTCATATATTCAACTGGTGCAACGTCCCCTACAGCCACTCCCGTTTCATGGACGGCCTGGTTGATGCCTCCAAGGAGCCCTTCGTCCACTGCTATGAGTGCCCGATGCCGTTTTGTGGCTCACCGGCGGACATGGTGCATCACCTCACGGATGCGTGCAGCGGTCACTGCTGGCCCTTGGCGGAGAACATCAAGTACGAGACGTGCTACCCGTTCACCATGTCAGAGTCGCTGGAGGATCACCGCCACCTGCTAGTCTCGGAGGAGGACGGCAGCGTCTTCCTCTTGATCGTGGGCACCGGCGAGGCCCGCGCAGGCCACTGCACCGTCTCTGTAATGTGCGTCAGGGGCGACGCCGCTGACGCTGACACTGACACGAGGCCGATGTATGGGTGCGTGGTCAGTGTTACTACCCCTCCGGGTCGCGTGGGCGGCGACACCGGCCTCATCGAACGGACTTGGACTCTGGGGAGCTGGGACTATCCCGCCAATGTGGACTTGGAAAACCCATGGCATCCTTTACCTGCCGACGCGGTGCACAAGGACTCCAAGGAGGTTCACCTGGACATATGCATTATCAAGTTAAATGTTGATCATTAGTCTTCGCTCAATGTAATCCGCTGTCTAAGCATGTGGAGACTTCCATGCAGGATCTTGCTCTATTGGAGTATCGCGCAAGAATAAAAGTGTATCCATTTATGGTTTAGTCTAGAATCTTCCATGTATGAATTTTTACTACAGTACTGGTGAAAGACTTACGATTAACCATTTCTTACATCTCCTCTGCCCGCTTGCAAGTCATCCTGATTTAATCCCTCCGTCTAGGTGTATAAGGGCATGGTTAATATTACTTAATAGTATAGCCAACTATTGACTATAAGAAAGTGCCATGTCATCTGTAGCCAACATGTATAACAATCGATACTCAAAAACTAATTCTTAAAGATCATTGCTTGCAAAGCACAATAAGTGTTATTTCTTCACAAGTTTTGGATGCAAGTTTTGGGCACCTTACTACTATAGATTAGTATGACCAAAAATTGAACTAGCATTATATATAGTACGATAAATGCTGATGCATGTCACCTAAAATTATATCATTCAAAACTATGTTCAAATACGAATCCAATGATATAGTTTTTGTTGACATGCACTAACATTTTTTCAGTTAAATCTTCAGTCAAATTCAATGGGGGACTAATAAACCACGACCGATGTAGTACAAGTGTAGAGGGCAGTGCTGCACGGGAGTCTCACCTCTCACCCTACTCGTGGGGCAGCAGTAAAGCCGTCATATCACAAAACCCAACCACTCCTAGCAATAAGTGGCCTGGTAAAATAAACGGACAAGCAACCATCACATCCCTCCGTATTTTTTGCATTTCATCTCTCTGCATTTACTTTCTCCGGTTCAGCTCGCACACTCGATCCCTACCTACTACTCCTAAGGCCAGTTCTTTTGGCGGCTTCCCCAGCTTTTCCCACAAGACTAGTCACAGTGGAGAGTACTACTCATTTATTTGGGCTTCTAAACTACTACCCCGTCTTGGTTTATTCCTCACCATTGCAATTTGTGTTAAATTTTGACCAAAGATTTAACTGGTTTATTCCTCACCATTGTAATCCCTCAGTCTAGGTGTGTAAGTCATCTTACGAAAACCAAATAATCCCAAAACACTTAGGCGCGGTGCATTAACTTCTACCTCGTTTCTTGTTTCTTGACATATCAACCAATAAGAGATAAAGAGTGTGCATGATTTTAATGACTTGAGATATCAAACACAACATGCAGTGGTTAGTTCATTGCATGCAATACTAGTAATTAGCAAGTAAACATTAACGTTTCTCGTTTTCTCCTCCTCCTTGGTCACAGTGCACAGCCTAAGATGACTTACTCACCTAGATGGATGGAGTAGTGTATGTGACATGCACTAACATTTCATTAGTTAAATTTATGATCAAAATTTGACACAGATTACAATGGGGACCAATAAACCGGGACGGAGGTAGTAGTTATGGGATTACTAATGTAGAAGCCTAAAAGAACTGGCCCCTGGTACTCCTACTAGTAGTAGTACTCAAGTTGGAATTCCAATTGCATGGCACAACTTGTTAGGCAAAAAATTCGATACAGGGTGTAGGAAGTGGTTTGGGAATTTGCATGCCTTTCCAACCAGTGAGATACTCCGTACAAAGTACCACAGAGAAGGAACCTAAAAGTAAACAATCAAACGAACATTTTTGCATTTGTTTTGCATTGAATCGTTTCACAAGCTTGACTAGTGCTATTTTCTACTTTTATAAAAACCACATCATAATGTTAAAACGTGCATTTGCACGCACTCCCTCCATCCGGGTTTATTAGGCCTAAAGACAACTTCTCTTAGACCAAGACACATAGTAATTTGCCCACATTAATTCTTCCATTCCACCCCCAATGCACTCTCTCACATGCATGCAGCCAATGAAAAAGCACACATGAAGTGTATTAACTTTTCAGCCATGGCACCAACAACAATAGCTTTCAATACAACCAATGAAATGGTTGCATGCATGCACCTTTCCAAAGCGGGGCCTTATAAAAGGGGACATGCTTGTGATGCTGAGAGGCCTAATAAACCCGGACGGAGGGAGTACATAAGTAATAGTAGTACTCCCTCCGTCTAGGTGTATAAGTCTTCCCTCCTTCTTGGTCACGGTGCACAACCAAAGATGACTTATTGACCTGGATGGAGGGAGTAGCACAGTCTGCAAGCATATATCGAGAGAGACATGTAGTGCGATAGTATATAGTAAAGTTTGTGCTATATGCACGTACTTGCAAAATCGTAGGAATACACAAGGTTTCCAAACTTTCCCTTTTACATACTTAATTAAGGACGCTAAAAATTCCTGAATGTTCGGGATTTATCATTTGCATCCCAAAACTAATGAGATCGCCTTACGAAACAAAAATTATACTCCTCCTAAAAGCCACGGCGCTCGCAGGAGCGCTTGCGGCGCGCCACGAGTGCCCTGGTGTGCGGCCGTTTCCCAGCGCGCTGACACAACGCCTCTTCCTCAGCCTCGCAACTCGTGAGGTGCTGATTGGTGGCTTGTTGGCGGGCGAGCGCGATCTCACTGGTGTGGTGATCCGGCGCCAACAGGTACTCCTCCTCGCTGGAAGCGTGCACCCGGTCCACATACCGCCAAGCGTAGATGAGGTGCTTGGGCCCGACTGCACTCAGGGCGTCGGCACGGGCGTCCTCCGCCACCCTCACGGCCCTCGCACGAGCCTTATGCCAAAGAGCTAATTGCCTGACTCTCTCGGACGCGACATAGGCCTCCCAGGTAGCTTGTTCCGCGGTGCGCTTCTCTTCCTCGGCCTTCTTCTCCACCTCTATTTTGGCGCGCTCTGCTGGAGGCAAAGCCTCCCACAAGGCGACATCCATTTCTTTCCAAAGCCCCTCAAGGCTGGGGGGCTCGGCGGGCGGTGCGGCGTTCTCATCGCAGCGAGGAGCCGACGCGTCCTCCGGCGCGCGTGCTGGCGACATTGGGAACGCCGACGCGTACACCTCGACGCGTCGCCGCGAGGAGCGGAACGCCGATGCGTCCTCCTCGGCTAGTGGCGGCTAGGAATGGAATGGCGACGCATCGCATAACGGTGAGGAGCGGAACACCGACGCGTCCTCCTCGACTAGTGGCGGCGAGGAACGGAACGGCGACGCGTGACCGTCCGCGCGGTGCAGGGAGGGGTTCCTTGTTGGGGAACGTAGCTGAATTTTAAAATTTTCTAAGCATCACCAAGATCAATCTATGGAGTCATCTAGCAATGAGGGAGAGAGGAGTGCATCTACATACCCTTGTAGATCGCGCGCGGAAGCGTTCAAGAGAACGGAGTTGATGAAGTCGTACTCGACGTGATCCAAATCACCGATGACCAAGTGTCGAACGGACAGCACCTCCGCATTCAACACACATAAGGTTGGGAAGACGTCTCCTCCAACTTGATCTAGCAAGGGGGAAGGAGAGGTTGATGAAGATCCAGCAGCACGACGGCGTGGTGGTGGATGCAGCAGGATCCCGGCAGGGCTTCACCAAGCGCAAGCGGGGAGGAGAGGTGTTACGGAGGGAGAGGGAGGCGCCCAGAGCAAAGGTGCGGCTGCCCTACCTCCCCCCTCTTTATATAGGGGCCTTGGGTGGGCACCGGCCCTAGGGAGATGGATCTCCAAGGGGGCGGCGGCCAAGGGGTGGCTTCCCCCCAAGCCAAGTGGGGGGCGCCCCCACCCCTAGGGTTTCCCAACCCTAGGCGCAGGGGAGGCCCAAGGGGGGCGCACCAGCCCACTAGGGGCTGGTTCCCCTTCCAATTCAGCCCATGGGGCCCTCTGGG
Organism: Triticum urartu; assembly: GCF_003073215.2. Classification (NCBI taxonomy): domain Eukaryota; kingdom Viridiplantae; phylum Streptophyta; class Magnoliopsida; order Poales; family Poaceae; genus Triticum; species Triticum urartu. The sequence continues at coordinate 189,127,991 of NC_053027.1, read as the reverse complement.
ATAGGTGGCCCCACCCGGTGGACCCCCGGGACCCTTCCGGTGGTCCCGGTACAATACCGGCGACCCCCGAAACCTTCCTGATGGCCGAAACTAGACTTCCTATATATAAATCTTTACCTCCGGACCATTCCGGAACTCCTCGTGACATCCGGGATCTCATCCGGGACTCCGAACAACTTTTGGGTTACTGCATACTAATATCTCTACAACCCTAGCGTCACCGAACCTTAAGTGTGTAGACCCTACGGGTTCGGGAGACATGCAGACATGACCGAGACGACTCTACGGTCAATAACCAACAGCGGGATATGGATACCCATGTTGGCTCCCACATGCTCCACGATGATCTCATCGGATGAACCACGATGTCGAGGATTCAATCAATCTGTATACAATTCCCTTTGTCAATCGGTACGTTACTTGCCCGAGACTCGATCGTCGGTATCCCAATACCTCGTTCAATCTCGTTACCGGCAAGTCACTTTACTCGTGCCGTAATGCATGATCCCGTGATCAACCACTTGGTCACATTGAGCTCATTATGATGATGCATTACCGAGTGGGCCCAGAGATACCTCTCCGTCATACGGAGTGACAAATCCCAGTCTCGATTCGTGCCAACCCAACAGACACTTTCGGAGATACCTGTAGTGTACCTTTATAGTCACCCAGTTACGTTGTGACGTTTGGCACACCCAAGGCACTCCTACGGTATCTGGGAGTTGCACAATCTCATGGTCTAAGGAAATGATACTTGACATTCGGAAAAGCTACAGCAAACGAACTACACGATCTTTGAGCTATGCTTAGGATTGGGTCTTGTCCATCACATCATTCTCCTAATGATGTGATCCCATTATCAATGACATCCAATGTCCATAGTCAGGAAACCATGACTATCTTTTGATCAACGAGCTAGTCAACTAGAGGCTCACTAGGGACGTGTTGTGGTCTATGTATTCACACATGTATTATGATTTCCGGATAACACAATTATAGCATGAACAATAGACAATTATCATGAACAAAGAAATATAATAATAACAATTTTATTATTGCCTCTAGGGCATATTTCCAACAGTCTCCCACTTGCACTAGAGTCAATAGTCTAGTTACATTGTGATGAATCGAAGACCCATGCTGTTCTGGTGTTGATCATGTTTTGCTCTAGGGAGAGGTTTAGTCAACGGATCTACCATATTCAGGTCCGTGTGTACTTTACAAATCTCTATGTCTCCATTTTGAACACTTTCACCAATGGAGTTGAAGCGACGCTTGATATGCCTGGTCTTCCTGTGAAACGTGGGCTCCTTGGCAAGGGCAATAGCTCCAGTGTTGTCACAGAAGAGATTCATCGGGCCCGACGCATTGGGTATGACTCCTAGGTCGGTAATGAACTCCTTCACCCAGACTGCTTCTTGTGCTACCTCCGAGGCCGCCATGTACTCCGCTTCACATGTAAATCCCGCCACAACGCTTTGCTTGCAACTGCACCAGCTTACTGCCCCACCATTCAAAATATACACGTATCCGGTTTGTGACTTAGAGTCATCCAGATCTGTGTCGAAGTTAGCATCGACGTAACCCTTTACGACGAGCTCTTCGTCACCTCCATAAACGAGAAACATATCCTTAGTCCTTTTCAGGTACTTCAGGATATTCTTGACCGCTGTCCAGTGTTCCATGCCGGGATTACTTTGGTACCTTCCTACCAAACTTACGGCAAGGTTTACATCGGGTCTGGTACACAGCATAGCATACATGATAGACCCTATGGCCGAGGCATAGGGGACAACACTCATCTTTTCTCTATCTTCTGCCGTGGTCGGGCATTGAGCCGTGCTCAATATCGTACCTTGCAATACAGGCAAGAACCCCTTCTTTGACTGATCCATTTTGAACTTCTTCAATATCTTGTCAAGGTACGTACTCTGTGAAAGACCAATGAGGCGTCTCGATCTATCTCTATAGATCTTGATGCCTAATATATAAGCAGCTTCTCCAAGGTCCTTCATTGAAAAACACTTGTTAAAGTAGGCCTTTATGCTTTCCAAGAATTCTATATCATTTCCCATCAACAGTATGTCATCCACATACAATATGAGAAATGCTACAGACCTCCCACTCACTTTCTTGTAAATGCAGGCTTCTCCATAAGTCTGCGTAAACCCAAATGCTTTGATCATCTCATCAAAACGAATGTTCCAACTCCGAGATGCTTGCACCAGCCCATAAATCGAGCATTGGAGCTTGCACACCTTGTCAGCATTCTTAGGATCGACAAAACCTTCCAGGTGCATCATATACAATTCTTCCTTAAGGAAACCATTAAGGAATGCCGTTTTGACGTCCATTTGCCATATTTCATAATCATAGAATGCGGCAATTGCTAACATGATTCGGACGGACTTCAGCTTCGCTACGGGTGAGAAAGTCTCATCGTAGTCAACCCCTTGAACTTGTTGATAACCCTTAGCGACAAGCCGAGCTTTATAGATGGTTACGTTACCATCCGCGTCTGTCTTCTTCTTAAAGATCCATTTATTTTCTATGGCTCGCCGATCATCAGGCAAGTCAGTCAAAGTCCATACTTTGTTTTCATACATGGATCCTATCTCGGATTTCATGGCTTCCAGCCATTTGTCAGAATCCGGGCCCGCCATCGCTTCTTCATAGTTCGAAGGTTCACCGTTGTCTAACAACATGATTTCCAGGATAGGGTTGCCGTACCACTCTGGTGCGGAACGTGTCCTTGTGGACCTACGAAGTTCAGTAGCAACTTGATCTGAAGTTTCATGATCATCATCATTAACTTCCTCTCTAGTCGATGCAGGCACCTCAGGAACATTTTCTTGAGCTGCGCCACTTACCGGTTCAAGAGGTAATACCTCATCAAGTTCTACTTTCCTCCCACTTATTTCTTTCGAGAGAAACTCTTTCTCTAGAAAGGACCCATTCTTGGCAACAAAGATCTTGCCTTCGGATCTGAGGTAGAAGGTATACCCAATAGTTTCTTTAGGGTATCCTATGAAGACGCATTTTTCCGATTTGGGTTCGAGCTTCTCAGGTTGAAGTTTCTTGACATAAGCATCGCATCCCCAAACTTTTAGAAACGACAGCTTAGGTTTCTTCCCAAACCATAATTCATACGGTGGCATCTCAACGGATTTCGACGGAGCCCTATTTAAAGTGAATGCGGCAGTCTCTAAAGCATAGCCCCAAAATGATAGCGGTAGATCGGTAAGAGACATCATAGATCGCACCATATCCAATAGAGTGCGATTACGACGTTCGGACACACCATTACGCTGAGGTGTTCCAGGAGGCGTGAGTTGTGAAACTATTCCACATTTTCTTAAGTGTGTGCCAAATTCGTGACTCAAGTATTCTCCCCCACGATCTGATCGTAAGAACTTGATTTTCTTGTCACGTTGATTCTCAACCTCACTCTGAAATTCCTTGAACTTTTCAAAGGTCTCAGACTTGTGTTTCATTAAGTAGACATACCCATATCTACTCAAGTCATCTGCGAGGGTGAGAACATAATGATAGCCACCGCGAGCCTCAACACTCATTGGACCGCACACATCAGTATGTATGATTTCCAATAAGTTGGTTGCTCGCTCCATTGTTCCTGAGAACGGAGTCTTGGTCATTTTACCCATGAGGCATGGTTCGCACGTGTCAAATGATTCGTAATCAAGAGACTCCAAAAGTCCATCTGCATGGAGCTTCTTCATGCGTTTGACACCTATGTGACCAAGGCGGCAGTGCCACAAGTATGTGGGACTATCATTATCAACCTTACATATTTTGGTATTCACACTATGAATATGTGTAACATTACGCTCGAGATTCATTAAGAATAAACCATTCACCAACGGAGCATGACCATAAAACATATCTCTCATATAAATAGAACAACCATTATTCTCGGATTTAAATGAGTAGCCATCTCGAATTAAACGAGATCCTGATACAATGTTCATGCTCAAAGCTGGCACTAAATAAAAATTATTGAGGTTTAAAACTAATCCCGTAGGTAAATGTAGAGGTAGCATGCCGACGGCGATCACATCGACCTTGGAACCATTCCCGACGTGCATCGTCACCTCATCCTTCGCCAGTCTCCGTTTATTCCGTAGCTCCTGCTTTGAGTTACAAATGTGAGCAACCGCACCGGTATCAAATACCCAAGAGCTACTACGAGTACTGGTAAGGTACACATCAATTACATGTATATCACATATACCTTTAGTGTTGCCGGCCTTCTTGTCCGCTAAGTATTTGGGGCGGTTCCGCTTCCAGTGACCACTTCCCTTGCAATAAAAACACTCAGTCTCGGGCTTGGATCCATTCTTTGGCTTCTTCCCGGTAGCTTGCTTACCGGGCGCGGCAACTCCCTTGCCGTCCTTCTTGAAGTTCTTTTTACCCTTGCCTTTCTTGAACTTAGTGGTTTTATTCACCATCAACACTTGATGTTCCTTTTTGATTTCTACCTCCGCTGATTTCAGCATTAAATATACCTCAGGAATGGTCTTTTCCATCCCCTGCATATTGAAGTTCATCACAAAGCTCTTGTAGCTCGATAGAAGCGACTGAAGGATTCTGTCAATGACCGCGTCATCCGGGAGATTAACTCCCAGCTGAGTCAAGCGGTTATGCAACCCAGACATTTTGAGTATGTGCTCACTGAGAGGACTATTTTCCTCCATCTTACAGCTGAAGAACTTGTCGGAGACTTCATATCTCTCGACCCGGGCATGAGCTTGAAAAACCATTTTCAGCTCTTCGAACATCTCATATGCTCCGTGTCTCTCAAAACGCTTTTGGAGCCCTGGTTCTAAGTTGTAAAGCATGCCGCACTGAATGAGGGAGTAATCATCGGCACGTGACTGCCAAGCGTTCATAACGTCTTGGTTCTCTGGGACAGGTGCATTACCTAGCGGTGCTTCTAGGACATAATCTTTCTTGGCAGCTATGAGGATGATCCTCAGGTTCCGGACCCAGTCCGTATAGTTGCTGCCATCATCTTTCAGCTTGGTTTTCTCTAGGAACGCGTTGAAGTTGAGGACAACGTGGGCCATTTGATCTACAAGACATATTGTAAAGATTTTAGACTAAGTTCATGATAATTAAGTTCATCTAATCAAATTACTCAATGAACTCCCACTCATATAGACATCCCTCTAGTCATCTAAGTGAAACATGATCCGAGTCAACTAGGCCGTGTCCGATCATCACGTGAGACGGACTAGTCAACATCGGTGAACATCTTCATGTTGATCGTATCTTCTATACGACTCATGCTCGACCTTTCGGTCTTCTATGTTCTGAGGCCATGTCTGTACATGCTAGGCTCGTCAATTGGTGCTTCAAAACAACGAACCTTCGCAATGGTGCACAGTTAGGGGGAACACTTTCTTGAAATTATTACGAGGGATCATCTTATTTAAGCTACCATCGTTCTAAGCAAATAAGATGTAAAACATGATAAACATCACATGCAATCAAATAGTGACATGATATGGCCAATATCATTTGCTCCTTTTGATCTCCATCTTCGGGGATCCATGATCATCGTTGTCACCGGCATGACACCATGATCTCCATCATCGTGTCTTCTTGAAGTTGTCTCGTCATCTATTACTTCTACTACTATGGCTAACGCTTTAGCAATAAAGTAAAGTAATTACATGACGTTTATGTTGACACGCAGGTCATAAATAAATAAAGACAACTCCTATGGCTCCTGCCGGTTGTCATACTCATCGACATGCAAGTCGTGATTCCTATTACAAGAACATGATCATCTCATACATCACATATATCATTCATCACATCCTTTGGCCATATCACATCACAAAACACTTGCTGCAAAAACAAGTTAGACGTCCTCTAATTGTTGTTGCAAGTTTTTAAGTGGCTGCTATAGGTTTCTAGCAAGAACGTTTCTTACCTACGCCAAGACCACAACGTGAATTGCCAATTTCTATTTACCCTTCATAAGGACCCTGTTCATCGAATCCGATCCGACTAAAGTGGGAGAGACAGACACCTGCCAGCCACCTTATGCAACTAGTGCATGTCAGTCGGTGGAACCAGTCTCACGTAAGCGTACGTGTAAGGTCAGTCTGGGCCGCTTCATCCCACAATGCCGCCGAATCAAGATAAGACTAGTAACGGCAAGATAATTAACAATATCGACGCCCACAACTACTTTGTGTTCTACTCGTGCATAGAAACTACGCATAGACCTAGCTCATGATGCCACTGTTGGGGAACGTAGCTGAATTTTAAAATTTTCTACGCATCACCAAGATCAATCTATAGAGTCATCTAGCAACGAGGGAGAGAGGAGTGCATCTACATACCCTTGTAGATCGCGCGCGGAAGCGTTCAAGAGAACGGGGTTGATGGAGTCGTCTCGACGTGATCCAAATCACCGATGACCAAGTGCCGAACGGACGGCACCTCCGCGTTCAACACACGTACGGTTGGGAAGACGTCTCCTCCAACTTGATCCACCAAGGGGGAAGGAGAGGTTGATGAAGATCCAGCAGCACGACGGTGTGGTGGTGGATGCAGCAAGATCCCGGCAGGGCTTCGCCAAGCGCAAGCGGGGAGGAGAGGTGTTACGGAGGGAGAGGAAGGCGCCCAGAGCAAAGGTGCGGCTGCCCTCCCCCCCTCTTTATATATGGGCCTTGGAGGGGGCGCCGGCCCTAGGGAGATGGATCTCCAAGGGGGCGGCGGCCAAGGGGTGGCTTCCCCCCCAAGCCAAGTGGGGGGCGCCCCCACCCCTAGGGTTTCCCAACCCTAGGCGCAGGGGAGGCCCAAGGGGGGGCGCACCAGCCCACTAGGGGCTGGTTCCCCTCCAAATTCAGCCCATGGGGCCCTCCGGGATAGGTGGCCCCACCCGGTGGACCCCCGGGACCCTTCCGGTGGTCCCGGTACAATACCGGCGACCCCCAAAACCTTCCCGATGGCTGAAACTAGACTTAATATATATAAATCTTTACCTCCGGACCATTCCGGAACTCCTCGTGACGTCCGGGATCTCATCCGGGACTCCGAACAACTTTCGGGTTACTGCATACTAATATCTCTACAACCCTAGCGTCACCGAACCTTAAGTGTGTAGACCCTACGGGTTCGGGAGACATGCAGACATGACCGAGACGACTCTACGGTCAATAACCAACAGCGGGATATGGATACCCATGTTGGCTCCCACATGCTCCACGATGATCTCATCGGATGAACCACGATGTCGAGGATTCAATCAATCCGTATACAATTCCCTTTGTCAATCGATACGTTACTTTCCCGAGACTCGATCATCGGTATCCCAATACCTCGTTCAATCTCGTTACCGGCAAGTCACTTTACTCGTGCCGTAATGCATGATCCCGTGATCAACCACTTGGTCACATTGAGATCATTATGATGATGCATTACCGAGTGGGCCCAGAGATACCTCTCCGTCATACGGAGTGACAAATCCCAGTCTCGATTCGTGCCAACCCAACAGACACTTTCGGAGATACCTGTAGTGTACCTTTATAGTCACCCAGTTATGTTGTGAAGTTTGGCACACCCAAGGCACTCCTACGGTATCCGGGAGTTGCACAATCTCATGGTCTAAGGAAATGATACTTGACATTCAGAAAAGCTACAGCAAACGAACTACACGATCTTTGAGCTATGCTTAGGATTGGGTCTTGTCCATCACATCATTCTCCTAATGATGTGATCCCGTTATCAATGACATCCAATGTCCATAGTCTGGAAACCATGACTGTCTTTTGATCAACGAGCTAGTCAACTAGAGGCTCACTAGGGACGTGGTGTGGTCTATGTATTCACACATGTATTACGATTTCCGGATAACACAATTATAGCATGAACAATAGACAATTATCATGAACAAAGAAATATAATAATAATAATCATTTTATTATTGCCTCTAGGGCATATTTCCAACATTCCTAGGGCTTGGGAGGGGCGATGCCATGGTGGTCGACGTGAGAGGGAGGGGGAGGAGATAGAGATGAACGTGAACGTGAGGGGGGGAGATAGCGATGTCGTGGGAGGTGCAGTATTTATAGCGAGCAATGGCACACCTACGTAAGATATGGACTGAGCTGCACTGACTTAACTGCAGGTCCAGTTGCATCACTGACATGTGGGCAGACCCCTATTGGGCCCATATGTCAGTGACCCAATGCACCTGCAGTTAAGTAACAGCTATGTGGGCATATTTGTTGGAGTAAATTACGGGGGAGCGAAGGGGTGGAAATATTGCTGGTCAGAACGGATTGGACGAGCGTGGGGGAGGAGAGTCATGCATGCAGATTAAATTAACCCTGCTAAAAAAGGATATTTTAAATGTGGCTACTCGATCTGTGGCAACTGGCGAGCTACCGCGCTCCAAGTCGTTCACCTGTGGTCCCAACCATCAACTCCTATGGATCAAATTATCACGCGAGCTGACTATTCATACAAAGGTTCTCCACCACGTACCCGGTACCCGCGAATGCAGCAATCGTGCACCTAGAGTTTTAGGGTTTATTTGTTAACGTCGCCTTTACGTAACACTCATGTGTGCGAGACAGCGAGAGGCCGACTGTGTGTGTGCACCTCTTCTCTTCGTATATGTACTCCACCATTTGTCTGGTGTCCAAAAAATTATAATAACTACTAGCAATGTGCCAATGCGTTGCCACACAATCAAAGTAGATTAATACATATTCACCTATTTGATAGAAAAAAGTCTTGTTTTGAAATACGTATATCACTAAAAATATGTTATGTTTCACTCAAAATATATTCCTTTGGCGTTTTTGATGAGATAAGGGAGGAATGTTGTTGGTTTCAAGATTCGAGAAGTGGTATATGTCTAATTTCTACTCTTACTAGCAAGATGCCCATGCGTTGCACGGAACATCAAGATCTTGTGGGAGAAAAGGATGAACGAGGGAAGGCCTTATATGCAAATGTGGTGAAGAGTGCGGGTAAATTGCCATATTTTTCCTTCCTGTCCGTCAGATATAAATCGGACGACCTACATTGCAGGAAGGCAGGCCCACCATCATCACCAACTCTATGTTTTATCCCTACTCTTATAAAAAGCATTGTCGGTGATGATCGTGTGACTGCCATCCTGCAATATAGGCCGTCTGATCTATATCTGACGGATAGGAAGGGAACTATGGCAATTTTGCAAAAATATACCCACACCCCTCTCCCCATTTGCAAATAAGGCCTTCCCTCCTTCATCCTTTTCCCCCACAAGATAAACTACTCATAAAAATGCATCTTGATGTTCCATGCAAAGCATGGGCATCTTGCTAGTTGTTGCAAAAAGCCCATGTGTGTGAGAGAGAGGGAGAGTGGAGGAGGACGGAGTGCATGTGTGACAAAGACACAAGGAGTGTGTGTGCGATAGGTATCATCTTAAAATGAGGCGATAGTGTGTGTGTGCATGATCGAGAGGGCGTGTCTCAAGAAGGGAAGAAAAATCTACATAGATACAAGGAGCGGGAGAGAGACATGTATGCGATGGTGGAAGCACGAGTGTGCGGGTGTATAAACCTATCTAGAGGCTAGCTAGTCGATAAATGTTTGTGAGAGAAATACGAGTCAGGGTGCGAAAGCAAGAGTTTTGTGTGAGAGAGAGAGAGACGGTAGTCGGGAAGGGGAGTGGAAGCAGGAGTTGTGTGTGTGTCTGTGAGAGAGAGAAAGGAGACGGTAGTCGGGGTTGTCTGATCGGTAAACAAATGAATAATGTTAGTCTGGGATGGAGACGAAAAGGAGACCGCAACAAATGTTGTGTCTACAGGAGAGAGAGAGTAATTTTAGTGGTATGAGTCATATGTAGAGACATATAGGGTGTGTGAGAGAATCCCATAGAGAGAAAGACAAAGTGAAAGACAAGTCGAGACTGTGTGTGTGGCGGTGAAAAAGAAAGCTTAGGTACCGAGTGATACCAGAGAACAGTAGAGACGTGAGAGATAATGAAAACTGTGTAATGTATAATGATAGGGAGAGTGTGACACATCTCAAGGGAGACGTCGAAAGACCGTGTTTGCGAGGATAGGATAAACATGAAGTGAGTGTGCCGGTGAGCTGGAGAAAAGAGAGTGATAGCTACCTGAAGGAGCATGCATGCGAGAGAGATGGGCGTGAAAGGAGTGAACAAAAAAGGGATTCAAATATTTGAATTCGAGATGATGATACATGTAATCCATACTCGAACCAAAATTGATCTATCAAACATGCATACTCATATGAATTCACACACATCTATGTTATTTAATATGTAGATATTACTGATCCATACATTTTAGTAGAACATAATTTGGTTAAAAAAATTCAAATTCAACCTTAAGATTTCGAGATCGTTGTATTTGTAAATCATATTATACATATAAAGGAGCAGAATTCTTTGTTGTGCTTTTGAAAGTATATATAAAAAATGATGTATATAGAATGTAATTCCAATTGAAAATGGATCTCGCCCGAAAAAAAATAGAATACAAACAGGATTCGAATTGAGTTGGCACGGTAAACGTGCACTCTGCAAAATTTGAATGAAGCGGGGAAAGTCACAGTAACCGCCTGAAACCAAAATCTGCGAGATGGGAATCACTACTGCCTATCCCTGCCATGCAAAGCCTATCTACTGGATTTCTATTGGTTTCGATAGGGGTAGGTTTGTAATTTCACCCAAACGTGACGTAACCGCCTCTCACCCAGATTCATACACGGTGGGCGCCAAAACACAGTGTGTCCTCGACCGAAATCGACTCCCTCCCCAATTCATATTCATACACGGTGGGCGCCAAAAACAAACTCTCGTCGGCAAATATTCGGTGTATGCGAGATTACCGTCCTATCCCCAACCGACTAATGTTGTTGTGATGTAGTAGAAATTTGAAACGGGGGCTAAGTTTGTAAATTTCCTCGCATTTGAGAAAAGCGCGCCCTGAATACATGGTTCCCCCCTTCCTCTCTACCTCCCTTTTCCCCATTCGTACTCCGTGGGCGCCAAAACACCCTCTCCACCCCACCCTCCTCCGTCCGCCGCCGTCCGCCACCCCATCCACCGCTGTCCTCCTCCACCATGCCGGAGCTGATACCCCGACACCGCCGTCCATTACAAGAGATCGACCTCTCTCATCCACGGCTTCAGACCGGGATCCTTGCATCCCATCCTCTTGCTTCATCCCTGCCGTCGTCCACCTTGTTGGCGCCGCTCCTACGATCGTCTCGTCCACCGTGCCCCGCCGCCACCGTCTACCCTCCTAGATCTGCTTCCACGCCGCCGACAGCCATCGCTACCACAGCACCGTCAAATTCTCAGCAGATGCGTACACGGCGCCGCACCGGAGGCGGTACTGCTCAACTTATTTATCGCAGCAAGAAAATAGATTGCCACTGCTTTACTCTGATTTCTTGTCTTGGTTGCGAAGTTGCCTTTGTCCGGTTTTTACCTTCAGATCCGCCATGGCACGCTCAACACTATACTCCCAATGCTTATGGTTTTCCCCTTTTATATTCCACACTAGTTAAATGACAGTAGACTAAATTTCAAAATTGGGTCAGTCGATTTTTCAGAGCTCGCCGGAGTTCGCCGGTGCGATCGAAGGGGCTTGGGTGGTTGTGGGGCCTCGCCGAACGAAGAAAAATCTACGCAGGTGGGGGTTGGGGCGGGGGTGGGGGTGGCAGAGGAACACAGGCGGTGGGGGCCGGTGGTCCGGCCGGCGGCCCGTGTGGTGTTCTGTATGGGAAGAATTAGAGACGAGGAAGAAGAAGGGTTAGGAGACATAGGAGCTTCATCCAACCGGTTGAGAGACAGCTGGGAGTTGCATTCTTAATGCGCTCTGGTTCATCATGTGTGGGCACTGCGCAACCAACATTTTATTATCCAAAATCTGCTTGCTCTTCTTTACCATGTTCCTTTTCCGTTCTTCTTTAATATGTACTCGCTCCATTCCTAAATACAAGTCTTTGTATAGATTCCACCATGGACTACATATGGAGCAAAATGAGTGAATCTACACTCGAAAATGTATCTGGATACATCTGTATGTGATCCATAGGGGAAATCTCTACCAAGACTTATATTTTGGAATGGAGGGAGTATGGTAGTAGTACAGTATGTACCTTGTACCGAAGATGAGCAGGGACATTTGCAGTGTAGAGGTCTATACGGTCGGTTGTGATGGACACTTTGAGCCTCTTTGATTCGTAGGATCTTGTAAACATAAGAATAGGATTTGTAGTGGCCTGCCCACTTGAATCCTATAAGAATAGCAAGGAAATGTGGGGAGTTGTGTCGCCTTTGAGAGTTACACTGATATTAACAGCACCGCACCTTCACTTGAAGAGAGCTGGTATCCGAAGCCTTTCTAGCCGTACCGGCAATACTAGCACATATATACAGCAAGTTCCACTTTGCTGATTTTACTCTGATGCTTAAGGTTTTCCCGTTATATCTACACTATGATCTGTGTAGCTGCTTTGTGTCGCACTGGCAGCAGTCCACTCTTGAAGCTAAACACTGCAATGACTTCCAAAATTGGCACCAAGGCATTGAGTGCCATTCTAGATGCAATGAAACTCATACGCTCCCCACCTGTTGATTCTTGTTCAGAATATGATCCTAATGACTATTCTAACCTCGAGGAGTCATAGGCAGATGGCTTGTCCTGTTCACCCATCAAGGTGCATGTTCTAATTTGGCAATGTTTAATTGATTGCGGGTATCTTGGATATGTTGTCTTGCATTTCTTCTACTTTGTTGCACCGCCATCTACTTAGTTTACTCATCATAAATGTCGAGATGCCACGCCCATCCATTATCAATACATATTCCATCTGTCATCATACCATGTTTTTTCACTCAAATGCTGTTCTTGTGCATCAGACATCAAAAAGGAAGAGGGTTATTGCCGAACCTGAAGGAGCACCAGCAAAGTCCTTGAAAAATGTGGTGGTGCCGGAGAAATCAGACAGCACCCCACTTATATTGGTTGTACAACCAGTGACACAAAACGTAGGACCGACTCCAGCAGACTATACCCATACTTCACTGGCCACACCACTAGCCCCACCACATAGGACCTGCACTCCAGCAAAAGGTATACCGATTTCATTTGCCATAGCACCAGCTGTACCACAGAAAAATCCCACTCCAGCAAAAAGTACAGCAAGTCCACCGGCCGAAGACCTATCCCAACTGCAGAGACGGCCAATTCCTGCAGATTGGAACCCCATTCCATTTATTCCCAGTTTAAAAGGCAATGCTTTGAATTTTTTTAGGGACTACGTGCATATATTCCCATCATGGGAAGATTATTGTGAAGACAAACACCATTTTCACATCTTCCTGTCCAACTTACGTGTAAGTGCTATTATTCATGGTTATTATTTTCCTGTATTCTGCTTATTGAACACATCAATGATTTACATTACATTGTTGTAACTAGGCGAGGGTCAATCTGGATAGTCATGACGAGCAAAGCTTGCTTGTGCCTTTCAAGGAAGCATTGGAGCAGCATCGTGTTACCTGAGGAAATCACACTTTGATGGCAAGTCTATAAACGAATTTCCGGTGAAGTCTCCTGTGCTAAATTTAGAAGGCATTGAATGAAAAAACCTTGTTATGCATTGGTCTCGTTCCCAGGATGAGGTACTGTCTATGAAATCACATGACAATTTGAACTTCTACTTTTCCGCGTGTGCCTTACGGATCTTTTTTGCAGGAAATCTGCTTGAAGAAGAATTCCGGTTTGACAAGAACAATAGGATATCGCAAATATGCTGCCTGCTGCTTTGCTCTTGTTAGTACCTGTTGTCTTGTATCATTGTACTTGCATACATACCTGGTTCATTATGTGACAGCAGTATGCATGATAGCTTTCTTATCAATTGTTCGCTCCAAATTATCTGATCTGTATGAATGGTTACAATAGTGTAGAATATATCCAATGCCAATGTTTTTTTAGCTCTGCATTGTTCTTGTAAGTACATGTTGTTATCAATGTACTTATAATGACAGGTAGTTGTTCATGTACCATCACTCTGCAGCTTATTTTCCTTTGCCCTCCATTTTCTACACATCGGATCTATATTTACTCTTACCATAAGGTTGGTACTGAAGAAGTTTAGCTGTGCATTGCTCTTGGCTATACCTTTTGCCTGTATCGCTGCACTTACATTTATAGCTACTTGGTTATGTAGCATCACTCTTCATCTTATCTTAAATATTCTCCATTTTTCGTATATTATCACATCTATATTTACTCTTAACAAAATGTAGAATAAAGGCAATGCTTTTGAAGAAGATTCTGTGGTAAACTTCTTGAATTGCGCCCCCCATCAGCATGGACAAGGCCTTTATAGAGCCTGTCTTCACCAGTAATGTAAGTTTGTCCATCTCAAGCCTTCAAACTTTGTTGTATATATTTGGTTAGGCATGACTGCAACAACTGTTTATTTTTGGTGTTTGCATCAAATTGCTTGTTTAAAGTTTATTATGTAGTTCATAAACAAAAGTTTGTCCTTTCTCAATTTAAGTTTTCAGTTGTACAACCAAGTTCCTTCTTCATACCATGTAAATTAAACTATACAGAGCAAGTGATCTTCTTTTGCACTGCATGTATGCTTCTGTTCTTCATCCGTAATCCAGTGGTGTGGTGAACCTACCCACTACAACACAATGTCATATTCTGCAATGTCTTAACTATGAACAATGTCTTATCATTCTACTATTATTTAAACCGTCTCTTTATTTGCCAATCTGAAATGGTAAAAATTGACAGCACACTAACCATTGATACTTATGAGTTCTTGATCTGTAATCCAGTGGTGCCGTGAAGCTGCCAACTCCTTCACAATGTCATTTCCTACCATGTCTTGACCTGAACAATACCATATTGTGTTAATGCAATTTTAAACTGTTTCACTTTATTCGTCAGTAAGAAATGTGATGAATTGTCAGCACTGATACTTTTATGTGCAAAACATGTCATCTATCTGCTTGTTTATCTTTCAGAGTGAGGAAGATATAAGTGTTGAACAAGCGCAGTCTCATCATCTTGCTCAGCTACTTGCGCTGCAGCTCCCCAGCAGGGCTAACCTTTCTTGAACTCTATTGAAGTGCTGTCGGTTTTGTATATTATTTTGTCGGTGTGTTTATTTGCACTGGTGGCGATCTTTGATGCCCAGTGTATGTAATCTGTTGTCTGCTTGTGCTTTATTATCACAGTGGCGAACTTTGATGCCCAGTGGATGTAATATGCCGTAATTTCTTTATTGTATAGTCTAGGTTTTTTCTTATTCATGATGCTGCAGTTATTTTACTGTCTATATATCATGTCTTCGCAGTAAACCGGCCAAACCATAAAATTACAGTACATAATCAGGCCGTCATGCAATCACGATGTAGGTTGGGCCTGAAACGTGCCGAACAGCTCATGGGCCAGCAGCAGCCCGAAATGAACCCCGGCCCATGATTGTGCGAATCAAATCACGGGCTTTTAACAGGCCAAAATTGTCTCGGTCCTTGTTTGGCCCAACCGGATATCGGCTGCGAGCAGGCTGGATGCAAACCGGGCCGTAGTTAGGCCCAACTATATGACGGGCTTTTAACACGCCGAAATTAATATAGGGTCGAAATGTTAAACGGGCCCTTAACAGGCCAAAACTAATATCAGGCCGAATTACTAAGTGGGCCTTTAGCAAGTGGGCCCAAAAGCATAGTGTCCAGTTGACGGGACGAACCTGATATGGGCCACAATTGAGCCCAAAGCCTCTTAAAGGGCCGGACCTGATCTGGGCCGTAATTTGGCCCAGAACGTGGTAGGCTTATAATGGGCCGGATCTCATATGGGCCACTATTAGGCCCAGAGTGTGGCAGACCATTAATGGACCGGATCAAATATGGGCCGGCATTTGGCCCAAAACATGGCAGCCAGTTAATGGGTCAGCCTACTAGGGTCCTCAAAATCTTGTGGGCCTATAGCTGGGCCGGCCCATTAATGTCCACGAAATCTCGTAGGCCTTTAGCTGGGCCGTCCCATTATGATCCGCAAGAATCTTGTGGGCCTTTACCTGGGCCGGCCATTATGGCACACAAAAATCTTGTGGGCCTTTACCTGGGCCGGCCCATTATGGCCCGCAAAATCTTGTGGGCCTTTACATGGGCTAGCCCATTATGGTCTGCAAAATCTCGTGGGCCTTTAGCTGGGCCGGCCCATTATGGTCCGCAAAATCTTATGGGCCTTTAGTTGGGCCGGCCCATTTAAACTTGATGGGCTGGTCCACGTGTCAACATATCATAGGCGCGTCTCACCCATTGGATGAGTGACACCTGTGCCAACGCGGACCTGACACGTGTCTCCTCCAGCCAATGATGATTTTACACGTGGAAAATCCCCATTGGTCGGGGCTGTTAACGGGTTATCGGATCCAAAACCCGACCCGATAGCTTAACGGCGTTCCGTTGCGGTGGATGCCACGTGTAGGTCACCCTTGACGAAAGCACTTTTGTGACGCGCGATTTATCATCATGGAAGTGGACACTTCTGTGATGATAATTTTGGTAATGTCATGGAACACTTCTACGACAACACAGGTATGACTATCTTGATTCTGTCATAAAATCGTCATGGATGTACATGCATGACAGAAAACGTGACCTACTGTGACAAACACGTATCATCACGGAAGTGTATATTTTTGTAGTGATATCTAGAGTAAAATCACAAATTATGTGTAATGATTCTATGTATCCAAGTACTTTACATCATTAATGCTCGGATCCGCATTGTACAAAACTTTGTTGACCGACCATCGGCTTCCACCTCCTCGGCCAGTAGCCGAGGAGTGTTTGTCCTACTTTATAAAGCCGTTATAAGGGCAAAGATTTATGGAAAACAAGGCAATCCGTCCATACGGTTTTATAAACAAAGATACGCGGAGAGATATGTTATATTACTTAATGTAAGAAACATCTTCCAAGGAAAATAGTCCCGCTATCGGTTCCTTTCTTTGGGTCATCATGCTTATCATGATCATGAAACCTCACCTCCGATCAATGTGGGAGGAAAATATTGAGGATTTAGTTCGGGGAAAGTTCCCGAACTCTATGGTATGAATGAACCGAAATTTTTACTTCTGTCGTTGCCGACCAATGTGATCTTTAAGATCGCTAGCTTTCGGCTTCACCCAGTCTAAGGTACTAACTCGGATGACCCGGTAGTAACAATCACAGAGGTGCTCCCTTTACCGCCTAGCCGAACAATCGGGAACGTAGGGGTAAGCACGGGATCCAGGCAACCGAGCTTGGCAAAAATCTTAAGTCAAATTGATGCATATTTATGGCTTTATAACGATGATTATGGAAAGTAGCCCTCGTATATAAAATACGAAAGCCGATGATATATTTATTTTGACTCCGTTGCGACTGTTTATCACTTGAAAGTGGCCCATCGTCAGCTTCTACCCCTTTGTAGATACTACGCAGGGTGTTTCCGCAATAACAAGACAACCCTTAGCCGACGTCTCGGTGCCCGAAGGCGGTTGTGTTAGCGGAAACGAGGCAATCAGATATGCGGGCTTTATAACTTTCACTTAGTCATAGGAGCTTTAAACTGGGGAAGCTAGCTACGAGCCCCCGGTTAGTTTTCGGCGACAGCCGAGGTCAAGCCATAACCACTTCGGCCAATGTTATGAACGGCCCGTCATTTAACATAGTCATCGGATCGCTGACCAGTTTACGCTTATTGTGACAGTCGGTTTTCGGCTTTCTCCACTGAGGTGCTTAACCATGCGAGCTGGAAGCACAATCGCAGTGGTTCTCCCTTTGCACACCTAGCCGAATAAAGCGGAACGTAGGATGAAAGCACAGGAGCCGGGCAACCCAACTATTGATCAAAGACACAATTCGAAACCGATGCATATTTAGCAATATCCGAGAATGTTTTTGTCAAATCTCTAAAGGTGTCTAGCGTTGCACTGCGAGACTTATGCTGGAAACACACAAATAGTGTAAAAGTGCCATAATATTGGAAAACCAAAAAACGTCAGTAAAAACTTGATGCCGGAACAAGATCAAGTGTTCGGTGCCAATCCGAAAATTGGAAAAAAAAGAAAAAAAATGTGCTTCTACCGTGCTTTAACATGACACACCCGATCTCAACACTTCAAGCGGGCTAGCCTACGGCTTCGAGCTCCTTATTCCAAAGGCGGAGTACTTCTTCGAGGCCCGTTTAGCAAACTAAACTCGAGCGGCTTCTTAGAGAGAAGACAGGCTATCCGGCTATTGACCATACACTCGAGTCGAAAAAGGAGCGGTAGAAAGAGACTTTACAACAACCCAGAAGAAAACACATTTACTATAAAATAGCTCATATAAATTTTAAGAGCCCCCAAGTGACTTGGGTAAAAGAATTTTATGTATAATGATTGTATGTATCGATGTACTTATATCATATCTGTGTTCACCCAAACTTTAAACGCGTATTAACCGACCGTTGGCTTCTGTCGGATGTGGGGCTCCGACTAACCCTTAAGGTTCAAACACTAGGGTGCGCGCGAAGTCTTTCCCTCCTACCGATCTACGCTCTAGCTTGCTAAGATCATGCGGACGAAATCGACGAACTCACAACGCAGAAAGACACTGGGTTTATACTGGTTCGGGCCACCGTTGTGGTGTAATACCCTACTCCAGTGTGGCGGTGGTGGATTGCCTCTTGGGCTGATGATGAACAGTACAAGGGGAAGAACAGCTTCCTGAGGTTGAGGTGTTCTTGTGCTTTCGAACTTGTGTGTCTCTCTGGGTCTGGTCAGTTCTCTCCCCTACTATGGTGGCTAGTCCTACTTATAGAGGCCCTGGTCCTCTTCCCAAATATTGAGCGGGAAGGGAGCCAACAATGGCGGGCTAATTCGAAGGGGGACAGCTAGTACAAGCTATCCTGAGAAAAGCGGTCTTCGCCTGCACAAAGCTCTGGTGGTGACGCCGTCTTGGGCTCCACGATGACCTCCGTCTTGCAGTCCATGGTCTTGGTCTTGTTGCACCAAAATGGCAACCTTTGCCTGAGGCCTCGGTACTCCGCGGCTGCGCTTGCCTCCCTTGCACCAAAGAGGAAACAAGGATGCTGCGCGCGCTAGCGCCCGCCTGGTGTCGATTGTCATGGCTCACGTCACGAGAGCCTCGTGAGGTTCGCCCCACCTTGATATCTCCACTCCTCGCGAGCCTGCCTGACCAAGCCGCTCCAGAGGAGGTCTTGCGTCGTCCGCCTCGCGATGGTCTTCGGTGCCTTGTTGGTGAAGATGGGTCGTACGGCCTGCTGGCTCCGCCACGCCGTGGGCCGCAGGCAGGCAAGTCTGGGGACCCCCGTTCCCAGAACGCCAACAGTAGCCCCCGGGCCCAAGGTGCGCGTGGGCTTGGCTTCGCGGCGAAGCCAAGGGTCAAGTTTGGAGTGCCATCGGCCTCAAAAGCATGTGGCCTCGGTCGACGCGTGGCGGTTGATTGGACGTGGGCGTCTCCACTTCCCCATGTTGACTCGGCAACTGCACGACTTGACAAGTCCCTGCGACATGCAAGGGAAACCATCATTACCTGCGATCGTGGGAGGTGCCAGTTGGACTTCTTTCACTATAAATGGAGAGAGGGGCGGAGCCCCCATTGCCCATCTCTTCCTCGCTTGCTCGCTTCTTCTTTCCTTCATTGTTTGCTCCAATGGCGCCTATCAGAAGGTTCTCCATCGAAGAGAAGGGGAAAGCCCCCCGGGATGTCCCAGAGCTACTCCCACCGAAGAAGAGGTCGATCCATCGCTGTGACGAAGCGGCGATGCAGGTGGTGGCGAGGCCTCGGTGCGAGCGGCCTCCTCCAGGGTACCCACTACCCTTGTACGCCCAAGCCGAGGGCTCGGGAGGACGAAGTGACGAGCAGCGCCACCCACGCCGCATCCGGGGTCACCGCTCCACAGCGACGCGTGCCATCCACGCCGCGGACTCCTCGTGCAAGTTGGTGCCATGGGCGCCGAGGCCTACGAGCTCCTGGATCCGCTTCCCACGGTTCTACTCCGACGTGATGCCGTTGAGGGGGCCTATCGAGCTCTGCTGCAGCATGCCGATTGCAGTGCTCCGGCGATCGGAGCGAAGATCGAAGCGGTCCCCACTGGCAAGATCTTCATGACTCACGTCTGGGGCGAGGTCGCACGGGTCTGCCATGCGAGGGGCGCCCTCCCGATCCACTTCGAGTACAACGGCGCTTCCACGCTTTTCTTCAAGGTTTTCGATGCCGAGGGCCGCCGCCTGGAGTGCTGCTCCGGAGAGGAGCGCGAGGCTGATGCGCGCTCTGCTCTCGACCACTCCAGCAGTAGCAGCCTTTGGGAGTCCAGCAGCTCTCCTGAGCTCTGCGAGACTCCGGAGACGAGAGACGATAGCTACGTGCCCCTGAGCTCTCACCGTGCTCGGAGCAGGGCTGCGGTGTCCGGTCGCTGTCGCCGCTGATCTGGATGGGGTTGGCGCCGGCCTCCCGTGGCCCACTGTTGATGATGGCATCCACCACGGAAGGATGTAGATAGGGTTCTCCTTAGCATTAGCTTTTGTTTCCTACGAAGAATCATGAAGCACCCCGTGGGGGCATGTAAGGATCTGCAATGCCTTTGTACTTATTCTCCTTGTTATGAATATTTGATGAACGTGTGTCCCGTTAAGGCTCGGTCTCCCCTTTCCTTCCTTGCGATAGCTTGTTGCTCTACGCTAACGGGTCCCGGTCCCAAGGCGGTTACAGCAGTCACTGGTATACCAGGTCGCGATGCCGTGGTCAAGGCCAGGAGGTGCGCAGCCCGAGGTCCAGTAAGAGCCCCTGAGGCGCGATGCTCAGGAGGTCCCCCTTAGCACCCAAGCGGCCATGGTAAGGAAAGAAAGGAAGATGACTTGGCCGCAACGGGGTTGCGGCATGGTGTGAGCGACTACTAGGCCCAAATATTTAGCCGATCCGAGGGCGAGACTTATCTTGCTGACTTCGCGGTGATTCCTGATGTTGCACCAGGGCTGCGTGCCAACTTACGCGACATAGCTAGGCCGGTCCGTATGAGTTTTCCTTCCCCCGAGCTCTTCTTAATGCTCTACGTCCTCAGGTCCCGGCCCTCGAGCGAGCTCGGCTGCCACTAGTATGCCAGGTCGCGATGTCGTGGTCAAGGCCAGGGGTGAGGGCTGGAGAGCCAGTAAGAGCTCCTGAGTCGCGATGCTCAGGAGCCCCCATTTTAACATGCAAGCGAACCGCACGAGAGAAAAGGAGACTCGCGGTGCCGTCTGCTATCCTTCCCACGGGGGTCCCTATGGACAGGCACAAGAAGAAACATGGTTTGCCGTTACTGCCGCTTGCCTGCCACTAGTTGGTCCGGATGAAGCGAAGGCACTGAGGGTCTGGTGAGGTAACGTGCGTGGCGCGTGCCATGAGCCAGAGCTCGACCACTCAGATTTGTCGGTCGTGGCAGGGACGGACCCATGCACCGGCGTCATGCCTGTGTAGCGGCCCCGAGGGAGGCGACGATCGAGCAGGTGATAGCAGTTGGCAGGTTAAGCATGAAGAGCAGGTCGACTTGGATAAATGCAGGAAGATACATGCCACTGGGTCTGGCCCGAGCAGTGTGGGGATGATGCAGCCCGCGGGGCGCCCCCAACAAGGTAGGCTAGAGAAATAAGCTGAAGGGATACATGCCACAGGGACGGACCCATGTGGCCTGGGAATAATGCATCCCGAGGGGCGCTCCCAGCTTAAATGAACTTGGAAGATATCACCTGGTTCTGTAGACGAAGTAGAGTTGGTGCAGCTGAAGCCACGCGTTGAAGGAATGACTCCTCATGTGCCACCGGGACCCTGAGCCTCGGGAGGCTCCGGGGCTCAGGATGTTTCCTGAAGACCGCTCCCATCTCCTCCTGAACGGCCTGGAACCTGGCCTCTTGAGCCACCAGGACTTGCCGCACATTGCGCTGATAGGCCGACGCCACGCTCGGCAAGCCGAAGGGCATGCGGACGTAGCTGTGTGGTGGACCCTCACAGCGGCCTACACGCGAAGGCCATAAGCGCTCCTGAGAGGCGACCCTGTTGAGGCCTAGGATGTCGATGCAGACGCGCAGCCCGGCATCCTCACCTGGATGGGGGGATGCGCCTTATGAGCGGCCGTGGCCGCGCATGGCCCTTTCTTCTTGCAATTCCTCGGTGGTCTTGGTGATGAACACCTGAGCGGCGGGCACTCCTTGCCCTGTGCTCTCCTGAGGAAAGCGTGCCGTGAAGCACGCTTCCAAGTTGTGCCCAAGCGCCTCCCTCGTGAGGTTGGCAAGGTCTGAGGCTCTCCAGGAGAGAGCCCCCGAGTCCTGCCTGAGGAGGGCGCCCAGCGCGCTTTCCTATGCGGTGGAGGGAGGCGCCCCTGGAGCGGGCGCTGATCCTGACGAGGCTCCTGACGCGATCCCATCTTCTTTGGATCCTGTGTGGCGCGGCAGCTTCTTCTTGGGGGTGGTCTCCGGAGGGCCTTCACTTCTACTGTCAGGGTTGTTGATTGCTGCGCCTTGGAAGGCGTGCTCAAGGGAGCACACCGCATCCCTTTCTTCACATGGGACCGTGATGATTCCCCCGCTTCCTGGCATCTTGGGAACGATGTAGCCATGGTGAGTGACTACCATCAACTTGGCCAGGGCTGGATAGCCGAGGATGGCATTGTACGGCAGGCAGATGTGCGTGACGTCGAAGTCGATGAGCTCAGTGCGGTAGTTCTTGCGCTCCCCGAAGGTGACAGGCGGGCGGACTTGCCCTATCGGTGTGGTGGAACCGTTAGTCACTCCTGAGAAAGGCTTGGTTGGCTGGAGATGCTCATAGGGCACTTGGAGGTTGTTGAACGTGTCGACAGATAGGACGTTGAGCCCTGCCCCGCCGTCGATGAGAGTCTTGGTGACTTGCACAGTGCTGATGACTGGGGAGCATAGCATAGGGAGTGTGCCAGTGGTGGCTGCGCACTTGAGCTGGTCGGCCGAATCGAAGGTGATGGCGTATTGGGACCACCTGAGCGGGCGCGTGGCCTCGAGCTTGGGGAGCTCCGCGTTCACCTCGCGAGCGAATTGTTTGAAGATGCACTGAGAGGCTGGGGCCTAAGCACCACCCAAGATGCAAGCGATCGCACGCGGCTCCTGGAAGCCCCCAGCCCCCTCGTCCTGGTGGTGGTCGTCATGCCTTCTCGGTGGCGGCAACGGGGGAAGACCGGCGTTGCCCTGGGGGCGATCCTCATGAGGCGGGTCCCTCTAGGCGCCCTCGCGTGGTTGGTCCTGCCAGCGGTCCTCACGAGGCTGGTCGCGCCACTCCTGGCGCAGGCCACAGTCGTCCCAGCGTCCGCCTCCGCGGACGTAGCCCTGGTCGTTGCACTCGGGTTGTCAACCGAAGCGTCCTTCCCGAATGGCTCTGAGCTCTTGACAGTCGCTGGTGTTGTGGGTGTTCAGGTTGTGGAAGGCGCAGAACGGACGGCCGTTCTTGGATGACTCGGGCTGATCTCTGCCTCGCTTGGTGTCAGGCTCCGCTGCGAGCACTATTGCCTCTTTGCGCTTCACGTCCTTGGCTTTGGCCTTCTTCTCCTCCACCCCTGCAGCTGGTAGTTCAAGGAGAGAGAGGCGCCCCTCCTCAGCTCTCGCGCACTTGGTCGCCAGGTTGAACAGCTCCTGAGATGTGCAAAGCTCCTCGTGGATAGCCAGCTCTTCATTCATCTTGACACCACGGACGCCGTCTGAGAACGCGGAGATGATGGCTTCGTCCATGACCTTGGGGATCTTGAGGCGGGTGTTGTTGAAGCGCTGGATGTACTTCTGGAGGGTCTCTCCTGGTTGTTGCTTGATGCGGTGTAGATCGCCCGCGGCCGATGGGCGATCGCGAGTGCCCTGGAAGTTGGCGACAAAGCGGTCGCACATCTCGTCCCACGAGGAGATCGAGCCGTGCTGCAGGTTCAGAGCCAGGAGCGGGACCCATCCTTGAGAGCCATGGGAAACCAGTTCGCCATGACTTTTTCGTCGCCGTTGGCCGCTTCGATGCTTAGCTCATAGAGTTGCAGGAACTCCGCGGGGTCGGCGGTGCCGTCGTATCGAGGAGGTAGATCTGGCTTGAACTTGCCTGGCCAGGTGACGCTACGCAGTTCGGGGGTGAAGGCACGGCAGCCAGTCGTGGTAGCCGGGGCCCTCTTCTGAGGCGGAGCTTGGTCTTGACAAGGTCCGTGCTGCGCCACTGTAGGCAGCACGCGATCTTGACGAGGTGGCGTAGGGAGCGTCGATGCATCTTCTCGCGGCCGAGGGATTTCTTGGCAGCTTCTTTCTTCACGCGCAGGCACCAGGCGTGGTGGATCACGCCCCGGAGGCGCGCGCCTTGGTGCCAAGGCTCCGTCTTGGGGTCAAGGCGGTGGAGGCACACCGTGAGCCCTGTCGCCCGCGGCTGGTTGAGGGGGAGGCAGAGAGTGGGACGCCGCCGGAGAGCCCCCTGCGGCACGGACGAGCTCGGTGACACGGTCGAGCCACTCCTTGTAGAGGTCGTCAACGGGGCGGTAACGCAAGAGCTCATTCGCTGCGATGAGCGCGGCCCGTGCCTCCATGGGAGCGCAGTGTGCGTGGGACGAAGAACCAGCAGAGGTGAGCGATGGAGTAGCGGTGCGGCCGTCCTGCCGCACCGAAGGATCCTGCAAGGACGCCTGCTGCTCATTCCCCACCGGGCCGGTGGCAGCATTGGCGGCGGGGGACAGTGAACGACGAGGCGGCCCGCCGACGGGAGCCGTCTGAGCGACGCGGGCGGCGAGGGCAGCCCGTCGCTCAGCTCGAGCACGGAGAGCGTCCGACATGGAGACGACAGAGCGACGGAGCGATGGTCTGACGACAAGGAAGCTACGGCGCACCCCTACCTGGTGCACCAAATTTTGGATGTGGGGCTCCGGCTAACCCTTAAGGTTCGAACACTAGGGTGCGCGCGAAGTCTTTCCCTCCTACCGATCTACACTCTAGCTTGCTAAGATCTTGTGGACGAACTCGACGAACTCACAACACAGAAAGACACGGGGTTTATACTGGTTCGGGCCACCGTTGTGGTGTAATACCCTACTCCAGTGTGGCGGTGGTGGATTGCCTCTTGGGCTGATGATGAACAGTACAAGGGGAAGAACATCCTCATGAGGTTGAGGTGTTCTTGTGCTTTAGGACTTGTGTGTCTCTCTGGGTCTGGTCAGGTCTCTCCCTTACTATGGTGGCTAGTCCTATTTATAGAGGCCCTGGTCCTCTTCCCAAATATTGAGTGGGAAGGGAGCCAACAATGGCGGGCTAATTCGAAGGGGGGTAGCTAGTACAAGCTATCCTGACAAAAGCGGTCTTCGCCTGCACAAAGCTCTGGTGGTGACGCCGTCTTGGGCTCCATGATGACCTCCGTCTTGCAGTCCATGGTCTTGGTCTTGTTGCACCGAAATGGCAACCTTTGCATGAGGCCCCGGTACTCTGCGGCTGCGCTTGCCTCCCTTGCACCAAAGAGGAAATAAGGACGCTGCACGCGCTGGCGCCCGCCTGGTGTCAATCGTCATGGCTCACGTCACGAGAGCCTCGTGAGGTTTTCCCCGCCTTAATATCTCCTCTCCTCGCGAGCCTGCCTGACCAGGCCGCTCCAGAGGAGGTCTTGCGTCGTCCGCTTCGTGAGGCTTGGCCCCTCGCAAGGGTCTTGGGTGCCTTGTTGGTGAAGATGGGTCATACGACCTGCTGGCTCCGCCACGCCGTGGGCCGCAGGCAGGCAAGTCTGGGGACCCTCGTTCCCGGAACGCCGACAGCTTCTCCCTCTTCGGTCAAGGACCAAAAAGTGTCATGTACTCCACCTGTCGAAAGCATCGACGGTGTTTCCGATAACCAGGCCATAAGGCTGTAACAGACAAAGCGCGCTCAGGGAACTTTTGCTATATTACTGACGAAGTGTAAGAAGCATCTTCGAAGAAAATAGTACCTCCACCGATACCTTTCTTCGGCTCATTGTTACTATGAGACTTGTGCAATAGATTTTTTGTACTCATGAGTTTCGTTGTGTGCCGACCATTATTGAAAACAATAAGAGCACTAGCTTTCGGCTTCACCCAGTCTGAGGTACTAACTCGGATTACCCGGTAGTAACAATCGCAGAGGTGCTCCCTTTACCGCCTAGCCGAACAATCGGGAACTTAGGGGTAAGCACAGGAGCCAGGCAACCCAGCTTGCGAAACACTTAAGTCAACATGGTGCATATTGTGGCGTAATACACGAACAATGAACGAAGCCGTACAAGTATAATCATATGCAAGAGGAAAGGCTTCATAAAGGAAGCCCCCAGGTAAATGGGGTATTTGAATTTGCTTGCAACAAACAAGGTTTTGACAAAGAAAGTTTTTCGCAAATGACATTTTGTTAAAAAAGCATAATGCTTGGTCGAACCGAACGAAATTTAAAACTAAAGGTTTTTAAGCATGGAAGCGACTTAGCTGGTTAATGTGCTCGGTGTCGAGGCACGGCCCGAGCTTATGACGGGACAAGGTCCCAGCCCCCAAGCCGGTCCTGAGGTGGCGGAGCGAAGAGCTCGGCACTCCGAAGTGGTGACATAACACGGCCAATGCAAGCCGGCAGTGTGACGCCGAAGTCCCCGGCGTGGCTTAATGAAGTAATGACGAAGCCTCGGTCCACCCGAGGTGACGTGGTACGCCGGTACGCCGAGGTGATAGCCCTGCCCGACCCGGATCCTTTACCTATGCACAGAAAATAGTGCAAGCCGGAGATAATAGGAATAATAAAAAAATTGTTGCATAATTAATAGTTTACGCAAAGTGAGTAATAAAATAAATATGGATCATGTACCGAACACTCGATGAGGTAGAGCTCTCTCACCGATGCTGAAGTCCCCGAGGCAACCGAACATGTCGGTATGGCGATTCGACCAACAAGGTGATCACGCGAGCCGATTGGCACAACGACGTCGGCTTGCCAAAGTGACCGCGTGACCCAGTCGAAGTCGATCACCTACACACATAAAATAGTGCGGTCCAAAAAGGATAATTTCTTTTTGCAAAAATAATTTACTGAAAGAGATGTGGCCTGGCGCCGAAGTCATGTCGATGCAGGGCGTCGGCGTGACGCGGTGAAGGCATGGCCAAGCCTGAATTCGCAGGCCAGGCTGAGTTCCGGATGCGGCATTCGCCGAACTGTATATGGAAACTGACCGAACCACCACGCGACCATTGTTAATGCGGCCACCATTTGATAGACCTATGTACAGATGATGAAACAAACCAGAGTAATAATTCCTTGGGAAAAATAAACCCAAGCAAGAAAAAATACTATGATTAATAGCACCTGGTTTATCTGTTGTAGCAATCTGAAGAAAGGTTACTCCCAAAATTGGGACTCGGTCTGCACACCCATTGCCTGATGGGCAATAAAGCGACGGCATGGCGATGCTGGCAAAGGTGGTCTCGCCGAGGCAAAGCCCTCGGTCCAGCTAACGTGACGAAGCTGGTCGGCTAGTGACGCCGAAGTCACCGGAGTATGTTGATGAAGAAATAGCAAAGTCCCCGGTCTAGCTGAGATGACGGAGCGGGTCAGTAAGGAGACGTTGTAGCTGCTATGTCAGCCGAGGTGTTGAAGCAGTTCGGCGTGATGGACATCGGCTTAAAAAAGCAACGGTGCGGCCATGCCGACGCTGGTCATAACTTGTGACGCGGTCAATGCCGGATTGATGAAGTGACCGAGCAGCAATGTCGGCGCGCCTGACCCGTGCAATCCGTGGGGCGATGGTGTTGGTGATGATTTATCCTTCGTGATGTCGAAATCTTTTTCGGCTTACCGAGCTGATGATTCGATAAGGTGAGGCTCGGCTCGATGAAGCGACGATATGTCGAGCGCAGGTCGGCAGACGTGGAGCAATGTTACCGAACTGGTGTGACACCAGCGCGATGGTGAAGAGTGCCTCAAAGAAGGCTTAAAATTTTGTGGGCACGTGTTAAAAACAAATCACAATACCATAGAAGATAATTCTTTTAAAAAGGTTATCCAATATCACGTTCATAAAGAAACATAAATTCTGGTCGGATCCGTATTCGTGCAGAAAACACATCCGAAAAGTGATGCACTAATCGGAAGGTTCCGGGAGTTTGGACGGTCGGATCGAGCTGAAATTTTGAGGGGTGGTAGATATAGGAATTCCGCAGCTGATTAAGGGTTGGATCTTCCAAAGGACGTCCGATCTAGGTGTTGGAGACCACGCCCTAAACTCGTCCAGATTTGACAGGGCTCCGGTATATCGTAGATTGCCGGAGATTCCTCCATCGGAACTCGACGAAATTTTGCATGGTTGTTGTAGACGCAATTCTGCACAATTCCACCAAAGGAATCATCAAAGCGATGCTCGAGGAGGTGGTGGCAGCGGATACAAGTTCGTTGTTCAGAAAAACAGCACGGTCGCCCGAGGGCAATGTTGACGTGAGCCCCTGAGCTCCATGGATGGTTACTTCATGATCTTGATAGAGATCGGAGTTGATGTTGATGAAGGCCTCGTCCGAACATGACGATCGGAGATGGATCGCAGTCCTCGGTCGAGCCAAGGTGACCAGTCGAGTCGGCAACAAAGATGCCGGCGTTGCAGTTGATCTGTGGGCGAGCCATTGATCCTTTGCCAATCACACAGTGGAACTCTCAATGAAAGCACCATTGTCGGTGTCAAAACCGGCAGATCTTGGGTAGGGGTTCCCGAACTGTGTGTCTAGGGATCGATGGTAACAGGAGACAGGGGACACGATGTTTACCCAGGTTCGGGCCCTCTTAATGGAGGTAATACCCTACTTCCTGCTTGATTGACTTTGATGAGTATAGGGGTTACAAGAGTTGATCTACCTCGAGATCGTATGTTGTGGTCTAAACCCTACTGGTATGATGAGTAATGTCATAATCATCTATTGACTAGCCTGGCCTCGGCTTATATAACATACCAGAGGCCTAGGATAACAAGAGTCCTAGTCGAATACGTCGGTGGAGAGGAGTCCTTGTCTTGATCACCAAGTCTTGTGGAATCTTCCTTGTATATGTCTTCGGCTGTCCGAACTGGCCCATGAGTAACCGGCCATGGGGGTCCTCGGCCTAATCCAACTGACCGGGAGATGATGTGGTGAGTACCCCCTAGTCCAGGACACCGTCAGCTGGAGCTGGAGCGGGAGGAGCTGAAGAAGAAGGTCTTAGAGCTGACGGAGGAGAGGGACACGGCCAATCGCACTCTAGCGGATTTGCAGGTCACCATCTCCGACTAGATCAAGCTGCTCTCTGAGGCTAACAGCTCCATTGATGATCTGAAGCTGCAACTGGGTGCCTTGCACTACTAGGGAAAAGCTTATAGGCAGACGCTTACTAGTAGCGAGGGTTTATAACCCTCGCTACTGCTACTTACTAGTAGCGCGGGTTTTTAACCCTCGCTACTACTAAGCGGTCTCTACCGTGCCCTCCCGGGACATGCCATAGTAGTAGCGAGGGGTACAAACCCGCGCTACTACTAAGTTGATAGTAGTAGCGCGGTTTTACACCCCTCACTACTACTAAGTACAAGGTAGGTGAAATCCCCGTATCGTCACCCGAATCCCTCCTCTCTCCCTCACTTTCCCCCTCTCTCACTTTGCTCGTCTCTTCCTCATAATCCAGCGATGGCCGGCGCTGGTACACTCTGCTTTCTTCGCCCCCTCCCTCTCCGAGATCCCTCTGGTGGGCGGTCGCCGGAGCTCCTCGCCGCCGCCAAGATGCGGAAGCGCGACCACGACATCCTCCTCGCCGCCTTCGTCGTTTTCTTCTTGCTCCAGGTCAGCCCTCCTCCTCCCCCCTCTCCGATTCGATCCGGAACGCTAGCTGGCCCATCCCCCTCCTCCTCTGACAGCACGAGGGTGACTTCTCGTTCCAGGAGACGTGGACCGCCTCCTGCCGCTGCTCGTCGCCGACCTCAAGGCGACAGCTGCCGCAAGGTGCTGCTCCCCACGCACGATGCCAAGATGCAGGTCCTCCAGCTCCCAGCCCATGCCGGGCTGGCCTCCGCGGCCGCCCTCGACGGCTTCCACGAGGCACGCGTCATGGCCGAGATCTCCCTGCTCCCAGCCAAAGTGCGCGCGTCATGGGGTCAAGATTTTTTTTGGTTTTTCAAATTAATAGTAGTAGCGCGGGTCAAAGACACGCGCTACTACTAACACATGTACTAGTAGCGGGGGATGCACCGCGCTACTACTACTAGTTAGCTGTAGCGACGTAGTAGTAGTGCAGGCACCCGCGCTACTACTAGCTTTTAACCCACGCTACTACTAGGCATTTTCCTAGTAGTGTTGGAGGGGACGCTTTCAGAGGTCACGCCCCGGGAGGAGACCCTGAACAAGGCCCTCGAAACCGAAAAGTGGCTGCGGAGTGATGATGCCGCCGCCCATTAGGACTATGTGGGCAGCGTAATCTCTGGATCAGCCGTCTCATCGGCGTTGCAGAGAAGCTCACCGCACAGCTAGCCGTCATGGGCATGACGGATGTCAGGTACTCCCAGGAGGCGAACATGAGCCCCAATGCCAGGCTGACCTTGTTCTTCGAGCGCGTCCTCGATGCCCTGGAGCAGCTCCGCTCCAATCGAGCAACCTATATAGCCAATGAGTCTCGGAGGCTTTGCCGGGGTGCCCTGACCAAGGTGCTCACCAAGGTGGCATTCTAGAACCCTAGCATCGACTTCGCCAACGCGCTTGAGAGCTTGCCAGAAGGCATGGACCTCGCGGTGCTCGAAGAGCGTATCGAGCCCATCATCAGCTGCGTCGACAGAGTCAAGAGGGTGGAGGGCCAGCATCTAGACTAGCCACCCCGTTTCTCCTTACCGCTGCGAGTTCATGCCCAAGACAATTTATCTTAAGTTAGAACCGCGGCAATCACTGATGTAATATAACTCTGCAGTACTTTGAAATGAAGCATGCTATCTTCCTGTTCGATCATTCCTTGTATGTACGCACCCTACGCCTAGTTGGATAGGTTTGTCGGCGTGTAAACCCATGTTGTGGCGCTTTGAGGAATTGATCCTTAGCAGCCTACCGGGGGCGCTTGCTGCCGGACAAGCCACCTTGCCGTTCTCAGCGCAGCCGCTTGAACTATTGAGCGGACTCGAAACAGAACAAGGGCGTTGGCAATAGCGGAAGGGTTCCCTTGCGTGCAGGTTTTCCATACAAGGAGCAAAATCCTCCGAGGAAGACAACCCTACAAAAAGGAATTTTCTCAAGGTTCTGTGTGACTTAGCTTTTCCGTCGCCACGCGGATGGTTGTTGCGGCTGTGGACAACACCGCCTCACCTAGCTGATGGCATCAGAGCGTGGCTGATCGACGTCGCCTTCTTCTCTCGAGCCATCACGACGAAGGAGTCAATGAGTTGACTCCAAAACCGGATTTTCACAGCCTCAGCATCCCCTACCTGGTGCGCCGAAGATGTTGGGGCTCAGGAACAACACATATGGGATCCCTTGGGAGTCCCTTCTATGGTTGGCGGGGCGTGGGACTGCGCAAAGAGCGGATCTAGAAGATCAACGCGGGGGGGGGGGGGGGTTACCCAGGTTTGGGCCGCAAATGATGCGTAAAACCCTAGTCCTACTTTATGTGTATTTAGTGTTCTTGAGATCTTGAACTAGCTGTGGTGCATGCCTACTCCAAAAAGTCTGAATCCTTCCTCAGTACGCCTCGGGCCTCCTTTTATATGTCAAAGGGGTTGCCACAGTGGCACACAGGAGGTGGGAAGTATGTACAGTGTAGAAGTCTATCGCCTAGCACCGTAGGACAAACGCATTTAATGCACTGCTGACATGCCTTCTTGCTTTATGGGGGACGGCGAAGAAGCTTGTCCCGTCCATCGCCGCCTCACCCTGACGCGCGTCCAAGCTGACGAGGCGTGCAGCGCCATGTTGGCTGGCTGGCTGGCTACTGAGTTGGTGCGGTGGCAGGTCTCCACGAAGATCGGCATGCCACCACGCAAGTGCTTGGCTAATTAGCCTAGAAGCTGCATGCTACCATGCAGACACTCGCCTAGTTGGTGGGCTGGCCGCCATGTCGGAACGGGTGCGGGGCAGCGAAACTCCGGCAGGTGCGGGCCTGGTCTTGGCCCCGTAGATTCCCCCGGCAAGGGTCTTGCCGGGGTCTCATGGCCGTCCCTAGCAAGGGTCTTGTCGGGCGGTCTTCGTCTGCCCCGGCAAGGATCTTGACGGGGGCCTTCGTCTTCTGGTTTCTGTCTAGATTCGCAGGCCTTTGGGCTTCACAAAGATCTGCATGCCACCATGCAGGCGCTCCTGAGCCTTGGTCTTGACGTTGTCGATGGCGTCATAACTCTCAGGCTCAAGGGTGGCGGTCTTGCTAGTGTTGGGCAAGTTGCCCCAGCAAGGCTCTTGCTGGGGCCATGTAGGCCGTCCCAGCAAGGGTCTTGCTAGGGGAAGTCCATCTTGCCCCTTTGCTCTTCGCGCCTCTGGCTTGAGTATTGCCATTGGCAGTCTTGTACCTTCGCTTCCTCTACCCTGCCCAACATGACCACAGGTGTGGCTATGACTTCCCGTGCACAAGTAAAGGGGTACAGAAGGGCCCCTACTTTTGTACACCAACAATTGACATATCCATGTTTGAGTAGAATTTGAGTAGAACTATGGCAATGTATTAGAGACGCCCTAAATCAGCTATATTTGGAATGAGTTAATTCATGCGATTGTGACCATGTCATTACAGCCAATTTGTACCCCTGAATAATCAAACGGTTAGGAAGATATTGATATTCTCCTTATTTTATAGTAATCTATATACTACTAAATATGAGTGTGTATCAATGTCCATGTTAGTTTCCTCATTTTCATGATGTAGAAACATGCATCACACTGTTGGTTTCATCTAACCATACATTAGGGAAGTAAATGTGCATATGGAGAACTCTATATTTGGAAATAGTGAAATCCTGTAATGCTTACCATGTGTACATACGTATGTTCGCCCTTCAACAATCAATGGCTAGAATAATATGCTCACAAAAATTTTGCCCACAGAACATGAGTATATAACAATGCATGGTCTATTAGTTTCCTTGAAGAATTTGTTTGTGAGGATAGAACATGATTACATAACATGCATGACATGGTCGTTTCCTATGAAGAACCGATTGTGAGATAACATGAGTATAACCATGAATGGCACTTCTATATTTTTGAACCCAGTATACATTTCCCTGTATTTTCATCCCAGTTCCAACAGGGGCATACCAATGTTGCTTCTTGCATTATCCTACTCATACTCTGAACAATGCTGATCTTACATTAATAATGCCTGTCCTTTTTGATATGATGCAGTGTCCCCACAGTTACTGCCCTTTGTAATCACACCACCTTTGCCAAAAACAGGGAAGCACAATTGGTTCCTCGCTCGATCAGACAACGGCAAAAGACTGATGATCATTCGGACACATGAGCCGGAAAATTTATATTGCAAAAACCCCCCCACTATATGCAAGCACCGTGAAATATGTGAGTATCCGGACAGTGGTTGTTACGTCTTGGTTAGGGGCCATCAGGATTTTTGAGTTGGAGGCGGTAAACAGCCTTGGTTCACACTCTCTGTTTCTCGGACTCAATTATCCGATTAACCAGGAGATCACCGTTGGCAAGGACCTTGATGGCTGAGAGGCTCTGTTTGCTATGGAAAAATGTGTCTACACGGCAACCCTAGGAGCTCAGGAGTAAACTCCCCTGATTGTCAATGATACAGCCTGCAGCAAAAAGAAGGTGAGAATGACAAAGGCATCTGGATTAACTTTGATCCTTGGATGTGTCGAGTCCGATAGGCAGTGATGTGGTTCAAGCCTTCAGGTTGATAGGTAATTGGGTTGTTCTGTCGAAAGGGTGGAGTACTGGTGTCTCCGAATCACTGGTGGCTGAACCAGGGCTGCAAATTATGATGGTGTTGGATCATCCCTCTTTGAATGACTTGTTGTCTTTGTTGCTTGTTCTAGATGGGTAGTTCTCTCTTTTGTTATGCATATTCCTTGTCATTTGGTCATCCTCGTCTATGTCACTCTTACTATGTAATAGTTGCCTCTATTTAGAATGTCATTCTCGTATGGATCACGAGAGTCTGAGCGCTGCAGATGGGTGCGTTTTGGTGGTGTAGCAAGACTTCTTATGAACTATCATGTCTTGATGTTTATGTCAGTAGTAGTCACTAGTCAGTGTTTTAATGTTGTATATATCGTTGTTTCGAAATGTTTATTGTCTCGAACTGTTGGTGGGCTAAATGAGGGCATCACCATTCTCCAGTGTTCAGAGTATATCTCCTTTTTTCAAGTTATAATTTGAGCTCGGTGTCTTTTCGATGATGTACACTTGTTTGGGCCAGTGAGGTGTCGTTGAATATGGGCCGAGTAGTAACGCAATGCCAAATAGATCAATTATGACTCAGGCCGGGCTCTCAAAAGATCCTAAAAAAAGGTCGGGCTCTCAAAAAGAAAAAGTAGGGACTCTTAGGCCGACATGTGGGCGCCACTGATGTTTTTGTGCGCTTGCGCGCCAAGAGCATATTGGCGCGTGTTCGAAATTCATGCTACCTTTTCATCCTCAATCTCTCGCCCCTCCCCCACCTCTAGAATCTCGATTCCTACTCTAGTTCCCCCAAATCCCCCTCCTCTACTCCATGTACTCAAGCGCACTATCATGTCGCCGGTCAACACGGATCTCCGAGCCGGAGATCCTGAGGTCCGTCCTGCCTTTGGGCGCTGCGTGCTGTCGCTCAACAGTGGCATGGTGGCGCTTGACGACCAGTTTGCCGGCAAAGTGCTAATGGTAACCATCAACGGCGACCGGCCTCCCGTCTCGTCAGATGACCTTGTCAAAGCTCTTGGCATTGCGCACGGCATCCAAATATGTGACTTGCTCGTCGAAGTCTGTCCGCCACTGGCTGATTTCTTCGTCAGGTTCCGGACAACTTTCGACTGCAGTCGTGTGTTCAAATCTTCCCGGCGTTTGTTCTGCGATGGCGCGTTGATGAGCTTTGATCGGTGGCACCCAGGATGGGGCTTGGTGCCCTCTAAGCTTGAGTTTTTAACAAAGCTTGCCTTCCACGGCATGCCTCGACATGCTTGGAACAGCGAGTCCAAGAATGAGCTTATCAATGACCTTGGAGGTGAGCTCGTAAGTATGTTTGTTCCTCCAGACAGCTGGGCTCTGATGGTTATGGCATGGATGAAGAAGCCGTCCACCATATCGAAGGTGATTGGTGTTGAGATACCGGTGCAGGAACTGGGGTTGTACTATTCGTCTCCACCAAGGACGCCGCGGACCATGTTAGGGATGTACCTGTATCGAGTGTTCGTGCATGTCGAAGAAGTGGTCAATCCATCAATCGAAGTCCTGCCGCCGCCGCTAGTGCCCGGGTCCGTCGACGACGTCCATTACAGGAGTCAACGTCAGACTTTCCCCGTGTTGCTCAGAACGATGGATGGCACAGTGCCTACTCCATCGCGCGGCGGAGGCCATTGCTTATTTTGGAGAAGAGGTGGGGTTGGCTGCCTGGATGTGATCTAATTTGAGGTAACAGCTGAATCTTGTCAGATACTGTACTAGTTAAATCCGAGCTATGGGTGTGAAGCATTGATGTGCCAGTACATTTGATTGTGACCTATTCTATTTTTTTACCTGAACTTTTTTTAGAAGGGGATGTACGTCAATTTAATGTTCTAGCAGAACTTATATATTGTGTTGTTTGTCTGTTTTTTTTTGCACACCATTCAAGATATTTCCCCGTCATTGATAAATATGATGAACCGTTATGTACGAGTTTGTTGGTTTCAACATAGCCCTACCCATAGCGATCCACTGCTTCCACCCTGATTGTGCCGCCTGCGTGAATTTTGTGTATGCAAGTTCAGTGTGCTATGAGGTTCTATATGATTGTGTCAACTATATAAGTTTTTACTGAGCATCATCAATGCATATGGCTGAAAGATGTATTTACGAGCATCGAACGATGGGTTTCTCTCTCTCACACACACACACGCGCGCGCGCGCGCACGCACACATACAAGTGGGACCCATTGAATTATTTCTTCGCTCATGACAGTTTTTAATTAGGTTCCACTATACACTAACTTTTTTCTTAAGTTATTAATTGAGCTTAGTGATTTCAAAAGGTTGTACAGAAGTCTTGTTTGGGCCTTTCCGACGTCGCTGAATGTGGGCTGAGTAGCCATGTAAGGTTGTACTGTACTACACAGGCCTTTTTTCAACATCAACAATGCAACTGGGCCGACAGTTGTACACAATCCGGGTCAACTTGTTATTCTCCGCCCCGTTGGGCTACAAATCTTTCCTAGGAGATATGCATTAGGCTTAACAAGAAAATGTGCTTTAAGAAATAATAAATAGGATGTAATTATGAAAAGTGGGCAGTAACTATAAAAAATGCACCAAACACGTAATTAGTTTATAAATTTTTGGGGATTTTGAAAATTTTAATTTCATTAATTGTTGCGCGCGCAATGTTTTGTTGGATTTTTACGTAATACAAATTTATATCGAAATTGTATTTAATCTGACTAGAAATTTCGGGATAAAAATATTTCGGATCCTTTCAAAATGTGGAAAATTTTATTGAATTCTGTTTTGAACAGTTGGTTGAAATTATTAATTGATGTCCTAGTGTAACGCCCGGATAATTAAGCTACAGTAAAACTCTAGTAATGGTGACACGTCACTTCGGTTACTGTTGATAAACTCGCGTCGATTCGAAACCGATACAAAATTCAAATTCAAAATGGAGTCGAACAATAAAAATGTTCAAACATTGAAACAAAAATATTTGGTGAGTGCCTAATATTACATAGGTAATTATAGTGAAGAGAACTCACTTTTAGAAAATGCCTAAATATTTTAAAATAATTTAAAACGGAAAAGAAAATAAATAAAAAGAAAAGAAAACACAAAAACAGAAAACAAAACTAACAAAAAACAAGGAAAAGAAGCCCCCCCCCTCGGGCTCCGGCCCAGCAAGCCATCAACCCCACTTGGCCGACCCACCAGGCCCAGCCCGCCACTCCCCTACTCCTTATCCCCACTCCCTCCCGAAACCCTAACCGACCACCACGCACTCCCCCACCCCCCACTCGCTCTCTCCCTCCCCCCTCCCACTCCCCCGATCCAGATCAGGATCGGGGCGACCACGCCATGCGCCAGGACGCTGCCGCCCGGAACCCGTGCCACCTCGTCGGCCTGCCTCCTCCTCATGGCCTGTCTCCCCGTCGACCCGTCGTCCCCGACTCCTCCTCAACACCCGTTGCCACGTCCATGCACCCGCCGTGAGCCGCCGCCCTCTCCTCTATGCTTCTCTGCCCGCCCCGCTCCGGCGCGGTGAGCACTCACCGCGCCCGCTGGTGCCGACCCGCACCCGAGCTCGCGCGCGCCTCGCCTCGCTCCTCCGCCACGACTGCACGCCCGCACCCTGCTACACTGCTGCTGCTCATCCGTCGAACCGCCGCCGGACGCACTCGCTGGCGCACCGGCACCCGTGCCCCGCCTCTGTCCCCGCTGGTCGCGGCCACGCCGGCCCACGCCCGGCCGCAGCCGCCCACGCCCGCCGTCGCCACGCCCTTCCCCCACCCCGGACCACTCCTTCGCCGCAGCCCCTCGCGCGCTCGCGCCCTTGCCGCTGCTCGCGCGCGCCTCCACGCAACCTGCTGCTCGCCCCTCCCCTTGCGCGCCTCACGCTCGCATCGCCAGCCGCAGCTCTGCTGCCCTCCTCATCGTGGCCTCGTCATTTGCCAGCATCACCGACCCGCCGCCCTTCGCCAGCGCCGTCCGCGGCTGGCTCGTCGTGGCCGCGCTCCGGCGGGCCACTCGCCCGCGTGCTCACAGGGCTCCGCCCGCTACCCGCCAGCGCCCACTAGCGCCCGTGCCCGTTAGGGCCCCTGGCCCAATGACAGCCGGGGCCCACCCCAGAACGTTTTTTAAAAAATAATTAATAAAAATAAAAATAAATAAATATTAATTAAAGAATTAATTAAGTTAATTAATCATAATTAGATTAATCTAATCAGTAATTAACCTAATCAATTAACTAAACTAATTAAACCTGATTAGTTAGTCTTAGTCTATGACAGGTGGGTCCCACTGGACCCACCGGTTAGGTTTGACTCTGGTCAGCGGACCGTTGACCACTGACGTCACCTCTACGTCATGCTGACGTCACCAAACACTGCTCTGGATAATGTTGAATTAAAATAATTAAATAAATGCTAAAAATGATTTAAATCTTTTAAAATCAATATAAAATAAACCGTAGCTCGGATGGAAAAACTCTGTACATGAAAGTTACTCAGAACGACGAGACGAACCCGAATACGCAGCCCGTTCGTCCGGCACACATCCCTAGCATAGCGAAAATGCAACTTTCGCCCTTCGATTCATCTGTCCGTAAACGCGAAACACCGGGGATACTTTCCCAGTTGTTTTCCCCCTTCGTCGGCATCACCACCTACTGCGTTAGGGCACACCTAGCATCGCTACTTGTCATGTCATGCATCGTTATGCATATGTTTGCACTGTATTCATTGTTTCTTCCCCCTCTTCTCTCCGGTAGACTACGAGACTGACGCCGCTGCTGGTGCCCCGATCGACTACGTTATTGACGACCGCTACTTGCCAGAGCAACCAGGCAAGCCCCCCCCCCTTGATCACCAGATATCGCCTATTCTCTCTCTACTGCTTGCATTAGAGTAGTGTAGCATGTTACTGCTTTCCGTTAATCCTATTCTGATGCATAGCCTGTCATTGTTGCTACAGTTGTTGATACCTTACCTGCAATCCTAAATGCTTAGTATAGGATGCTAGTTTATCATTAGTGGCCCTACATTCTTGTCAGTCTGCCATGCTATACTATCGGGTCGTGATCACGTCGGGTGTTGATCACGGGTATATACTATACATATTACACATGATACATGTTGTGACTAAAGTCGGGTCGGCTCGTTGAGTACCCGCGGTTGATTCATGAATTGGGGGCTGAAAGGACATACTTTCCCGACGGCCCTCTGTGTGGATCTTTGTGGCGGAGCGACAGGGTAGGTTGAGACCACCCAGGTGAGAGGTGGGCCTGGCCCTGGTCGGCGTTCGCCGTTACTTCAAGATAACACGCTTAACAAGATCTTGGTATTTGATCTGAGTGTGGCCACTGGCCTATACGCACTAACCAACTACGCGGGAACAGTTATGGGCACTCGACGTCGTGGTATCAGCCGAAGCCTTCGTGACGTCAACGACTGAGCGGCGCGCGCCGGGTTGGACCGCGTAACACAACTTCCTTTGTAATGGAGGTTGCTAGGTCTGCTCACCGGCCGCGTATGCAACATGCAAGTGTGCAATTAGCGATGGGCCCAGACCCCTGCGCCATAGGATTTAGACCGGCGTGCTGACCTCTCTGTTGTGACTAGGTGGGGCTGAGACATGTTGATCATCCGAGGCCGGGCATGGCCCAGAAAAGTGTGTCCGGACAAAGGGGATCGAGCGTGTTGGGAAATGTGGTGCACCCCTGCAGGGAAGTTGATCTATTCGAATAGCCGTGTCCCTCGGTAAAAGGATGACCCGAAGTTGTACCTTGACCTTATGACAACTAGAACCGGTTACTTAATAAAACACGCCCTTCCAAGTGTCAGATACAACCGGTGATCGCTCTCTCACAGGGCGATGAGGGGAGGATCACCGGGTAGGATTATGCTATGCGATGATACTTGGTGAACTTATCATCTACTCTCTTCTACATGCTACAAGATGGAGGTTGTCAGAAGCATAGTCTTCGATAGGACTAGCTATCCCCCTCTTATTCTGGCATTCTGCAGTTCAGTCCACATATACTACCCCCTTTCATTGATACCAATGCATATGTAGTGTAGCTCCTTGCTTGCGAGTACTTTGGATGAGTACTCATGGTTGCTTTGCTCCCCCCTTTTCCCCCTTCCTCTATTCGATTGTTGCGACCAGGCATTGGAGTCCAGGAGCCAGACGCCACTGTCGATGATGACTGCTACTACTCGGGAGGTGCCTACTACTACGTGCAGGCCGCTGATGACGACCAGGAGTAGTTTAGGAGGATCCCAGGCAGGGGGCCTGCTCCTCTTTCGAATTGTATCCCAGTTTGTGCTAGCCTTCTTAAGGCAAACTTGTTTAACTTATGTATGTACTCAGATATTGTTGCTTCCGCTGACTCGCCTCTGATCGAGCTCTTGTATTCGAGCCCTCGAGGCCCCTGGCTTGTAATATGATGCTTGTATGACTTATTTTATTTGTAGAGTTGTGTTGTGATATCTTCCCTTGAGTCCCTGATCTTGATCATACATGTTTGCGTGTATGAGTACTATACGATTGAATCGGGGGGTCACACCTAGCTAGAAAATGGGTTGTACTTTTAACAAACTGTAAATGAGTTGTAGTAAATTCCATTAGAATTCAAAAATGGGATGTGCATTCTTACAAATCGCAAATGGGCTATAAGTTCTCTGCCACACACTTGTGGGCCTACTAAGTTGACGCGTCCCCTCAAAAAAAGTAAGTTGACATGTATGCAAGGCTTTGTAACTTATAGTCAACACACGGTTCTAACAGCAGTGGTCGTTGGATGTCCATCCAACGGATGTCGTGCTTCTTCTTCAATCTCGGATATTCTAGCTTCAGCCGCCCAAAAAATGATTCCTCCCCCTGACATCTAGGGCGCACCATTTCGGAGGCTGACCTGTGGGCCTACTAAGTTGACGTGTACCAAGGGCTTTGTCAACTTAGTCAATATAAATGATTCTACCTGTAGAGACCGTACGATGTCCATCCAACGGCAATAGTGCTTCTTCAACCTCTGGTCTTCTTGCTCTAGCCGCCCAAACCAGTGCCGGTGGGACTTCCTGCTCCCACCTCCCGTGGTCGGCTGTGCTGCCGCACATGCCGCACCGCCCCACCCTACTCCATTACTGGCCAGGCCATTCCTCTACTCACCCAC
This sequence comes from Triticum urartu, assembly GCF_003073215.2. NCBI lineage: Eukaryota > Viridiplantae > Streptophyta > Magnoliopsida > Poales > Poaceae > Triticum > Triticum urartu. The sequence continues at coordinate 189,086,906 of NC_053027.1, read as the reverse complement.
ACCTCCTGTTATTTTCTGTCGACGGCAGTCGGACCAGTAAACCCTCGTACTCCCCACCACGTGGGAAACCACTTCCGAGTCTTCCCCGGCTCCATGTTGTTCCCTTCCTAGGCCTTGTCATCGTCCACCGCCCTGGTGCTCTCGACGCGCCGTGGTCAACGAACGACATCCATCGGACGTGGACTATACATGGAGAGGCTGACAGCCGGGTCCACGGCCGCACACAAGGAAATGCCTCATTATTATGCGCAAAATAATGATTTCTCCACCTGACAGTAGGGACCCACCAGACGGGCCACCGTATTTCGTGAAAAAAATGTTTCCCCTGACTACTGGGGCCCACCAGCTACATCTTCGCACGCAAGGAAGTGCGTCCATATTACGGACAAAAAAATAATGATTCGCCCCATGACTGCTGGGACCCACCAGCTATAACTTCGCACGCAAGGAAGTGCCTGACAGTCGGGACCCACCTGGTCGAAGCATACGTAGCGTTGTCATTCTGGTCATGAACGTGTATGTACATACAATCGGTCTGTCTGCAGGCTGTAGCGATGAACCGTGGACATGTAAGGAAGGGCACGTGTCGTAGTAGAGGCGCGCACGTGTCATAGTAGAGGCCCGCATGTAGCATGTACACGTATGTATAGCGGTCAGGGTGCAAGAAAGTAAATACGGCCACGTACGTACATACGGGTGGGGTCTCGAATGCCTACTCGCGCATACGTACGGCCAGGGCTCGTGTACATGGCTGGGTCGGAACGGAGAAACTGCGTCGTCATCGTGTTCATGGGGAGGCAACGGAATGCGTCATGTTCATCGGGAGGCAATGGAACGCGTGCTGTTCATCAGGAGCCAACCGGCTTGGACGGAACAGCCAATGGAAACGATACCTGGTGTACCGCGGAACGGAGGAAACGGCATTGTGTTCGACCGAGCACGGTCGAAACAGGATCCTATTCATTGGGAGGGGTCTGGTGTACCGCAAAACAGAGAAAACAAACTTATCTTGGTCGAAACGGGGTCCTATTGATCGGGAGGGGTGTGGCGTACCGCAAAACGGAGGAAACAGACTTGTGTTGGAGTGCTACGATCGAGACGGAGGTCCTGTTCATCGGGAGGGGTGTGGCGTACCGCAAAACGGGACTCCACATGATACTGTTCATCTCCACCGTCGACTACCTCGACGGTCTACTGTTCATCCACCGTCGACCTCCTCTAGCCACCACCTGCGACTGTTCATCCACGGGCTCATGTTCATCCAGCCTCCACCGCGCGCTCCTCCACCAGCTACTGTTCAACCAGCCCTCTCCATGGGGTCCTGTTCAACCACCCCTCCACGGGCTACTGTTCATCCAGCCCTCCACCAGCTACTATTCAACCAGCCCTCCACGGGGTCGTCCTGTTCATCCAACCCTCCACGGGGTCCTGTTCATCCACCCCTCCATAGGGTCCTATTCATCCACCGCCCAACCGGCTCGATCGATCGGGGTACTATTCATCCAGCGGCAACAGCCTCTACTACCACGGGGACCTGTTCATCCAACCATCCACCGGGAACTTGTAAGTGCATCTAGTGCCACCCCTAGTTGGTTTTGGAGTATTGACGACAAACCTAGTTGAGGGACTAATGTGTTTGTGAGAATTGCAGGATAACACAGGTAGAGGTCCCTCATTGATTCGGTTTTGCTACCAGAGATGACCCCTAGAAATGTATGAAGACATTGAAGTCAAAGGTGGTATATGAAGATATTCACATTGAAGACTATGACAAGAGAAGACACTATATGAAGCCTATGGAGCTCGAAGACTTAGATCATTCGTAGTTCTTTTTCTTTTGTGTTGAGTCATAGGAACCACCTTACTGTTAAGTGGGGTCCAAGAGAACCAGTCAGGATGACTGAAGTGATGCCTAAACCAAAAACCTATGTCTTCAAGTGAAGACTATGAGAGCGAATCTTGTCCAGAGTCGGACAAGTCAGCTTTGCTTGTAGACCAAGTAAATTTGCCGTGTGAGTTTGAAATCTGACCGTTGGAACACGTGTCAGTTCCTTAGTGACCCAGGGTCATTTCGGACAAATCAGGTCGGGTTGCCAAGTGGCTATAAATAGCCCACCCCCTACAACCATAAATGGTTGGCTGCTCAGATTGGGAGTACGGCTTTTGTCGTTTGAGAGCAACCCACCTCGAAGCCTTTGAGAGAGAATTCCTTGCGAGGATAAAGCCCTAACCACCCAGAGCCAGAGAGAATTGGGCATCACTTAAGTCTTCTTGTCTGTGTGATCTGAAGACTTATTACACTTGAGGACTGTGCATCCTCCAGCCGGTTAGGCGTCGCGTTCTGAGCATCCAAGAGACATTGTGGATTGCCGGTGAACGAAGTCTGTGAAGGTTTGGGGGTCTACCTTGAAGACTTACCAGAGTGATTGGGCGAGGTCTATGCGACCTTAGCTCAAGGAGAATACGGTGAGGACTGGGTGTCCTGAGCTGCGTGTTCAGGACTGGGTGTCCGGGACTGTGTGTCCTAAGGTTTAAATACCTAGCCGCTCCAACCAGACGTACAGTTGTCACAGCAACTGGAACTGGTCCAACAAATCATTGTCTTCAACGAGTCACTGGTTTCATCTTCACTTCCCTTTACTTATTGTTACTCCTTGTGAAGTCATTGTATGTTTGCACTATCATTTGTCTTCACTGAGTGACTGCGTGTTCTGTTTGGCTTCACAATATCTTCCTACCTGATCCTTACTACCTAGCTGCTATTAGTCTTTGTGCTTTCACTTCATTGAATACTTGACTATGGTTTGCCTAGTGTAGTCTACCTTCTGCTGCACGGTAATAGGTTTAATTTTATCGTTTGTCTTCAAAACTTCTATGTTCTGAAGACTTTCATAAAAATCGCGTATTCACTCCCCTCTAGTCGATATAACGCACTTTCAATTGGTATCAGAGCAAGGTGCTCCCTTGTTCTGTGTGATTCGGTTTAACCACCTGGAGTTTTAGCTATGTCGACTGCAGGGATAATTAAAGTCTCCGTTGCATGCCCCGTCTTCGATGGAACTGAATATCCCTACTGGAAGAATAAGATGCGCATGCATCTTGAAGCCATTGACGTCGACCTATGGTATGTCCTCGAGAACGGCGTTCCCAAGGCTGGAGAAGGTGTCACTGCTGCTGATGTCAAGAAATTCGTTCAACTGGACTCTACTGCCAAGAATATCATCTGTGGTCATCTGACCAAAGGACAGTATGGCCGTGTGAGTGCTTTGAAGACATCCAAGCTGGTCTGGGACTGGCTCTCCAAGGTCAATGAAGGCATCTCAACCCAGAGAGATCAGAGAATTAGTGTCCTTCGCAACCTCTTCAACCGCTTCAAGCGAAATGACAATGAGAATGTCCAGCACACATTTGACCAACTCACTGACATCACAAATGAGCTTCAAGCCCTCGGCGCCACTAAGATTACCAAACACGAAGTCGTCAAGACGCTGCTGAGATCACTTGATAGTTCGTTTGACATCCTGGCCCTGATGATTCAAGAACGTCCTGATTTCAAGACACTCGATCCGTCTGACATACTTGAGAGGCTCAACACACATGAGTTTCAGCTTTCGGAGAAAAAAGATATCTACGGTCCAAACTATGGGCGAACTCGTGCCTTGAAGGCAAAAGCTGTCTCCTCATCTGAAGAAGAATCTGACAGCAGTTCTGATGATCCTGAAGACATTGGAAGGGAACTTGCTATGCTTGTCAAGAAGTTCCAAAAATTCACCAAGAAGAAAGGCTTCAGAAAGTCTTCCCGATCAAGTTCAAGGAATGATGAAGCTCCTGCTCATGACTACAAGAAGAAAACATGTCACAAGTGCAAGAAACTTGGCCACTTCATCTCTGAGTGTCCACAGTGGGACAATGAGAACAAGAAGAAGAAGAAGAAGAGCAAGGAATATGACTCTGACGACAAGAAGAAGAAGAAGAAGAAGAAGAAATACTCAAAGTCTTCTTCCAAGTCTTCCTCAAAGTCTTCATCACACAAGAAGAGCTCATCTGGCAAGGCACGTGCGTTTGTTGGCAAGGAAATGGATTCAGAGGAGGAGTCTGCTTCTGGGGAGGCGGAGCTGGAGTCTGAGGAGGAATCCGACTCAGGCGTCGCAAGTCTGGCTACAGCATACGTTGCCAAGTCCATCTTCAACACTGAAGACAATGACTTCATCACCGACACCGATGCAAATGACAAGGACTACTCTGCTTATACCTACTGCTTCATGGCACGCGGTGCCAAGGTAAACACACGCACTACTCACTATCAAACATCTAGTGACGATGACTCTGATTGTGGTTCAAAACCTAGCTACAAAACACTTGCTAAAATTGCAACTGAACAACAGAAAGCTATGGAACATATTCAAAAACTGTTAGACAGAAGCGATGATCTGTTAGGTGCTGAAATGACTCGATCTGAATCCTTAATTGAAGACATAAAAAATCTTCACGTTAAGTATCAGGAACTTGAAAGTCGTCATGAAACTCTCTCAACAACTCATGAAAAGCTTTCCTATGATTATCTTCAAAGGAAGCAAGATCTTGAGAAATTGAGAGCGGTTCATGAAGATCTTCATACGGAAAATGAGTCACTTCGCGCCAAACAGATCAGTCTCGCTCAGGAAGGATTTGAACCACCATGTCTTAAATGCATTGAGCGTGATAATGCTACTTCTGTTGCTGAATGTTCTACTGCTACTGCTATTGCAATATCTTCAACTGTTGATGTGGTAACTAACCCCTCTGCTGAGGATACCACCGCTATTGCTGATGAGAATGCTAGGTTGAAGACATTGCTTGAAACAGGGATGTACAAAAGTCTTCAAGGGCATCAGACACTATGTGATGTCCTCAAAAAGCAGATTCTGAACCGAAACCCTAGGAAAGATGGTGTTGGGTTCGTATGGAAAATGAATGCAGATGGCTCTTACTGGAAACCTGAGCAGTACCCCAAAACCATGTGGGTTGCTTCAAAGGAACCTTCAGCAGATCCATCCAATCTATCTGGCTTCACTTGTGCTAACCCCATTATCATTGATGAATCCTTTGATGCAAACTATATACTGTTTAAGAATCAGAATGGTGAAGTGTTTGCCAGGTACATTGGTACTAACTGCAGGAATGGACCGCCTATGAAGAAGATCTAGGTTCCGAAAAGGTGTCTGGAGAGTCTTCCTGTGAATGTCATCATGACACCTCACGTGAAGAAGACAAACCTCAGACCAAAGGCTTCATATGGTCCAAAGGCTTCATACAGACAGAGGACTCACCTGAGTCGCACTAACGCAAATGTTTTGCAGGGAAACCATACTCAGGCATATGAATATGAGAGCGGTTCATCAAACCGCCATGTTCATAAGACCAAGAACTATTCTGCTTATTCCTATGAGTACTATTGTCCGCCTGCAAGACTGTTTGCTAGGGCTTCAAAGCCAAAATTCTCAGATGCTGCACTTAGACTTATTGCTTCTAAGCCACCCTTGAAGATGTGGGTGGCTGAGAAAGCTTAACTCTCTTTTGCAGGGAAAGGTCTCCAGCAGAAAACCAAAATCGTCTGACGCTATTGCTGGGGACCTTAAACATCTTGTAGGGTGCAAGATCAAATGCCCGAATGGTCTTACTATGTACTTCATTCCTGAATCGCTTGCTACTCTCCCTATTAGTCCTAACCTGGATCTAAGCTTTCATAACCCACTGGTTCGTCAAATGTTTTTGCTTCACAATGCTCTTGGTGAAGCCTATCCCCCTAACTGCACTGTAGGGTACGACACCAGCGTCTTCAGAATGGATTATTGACAGTGGGTGTACAAATCACATGACTGGCAAAAGAAGTCTTCTTATGGACTCAACCTTACGTCCGTCCGACAAGAGCCACATCACATTTGCTGACACTGGTAAAAGTAAGGTATTGGGTCTAGGTAGAGTTGCAATCTCAAGGGATCAACACATGGATAAAGTCATGCTTGTTGAATCCCTTGGCTTCAACTTAATGTCTGTCTCAATGCTTTGCGATTTGAACATGATTGTTATATTTGGAAAATATCGTTGCCTTGTACTAATGGAATCTGACAAGTCTCTAGTGTTTGAAGGGTATCGAAAAGATGATTTGTACGTAGTAGATTTCTCAGCAGGGCCACAGCTTGCAATATGTCTTATAGCAAAGGCTTCAGAATGCTGGCTCTGGCATCGGAGGCTTGGGCATGCTGGCATGAGGAACCTCCACACCCTTGCGAAGAAGAAGCATGTCATAGGCATCGAGGGCGTCAAGTTCAAGAAAGACCACTTATGCGGTGCCTGTGAAGCAGGGAAGATGACGAGGTCCAAACATCCCTCGAAGACAATCATGACCACTACTCGACCCTTCGAACTACTTCACATGGATCTTTTCGGTCCCACTCATTACTCAACTCTTACTACTACTTCTTGCCTCTATGGCTTCATTATTGTTGATGATTATTCTAGATATACTTGGGTGCACATAATCCTTTACAAGATTGAAGTGCAGGATGTCTTCAGACGCTTCGCCAATTGAGCTATGAACAATTTTGGCGCCAAGATAAAGCACATCAGAAGTGACAATGGCACTGAATTCAAGAACACTGGCCTTGATACATATCTTGACACCTTGGGTATCACACATGAATTCTCAGCTCCGTACATGCCACAGCAGAATGGCGTCGTCGAACGCAAGAACAGAACACTCATTGAGATGGCCAGAACGATGCTAGATGAATACAAGACCCCAAGAAAATTCTGGCCCGAAGCCATTGATACTGCATGTCATACAATCAATCGTGTTTACCTTCACAAGCTTCTGAACAAGACATCTTATGAGCTCCTTACTGGCAAGAAGCCAAATGTCAGTTACTTCAGAGTATTTGGCGCAAGGTGCTGGATCAAGGACCCACATCACACCTCAAAGTTTGCACCAAAAGCACATGAGGGCTTTATGCTTGGATATGGAAAGGATTCGCACTCCTACAGAGTCTTCAATCTCTTTCATTACAAAGTGGTTGAAACAGTGGATGTGCGGTTCGATGAGACCAACGGTTCACAAAGAGAGCAACTGCCAAATGTGCTAGATGAAGTTCCATCCAGTGAATCAATCAAGCTAATGGGAACTGGAGAAATTATACCTTCTGAAGCTCATCCTGAAGAAGAACTTATCATCTCAGCACCTGATCAACATGAAGACAATGCTCAGCCTGAAGACATTCCTTCTAACAACGACAATGATCAGCAAGAGCAAAGTCTTCGCCCTGTACATCCTCGCGTTGCCAATGAAGTGCAGATTGAAAGAATAATTGATAGCATCAATGCACCTGGTCCACTCACTCGTTCAAGGGCAACTCAGCTAGCAAATTTCTGTGGGCACTTTGCATTTGTCTCAATAACAGAACCCAAGAAAGTTGAAGAAGCCTTCATGGAACCTGAATGGATTCAAGCTATGCAAGAAGAGCTTCAACAGTTTGAGCTGAATAATGTATGGGAACTGGTTAAGCGTCCTGATCCACGGAAACACAATAGAATAGGCACCAAATGGATATACCGCAACAAGCAAGATGAGCATGGTCAAGTTGTCAGAAACAAAGCTCGTCTCGTTGCTCAAGGATATACTCAAGTGGAAGGCATTGACTTCGATGAAACATTTGCTCCTGTGGCTAGACTTGAAGCCATACGCATACTGCTGGCCTATGCAAATCATCATAACATACTTCTATATCAAATGGATGTGAAGAGTGCCTTTCTCAATGGCAAGATTGAAGAAGAAGTGTATGTTGCACAACCGCCTGGCTTTGAAGATCCAAAACATCTTGACATGGTATACAAGCTCAACAAGGCACTGTATGGCCTCAAACAAGCCCCTCGGGCCTGGTATGACACACTCAAATACTTCCTGAAGAGCAAAGGCTTCATACCTGGTTCCCTAGACCCCACTCTTTTCACGAAGACATATGATGGTGCACTGTTTGTGTGCCAAATATATGTGGATGACATTATCTTCGGCTGCACCAATCAGAAGTACAGTGAAGAGTTTGGATATATGATGCAAGAGCAATATCAGATGTCCATGATGGGGGAGCTAAAGTTCTTCCTCGGTCTTCAAATACGACAACAACGCAATGGCATCTTCATATCTCAAAGATTGCCTGAAGAAGTTCGGTGTGCAAGACTGCAAAGGCTTCACAACACCAATGCCAGCCAAACATCATCTGGGTCCTGACGACAATGGTAAAGAGTTCAATCAAAAGTTATACCGCTCCATGATTGGTTCTTTACTTTATCTATGTGCATCTAGGCCAGATATTATGCTTAGTGTTTGCATGTGTGCTCGATTTCAAGCGGCACCAAAGGAGTCGCATCACTTAGCTGTGAAGCGAATTCTTCGATATTTGGCTCACACCCCAACTCTAGGATTATGGTATCCAAAGGGCTCAGAGTTTGATCTGGTTGGATTTTCGGATGTTGATTATGCTGGTGACAAAGTTCATCGCAAGTCTACATCAGGCACATGTCACTTTCTGGGACGATCACTTGTATGTTGGTCTTCAAAGAAGCAGAACTGTGTATCTCTCTCCACTGCTGAATCTGAATACATTGCTGCTGGATCTTGCTGCGCTCAGCTTCTGTGGATGAAGCAAACACTCAAGGACTATGGCATTCATCTGAAGCAAGTGCCACTTTACTGCGACAACGAAAGCGCCATCAAGATTGCCAACAACCCAGTTCAGCACTCGAAAACAAAGCACATTGAAATTCGTCATCACTTTCTCAGAGATCATGTTGTGAAGGAAGACATTGGTATCATACACGTCAACACTGAAGAGCAATTGGCAGATATCTTCACCAAGCCCTTGGATGAGAAGAGGTTTTGCAAGTTACGGTGTGAGCTAAATATCCTGGAATCCTCAAATGCCCTGTGATCAGGCACACATCCTAACCCTTATGCATATTGATGACTTAGATGTGCAACACACGAAGTAAAGTATATCTTCAATCAATGAAGACATACATTCTAAGTGTGAATACATTAATGTGGAATTTGACTTCAGAGCGCCACGATAATTGTGCGCCGTGTCTGGTTCTAATACTTCCTATACGGTTGGTAATGCCACCACCAAACGTTCTATTTTGAAGTGTTTCACTCATGGCGTTACCTTGCAATGTCTTCACATTTGGTTTGGCTTCGATCTCAACATATTTTCATGATTATCTTCACTATGTTGATTATAGATATATATATATATATACTAGTGTTCTGTCCTCTACAGCATTCACTTATAGCTATGTCTTCGTGCTGAATCTTTTGAACTAAGTGAATGTGATCGGACCCTAACCTCTCTATGCTTTCTATCTCAAACTCTATCTCTCCAAGTCATATGCATTCTATTGAAACTGTCGAATGTCTTCTCTGCGTCCTTGTCAGCAGAAGATACAGAGACAACCATTAAGTCCGTTTTCAATGCTCATTCCTCCACATGAAATCCGGAGAAGTAGGAATGACCACCCGACAATCCAGGCGTGCGTGGGATGTGGAACAAACCCCAAAATTCCGCATAATGGCCACGTGTTCCTCAGATGCGAATCGCCAGGGGCACTTGTGTAATAGCACAGTGCCACCCCTGTACCTATAAATACACACTCACAGCGGTCATTATCTCTTCTTCCACCCTCGCACGAACCCTAGCGCCACCGCTAGCCCTCGACGACGCCGGCGACGAAGCACTTCGCTGCCGCAACCTCTCCGACGCCGTCTTCACGCCGACCGCGGACATCGTCCTCTCCGCCGTCGCCGTAGGTGTCCTCCGTCGCCAAGTTAGGGCACGGAAGATCGAACTGCTCGGCCTCATCTTACACTCCGTCTAGCAGTTCTTAGTGTGGTAAATAAAACTTCCTCTTTTTACAGCACCATTGATCCTATGGATTTGTCACTTTCTACCACAAGCAGTTTCTGTTCACACAAGCTAGATCTCTCTCATACTGCATCTCATAACATGCCTAGTATATTCACTTGTGCTTCACAAAGTAGTTAGATTCCTTACTTGTACTGATCTGTGGATTCGTACAAATCTGGAACCAACTTCTTATCTATGAGTGAATGTCTTCGCACGATGAGGTCAATGTCTTCTAAACTGATTTATCTTCAAAATCTTCTGAGAATGCATATGACCTCTTCCCCTTCCCTCGCACCTTAATGCTGTCACAGGTACATGTCCGTGGGAGAATCCTTTGGTTCTCATAGTCTGCATTCATTTGCAGAATTCTTACAGCATCACATAAATTCTCCCGAAGCCAGTTCCTGTTGGTCCAGCAAGCGGAACCCTTTGAAGCCTTTGAACGTCTTGAAGCCTTTCAAGTTAAAGTTTATGGCTTCAGAGAAAGCAGCAAGGAAGGGTGGCAGAAAGCGTCGTGGTGAGACCTCCAGAGATCTGCCAGATGAACTCTCAGAAATGTACAAGACAGATCCTGAAGAGGATTATAGTCAGCGCAAGACCCGAATCCAATGGATTCGAAGATATTGGGCAGAACAATGGTTCAAATACAGATTTGTGACCCAGGAGTATGCTGAGAAAAACGCCATCAAGAGACCGTGGGGAGACATCCTATTCAAGAATCTTCTACCCAGGTCCAGAGATGAAGCCATTGCTCAAGGCTTCTATCCATGCATGGTCCGTGGACCACAGCCTGCTGATGCACACTCGTCGTCACTGCTATGGTGTCGTGACGACAATCTGTTCAAGTGCAACTTCTAGTTTGCTCAGAACTCAGCGAAGCAGAACAAGAAGACTTTTGGGTTAGACTTCAACCATGGTCCCTCAGCACCAAGGGTGGATGGCACATGAGATGCTGAACCCAATGTCATCGGTCCTTTCGCCAACCTTGAAGGCCTCATCACCTACATCTTAGTTCAAGGGACTGCAGTGGATGAGCCTGCAGCTGACACTGAATCAGAAGAAGCTCCTGCAACTCTGAAGACAAAGAAGCTGAAGAAGCCTAAAGCTTCAAAACCTGCCCCTTCACCAAAAGTCTCAAGGGAGAAGCCACTGGCAACTGCACCTCCTGAAGACAGTGTGCAATCTGAAGACTTATCACACGTCTCCAAGCCCCAGAAGGCCAAGATGCCTCTGCCTCACACTGGCCAAGAGCTAACAGTTGCTGCCATTCTGCGCAATGACGACATTGATCTGTCAAGTGATGAAGATCTTGCAGATGACGCTCTTGAGCAACTCATCAAGAGCAAAGAAGAAGCAGAAATCTTCAATGATCTGCCTCTCTTTGATGTCACCATCATCCACAACTTCATTGAGGAGTGGTTTGACACGCCAAACATCAGCTTTGAAGATCTGCAGCTACCCATTGGCCTCAGTGTCGCCTTCCAAGGCGCCATTGCTTCAGAACTTGCTATTGCCCAGCGCATTATTGAACTGAAGCAGAAGATTGACTATGAAAAGGCTCAGTTCAAGAAGCATATGGCCAAGCTCAGCGTGCAAGAAGTGAAGAACTTCAAGACAATGATGCACGAGCTCAAGGAAGCCTTTGTGAAGAAGCGTGCAGAAGCTCAGGGTTCGCGTGAGCGCATGAAGACTCTGGCGACAGATGTGTGCAAGCCTATAATGAGGCTGAGAAGCGCAAGGCACTTGGGCGTCCTGGCATCGACCCCAGGATGGCCGCAAAGAAGAAGAAGAAGCCTGCTATGGCTGAACCTGATGCACCAAGGCAAGAAGCAGTTCCGATTGTCTTCCCAACTAGATTGACTGGCTCGAAGCCAAAAAGCCGGTCAACAGCTTCAGAGCTCAAGAAGACAAGGACTACTGAGGCTGAAGCCAGGAAGAGGAAACACTCTGAAGCCTCTCCTACTGCCCCCTCCAAGAAGAAGAGGAAGACCAAGAAAGCTCGGGCTGCTTCCACAGAGCCCTTGATAGTTGAACCCATTTCTATGGTCTATCCTGAAGCTGAACGACAACTGACAATTCATGAGCCTGCTTCCACAGAGGCTCATGAAGCTGAAGACATTCCAGCAGCTGATCCCATCGCTGCTGAAGACATTGGTCATCATGACAATGTAGTAGATGGTGCAGTCCTTCCTCAGTTTGAAAACAGCGAACTCATCAGCATTGGTCATCCACTGACGCCAATTGCACAGGATGCTTCATGGGCGGATCACCCACAAGAGGAAGAAGACTATGAGGCCCAGCCCACTCCAACTCCACAGGCGTCGTCTGCGTTCCGCAGGCTTCGCAAAGGTCCAAGGCCTCAAGTCTCTGCTGAAGACATTCCGGCTGCATCAGCCGCAGAAGGAGTCCCACAAGATCCCACTCCCCTGTCCCACCAAGAAGCAGTTCTCCAGGAGAATGTGCTTATGACCGACCCTCCAGCTAGTCAAGTGGAGGATGAAAATCGTGAGGCTGCCACAACCACCAATGAAGCTAATGTGGAGCCCTCCCCAGCAAAAGCTTCAGAAGACAGTGAAGCCACTAATCCCGCCACTTCTGTTCCTGAGTCTGCTGCCGGTCCCCAATTCGACTATCATGTTGAGCACAGGCCTCAGGTCCAGAAGCCAATCCCAAGACTGCCAAGGTTTCCAGGTCCTGCATCAGCACCTGGCTCCTTCAACATCAATGGCTTCAGGGCAGACAACACGTTCTTCAATAGCTCTAGGAACCCCTACTCAAGGGAAAGGATATCATCTGATCGGTTCTGGAGCTATCCTCAGCGAAGCTATTACTCTTGCATTCTTTACAACCAAGGTCGCATCTTCCCACACAAGCGCCTTGACGTTGAAGCTATAGCTGGTCTGCCCTGTTTGGAAGAAGCTTTAGATTGCTTCAAGGAAGTTGGACTGCTGCCATTCATTACTGACGAAGAGCATTGGAATGAACAGCTGCTGCTTCAATTCTATGCCACACTTCACATCAGAGGGTACAGTAGAGATCCGAAGACTTGGGTCCTGGAGTGGATGACTGGCAACGTTCATCATGAAGCCAATGAATTTGACATCATTGAGCTCACTGGCTTGCCCACTCCTGGCGATCTCTTCGAGCAAGCCTGTCAGCTGCATGCTGAAGCTATTGAGAGCATCTTTCAGCGGCCAGAACCTGATATGAGTCAGATGCTCAGCATGATGAAGCCATTACCCCAAGATGCTGCTTATCCCATAGAGTTCTTCATTGAAGACCTTGAGTATCTGCCAAGAACCATCTATCACATCATCAGGCAAACTCTCTGGCCTATCAAAGGGCACTCTCCAAATGCCAAGCTTCAGGGTGCAATGAAGACCTTGGTCTTCTATATACTTCATGGCAAATGCTTCAATGCACATGACTTCTTCATACGCCAACTTGCTGCATCAGGCATTGATCTGTTTGGTTTGAAGTTCTACGCCCCTTGGGTAATGCGGCTGATCAAGCTACACTCCACTATATCGTATCAGCCCTCAGCCCGCAACCATCGGATCTTCTTGCCTGAAGTGGACATGTCTACTGAAGCCATATATTCTGAGCCTGCCAAGCAACCTCTAAGTCTTCAGAATGCAGAACATCAGAGTTTTACTCAGAACGTTGAAGGCGTTGAAGCAGTTTCTCGGGTGTATCCTTTGGCTGGCACTACACGTGCACCACACCCTGCTTCCACTGAAGCCACTGACAGTGCCACTGCTCCAAGACCCAAGAAGTGCACTCGTGTTCTCAACGACCAAGAGCTTCTTGTGGCTCTACATCAGAAACAGGATAGGCATCATGACTGGCTGAAGCGTCAGATGAAAAGCCTCTTGGTGGAAGTTAATCGCGTTCGCAATCTTGCCACCAAGAATGCTTTCGTCGCCCATGAAACCTGTCGCCGCACATGGAAAGGGCTCACGATGATGTGTTCTGAAGCTGATCTTCAAGAGGATGGCTTCACTGAGAGATTCAAGTTTGACTCCACACCTCCTCGAAGGGCTGTGCTGCTAGGAACTCCATCCCTTGAAGACTCTGAGTTCTCTTCCTCTGCTGCCACAGTGACTGCCAGAATTATTGAGGAAGAAGACGATGCTACTTCACCGCCACCTCCTTCAGCACCTCCAAGCTCTTCTGCACCACCAAACAACACCAAAAACCTTGCTACTTCACCTACTCCTCATGGGAACGAGTAGAGGCTCTATGTATTCAAACCTTTTTGGTCATTACTGACAAAAGAGGGAGAAGCATATGAGATTGATAGTCTTCAAGCGGGTCCATATGGGCGGGTGCTTTATATTTTGCTTCGTGCTTACAACTCTCGTTTTTGCTACATTTGGTTCTTATGAGTTGTAACACTTAAACTAGATGGTCGTCTGCTACTTATTTGCCACCTTGTTTTGCGAAGATAAATTCCGCATGTGCGACGATAAATTCCGCACTTAGCTCATTCTGCAGACGTCCATTTTCCATTATGCATGTCATTATCTTCATATACTTTCACATGCATAGGGGATTGTCATCATAAGTTGAAGTGGATCTCCACAAGTACAACCTGCCATGTGCATTTGCATTCCAAAAGCAAATTAACTTATATGCACATCTTTAGGGGGAGCCCTTGCAACTTATGAAGACAATTCCTTATCCTTTACAATTTCACAGATTATATTCCCCGTTGAAAACTTCAACTAGTTTGTCATCAATCACCAAAAAGGGGGAGATTGTAAGTGCATCTAGTAACACCCCTAGTTGGTTTTGGAGTATTGACGACAAACCTAGTTGAGGGACTAATGTGTTTGTGAGAATTGCAGGATAACACAGATAGAAGTCCCTCATTGATTCGGTTTTACTACCAGAGATGACCCCTAAAAATGTATGAAGACATTGAAGTCAAAGGTGGTATATGAAGATATTCACATTGAAGACTATGACAAGAAAAGACACTATATGAAGCCTATGGAGCTCGAAGACTTAGATCTTCCGTAGTTCTTTTTCTTTTGTGTTGAGTCATAGGAACCACCGTATTGTTAAGCGGGGTCCAAGAGAACCAGTCAGGATGACTGAAGTGATGCCTAAACCAAAAACCTATGTCTTCGAGTGAAGACTATGAGAGCGAATCTTGTCCAGAGTCGGACAAGTCAGCTTTGCTTGTAGCCCAAGTAAAGTTGCCGTGTGAGTTTGAAATCTGACTGTTGGAACACGTGTCAGTTCCTTAGTGACCCAGGGTCATTTCAAACAAATCAGGTCGGGTTGCCAAGTGGCTATGAATAGCCCACCCCCTACAACCATAAATGGTTGGCTGCTCAGATTGAGAGTACGGCTTTTGTCGTTTGAGAGCAACCCACCTCGAAGCCTTTGAGAGAGAATTCCTTGTGAGGATAAAGCGCTAACCACCCAGAGCCAGAGAGAATTGGGCATCACTTAAGTCTTCTTGTCTATGTGATCTGAAGACTTATTACACTTGAGGACTGTGCATCCTCCAGCCGGTTAGGCGTCGCGTTCTGAGCATCCAAGAGACATTGTGGATTGCCGGTGAATGAAGTCTGTGAAGGTTTGGGAGTCTACCTTGAAGACTTACCAGAGTGATTGGGCGAGGTCTATGTGACCTTAGCTCAAGGAGAATATGGTGAGGACTGGGTGTCCTGAGCTGCGTGTTCAGGACTGGGTGTCCGGGACTGTGTGTCCTAAGGTTTAAATACCTAGCCGCTCCAACCAGACGTACAGTTGTCACAGCAACTGGAACTGGTCCAACAAATCATTGTCTTCAACGAGTCACTGGTTTCATCTTCACTTCCCTTTACTTACTGTTACTCCTTGTGAAGTCATTGTATGTTTGCACTATCATTTGTCTTCACTGAGTGACTGTGTGTTCTGTTTGGCTTCACAATATCTTCCTACCTGATCCTTACTACCTAGCTACTATTAGTCTTTGTGCTTTCACTTCATTGAATACTTGACTATGGTTTGCCTAGTGTAGTCTACCTTCCGCTGCACGGTAATAGGTTTAATTTTATCATTTGTCTTCAAAACTTCTATGTTCTGAAGACTTTCATAAAAATCACCTATTCACCCCCCTCTAGTCGATATAACGCACTTTTAGAACTGTTCATCCAAACTCCCCTAACAATGCTCATTGTTCATACGGAGGCAGCATAGATCAGCTTCAGTTAGCAGCAGTAGCGAAGGAATCACTCGGGTTCAGTTAACAGCAAGGGATCGATCGATCGCTCGGGTTCAGTAACGCGTAGCCTGCAGTGCAATCGCTCGGGTTCAGTTAGAGCCCAACACCTCGCTCGGGTTCAGTTAGATCCCAACGCCTCGCACACACGCGTGTACGTACGAGAGAAACATGCATCGCTCGGCCCCCGACCACCCATCATAACCAGGAACTCCCCCGATATTTTCCTTGCCCTCGCTTCTACCACGGTTTTTTCTGTCATGGACGTCCCAAAGAATGTCATGCAGTTGCGTCTCCGGCCCGCCCAGGACGAAAAGCCCATTTTCTATCATGATTTTTTGTCATAGAAGTAGGACCCCACCACATCTATGATGATACCGGGTTTTGTCACAATGATCGCATAGAAGTCTCATAAGCATGAAAAAAAATCGTTCGGCCCAAAATGTCACGGATGTGTCTTTTTTTTGTAGTGCATCTTGTGAGTTTCCAAGGCTTTGTCAGAAATTTCCTTATACATATTGGCCATGGAGTTGTGATCCTTCTTCTTCTTTGCATATACATCTATGTCATCATCTTGCTCTTCAGGGGCATTGATCAATTTGGCCAACTCAGCAACTATTGACTGGTACCATGTACCTTCAGACATCCACACAATCCTTCCATCGGGATTGAAATGAGATGTAGAGTAGAATTGCATTATGAGCTCATTATTCCACTTGGTGAGTTTTTGACCCATAGAAGTGTCTACTCCACATGATCTGAAACTTTTGAGCACTCCTGGGAAGTGGTCTTCATTCTTGTCAATATATTTCCAATACACCCACTTCATATCACAGGCAATGGGCTTCTTATCAAGCAAAATGGTTTCATAGAAGTCTTGCTGCTCTTTGGTGTGGAACCTGTAATCCGCAGCAGTCCTTCCTCACAGCATATGGATCAGATTGTCTCCATAGTCTGAGACATGCATCCTTCCTGATGTTCATGTTTTCAGCCACTGGATGGGTGTCATCATGATCAGGGATCTTGGGCTTTAACTTTCTAAGCACATGGGCTTCATCATCTTCTTCTTCAATCTCGGGCACTGGGGCCTTGTTCTTCTCAGCAGCTGATATATTCCTTGTTCTCCTCTTGGGTGCAGTATTTGGAGCTGGAGCAAAAGCTTTGGGAGCTGTCTTGGGCTTAGAAAGGGCAGCCCCAGACTTGATAGCATCCCCCATCAACTTTGGAGCTTTAGGTGCTGGTGCAGCATCCTCTTCCTCTTCATCTTCATCCTCAGCTAGATCTACCATCATAGAGGATCTCCCAATGACTTTGGCCATAGTCTTCTTGACCCTTTCCTTTCTTTTCTTCCCCTCACCAGCAGCCTCTTCAACATTTGACTTAGAAGTTTCAAGAGTTGAGGCTCTGGCCTTTGACATGGGCACTCTCTTTGCAGGTGCCTTCTTGTTCGAACCAGGCTTGGTGGATGCAGCTGTGCCAAACTCCTATTTGATAACCTTATTTTTCTTGGAGTTGACTTCCTCCTCAGCAGCAACATAATCTTCATCTTCTGAGTCAGAATTTGTCTTCCTCCTTGTCCTTGTAGCTGCTTTGGGCAAGTTCCTTGGGGTGCTCCTGCTACCCTCATCATAACTGCCCGAGGGACTAGTGCCCTCACTCAGGTTCACCTGCTCTTTTGACTTACTCTGGCTATCACTCTGATCTGACATTCTGGCAAAGCAAACTGATAGCTGACCCTGTGAATAGTTATAGATGAGATAGGGTGGATCAGCATCACAAAGTGCAGAGATTTTGCAAAACAAATGAGTCAAAAACATAGTTTTTGTTTTCCACAGAAAGCATTTTGGAGCTACCGATTTGTTAAAATCGGTGATACCAAAGCAACTTTTGGAATCTAAACTAGTGAAATCGGTCAGACCGAGACACAGTTCGGTGACTCCGAGATTGCTAGGTTTTCACAAAGAGTTGAACTCGGTCACATCGATTTGCCAATTTTGATCAGACCAAAACATGCAAGTGCAATGGCCTGAGCCAAATCGGTGAGACCGATTTCTACAACTCGGTCGGTCCGAGATGAGTTCGGCGGAAACCTAACCCTAAATTTTCGAATCAAATCTAAATTAATGGAAGTTTTCGCTGGACATGAAGATCTCATACGTGGTAATAAACATGGCATTGACCTTGTGCTCAGAATCAGAGGTAAAAAGAACGCACAAGGGGTCGAACTCATACCCTAACTCTGCGGTGAGTTTCCTACGGCGGCAACGGCGGTGTTGAAATCCGTTGACAGCGACAGATACCGGCGGCGGGAGGTCACTGGCGATGAGAGGGCCATCTGGAGACCTGAGACGGCAGAGCAGGACACATGCGGGCTGAGAGGTTTTGGAGGAATTTCCAAAATTTGACCCGTGGGTATATATATCCTGACCTTGTCGGTGTGACTGAGTGGAACAACACAGTGGCACCAAGATGCAGAATCGCAAGCGGTTACTGCAACTCGGTGTGACCAAAAAGTTCTAATCGGTTGCACCAAGATTAAAAACCTAGATCAACTCAGTGAACTCGGTGTGACCGAAAAGGATGAATCGGTCAGACCAAGATACGCAGAGAGGTTTTGGAAGTTTAAGTCTATGACGAATCGGTGACTCCCAATGCTCCTCACATAAAGGGTTTGAATCTGACTTCATCAAACTTTGTGATGTAGCATGAATAGAGTTTGAGACGAGAAAAGGCATAGATAGCTAGAGGAAGTTCCTAGACATTCTTGTCCATCCATTTGGCAAAGGAAGAAAAGCCAAACAATCAAAGCAACAAATGGATGTCCTTGAATGAGTAAAATATGCAACCAACATGCTCACACAATAAAATGGCTAATGAAATATGTGGGAAAGCATGCACAAGCACTCTAGCATCTATCAAGCAATTGGTGATGACTAGGTCATCTATATATGAGTATATTGACTTAGGAGTCAAATGAGAACATTTGATCACAGGTCATACTCATCGTTTAAGCACAAGTGGGGTTACCACTTTTACATAAAGCATTGTTGTGTTCACACCATTAGAGTTGCTTTAGCTCAATTATTAGAGTAAAGCTCCCCCTAGATGTGATATCCCCCCTAAGAGGGGGAACTAACCTTGGGTTTTTTGATGATGACTTCATGTAGATGTTGAAGATGTGGATGCTCAATGTTGATGTAGATCATTTGGAGCAATCCATTAGAGTGAGTTGGACTTTCAATACCTACACGGATTAGTCCCACAAGGAACAAACAAGGATATCCATAGACATAGAGTGTAGTTCACACAATATGGTGTCCATGAAAGGATTAGGTTACCTTGTCCCTTGTCTTACCAACAAGAGGGTTTGTGACTCCTTGAACTAGTGCAGGATGTGGAATTTTTTTGCACTTGTTCTCGCCAAAATTATATGAGTGGAGTATGTTGGCGGAGTCACCCTCAAGAACTCTCTAGTTCTTCTTCGGGATCCACATCAACTTGATGGGAATCCTTGGAGTTGTAGTCGTACTTGATGAAGTAGAACTTGATGTGGTCTTGGGAACCCACTTGACCAAGGCCTTGGGAGCTTCTTCAAATGCATCAATCTCCTCTTGAAGCTTGTCCTTGCCTTTTTGCTTGTGGTCTTGTGGTGGAAGATCATCTTGAGCTTGTGTCCCCTTGAAAGAAGTAGGATCATACTTCTCTTGTTGAGGAACAAACTTCATCTTGAGGTATTGATCTTCTTCCCACTCAACTCCATTGGCATTGAACTTTCGTTCAAAACCAACACCTTGATTCTTCCGGTGCCTTCCTTGCTTGCGTACAATTTCCTCAAATTGCTTACTTCCGGCAAGGCTCTTGTAAACACCTTTCTCTATAATTCCCTTCAATAAGCAATTTTCTTGCTCAAGTGTCACTTGGCTAAGAGAATCATTAGTGGAATCAAGAGAACTACTAGAATTAACAACATTGGATTTAACATGATTATTGTTACTACTAGGACTACAAAAAAATACACTTCCGTGATGATACGTGTTTGTCACAGTAGGTCGCTTTTTTGTCATCCATGTACATCCATGACAAATTTATGACAGAATCAAGATAGTCATACCTGTGCTGTCGTAGAAGTGTTCCATGACATTACCAAAATTATCATCATGGAAGTGTCCACTTCCATGACAATAAATCGCGCGTCACAGAAGTGCTTTCGTAAAGGGTGCCCGGCACGTGGCATCCACCATAACAGAACGCCGTTAAGCTATCGGGTCGGGTTTTGGATCCGATAACCCGTTAACAGCCCCGACCAATGGGGATTTTCCACGTGTAAAATCATCATTGGCTAGAGGAAACACGTGTCGGCTCATCGTTGGGACAGATGTCATCCACTCACTGGACAGAAGGCGCCTATGATACGTCGACACGTGGCACGGCCCAACAGTGGCCCATTCCTATGAAAAGGCCGGCCCATTTGACTTGGTCAAAAGCTGGTGGGCCGGCCCATGGAAAGCCTGTTAACGGCATGTTCGCATATAGCCCATTTACAGCCCGCTAACCCAAGGCCCGTTACGCCCTATCTGAATTAGGCCCAGTAGCGTCATCTGGGCCGTCCAATAGATTCCAGCCCGTTTTCACTTCTGGCCCATGTATAGCCCATGACGTCTTTCGGCCCATATGAGGCCCTTTGTAACTCCTGGCCCATTAGCGGCCCGTGCTGAAACTGGCCCGCAATGAACAGTGTATCACTTTACACCCATTAATGGCCCGTGGTGAAACTGGCCCGTAATGAATAGTGTATCACTTTATACCCATTAACAGCCCGTTATTCTGTTGGGCTGTCTCTAGCCCATGTTACCTTTCGGCCTTCTCAGAGCCCATTTATTCTTGGGCTCATTTCCAGCATTCGTTTACTTACGGTCCGTTACTGTCATTTTCTACTTGTGGGCCAAATTCAGCCCGTGGCTACAGTCGGCCCGTTTGTGGTCCGTTAATACGTTGGGCCGTTTTCATAGCGTCATCAAATACGGCCTATTAACGATGGCCCGTTATGGTCGGCCCATGAATGGACGATTCCAACTCTAGCCCGTTTACGGCCAGAATGCGGTCTGTTTGGCCCATGTTTGGCCAATCGATGATACGGCCCATATAAGGCCCATTGATGATATGGCCCGTAGAAGGCCCATTGATGATACTGCCCGTAGAAGGCCCATTGTTTCTACGGCCCATAGAAGGCCCACTGTTTCTACGGCCCGTAGGAGGCCCAGTGTCACTACAGCAAATATTAGCCCATGGTTATTGTGGCCTAGTTTTTAAAAATAGGTTATTGCAGCCACTAGAAAACCGCAGAAAAAGAACTACACTGACTACAAGCAAACAAATAAACAAGACAACAAGGAAATAAATAAGCAAGCAACTTACACTAGGCTATCACTGCTATTACACATATTACATCCACTGGGCATCAAAGTTCGCCACCAGTGCAAATATAGGGAACACAGCAGCATATAAACGTCGTAGCAAAACAAGTCCAGAACTGAAACCACTTCAAAAGAGCTCAAGAAACAATATCCTGGGTAACCATAATGCTGGCAAGATGCTTAGCAAGCTTATTAAGTTTCTCTTGTTTGGCGCTTAAGTCCTCCAGCGCTTGCTGTTGCACCAGAAAGTATGCATCTGAATTCTGCAGGGACTTCCTCAGTCCTTCGGCTTCCTGTCGCATAACATCTGATCGATGTCTTTCAACTTGAAGTTGAGACTCAAGAAGCCGAACTGATTCAGGCAATGAGTTCGAAGAGCTGGTGCCAGCAGTGGTAGCCAGTAACTCGAAACTACATCAAGACATGACTTTGGGGTTGTCTCAGTGTCTTCAATATAGTTTTTATCAGCTTTCTTGGAGACCAACAGGGATGTCTCACTATCTTGAACCTTATCTGCATTACTTCCTTTACCATTGCATAATAGGGTACTCTTCTCCAATATTTTATCCGTGTTCTAAAAGAGAAACAAACAAACACATCTCAGGTTTACAATGTAGTATATGAAACTCATTTTGGTAAACCAGTTCAGTAGTAAGGTGGACAGGATAACAGCATGAAACAAACATATATCTATGTAGTATGGTCACTGTATGGTCTATATCATTCTAGTTTATGTTGCCAAATCAAGATAGATACAGTTCGAATCATATCTATTTAAGACAAAGCAGCATAGACAGAATATAAGTGTGGGAAACTACATAGCAATAACAACACTTGTAATGTGCATGGCATGAGAACATAACTGTTTATTCAATTGAAATTGAAATCAACATAGAGCAAGTTACAACAGCAAACAGCCAAACACGTTGAAGAAACAGGTTTAAAACATACCTGTTGCGCCATTGGAGTTTCAATTGCATCCTTCAAATTTGAAATTAGTTGGTATCAGTAAATACAGTGATGCAAGAGCAAAGTAGTATGAACCATAGCTACGGAACCTGACCTGAGAACAATTCTTCTTCTGCTTTAAGCGTTGACTTCGGGTTCAGAGTGGTGGTCCTCGTGATTTGGGCACTGTAGTTGCCTTACTAACTGCTCGTGTTTGGGTGCTCTGTGGTGGAGACGGTGTTGTGTCAACGGGAACTGGGTGTCTATCTGCTGGGGTTGGGGTTAGAAGGGGTGTAGCTAGTTCTCTGTCCAACTGGGTAGGGGTACAATCTGCATGAGTGTGGGTTATGTGTGGTGGGGCTAGTTCTTGGGCAAGTACAACCGTGGTTCTATCTGCATCAACAGGTAGCACGATCTTTTCTGAAGACCGTGTTTTTACTCCCATGGATACTGCCATCACTCCCTCCAATTGAAATGGCTGATAAACAAGAAAAGTAATTGAGGGGAACCAGGGCATCATTTGGTATACTCTAAGGGGAACCAGGGCACCAGGGCTTATGGCATACTCTAAGGTGATCTGCTACAACTATGGGGAACCAGGGCATCATTTGGATAAATGTGTCAAGCCCAAGAGTTGTTTTATCTGCAAAATGGTTACCCATAAAGTTGAGAATTGCCCTGTCAGAAGGAAAACCCACAGTTCTGCTAGATATGTTGGAAGTGCTGCTCCAGGATTATGTCCACCATTGACAGAATTTTCTGTGACACAGAATTAGATAGTTTTTCCCTTTCTAGTTGTAGAGCTCTGCCCAGATGTGGTAGTGACCACACTCCTTTGCTCTGGGACTCTGGTCTTAACCAAACTCCAAAGAGAAATAGTTTTAAATTTGAAAAGTGGTGGTTGCTTAGAGAAGATTTTACTGAGCTAGTCAGGAAAATCTGGAATGAGCCTACTGGGAGCAGCTGCCCCCTAGAAAATTGGCAGATCAAAATCAGGAGATTTAGAAGAACTACCAAAGGGTGGAAATCCAATGAGGAAGCTAATCTTAGAAGATACAAAAGGCTTCTCCTCCTTGAGTTTGATTCTCTAGATATTAAGGCAGAAACCACTGACCTCTCTGAGGCTGAGACTAATAGATTAAACTTTGTCCATGGAGAGCTCAAGAAAATTTGGCTTCAAGAAGAAATCAAAACCAAACAAAGGTCTAGAGATAGGAACATTAAGGAGGGTTATAGAAATACTGCTTACTTCCATGCAGTAGCTAACCAGAGGAGGAGGAAAACCCTCATTCACTCCCTTGATGGCCCTAATGGCCCTGTTACTGAGGTAGATGAGATGCTGAAAGTGGCTAGTGACTTCTACAAAGACATGTTTAAGAAAGAAAACCCTTCTGGGTTCTCTCTACAAAACAATTTTTTCTCTGCTTCTGAAAAAGTCTCTCCTGCTGAAAATGAGCTGCTAGAAGCCCCTTTTTTCAGAGACACAGGTGAAGGAAGCCATTTTCAGCTCTTATCCTGATAGGGCTCTTGGTCCTGATGGGATTCCCTTCTTGTTTTACCAGCATTTTTGGGACTTGCTGAAAAATGATCTCTTAGATCTTTTCCAAGCCTTTCATAGAGGAGAGTTGGATCCAGCAACTTACTCATGGGGGGTCAGTTGGGGTCGAGTTAAATAACTATGAAAGTGATTTTTTCCTTGCTGGTAAAGGCCTTAGGCAAGGTGACCCCATCTCCCCGCTTTTGTTTAATTGAGTAGTGGACGTTCTTACTAAAATGCTGAGCAAAGCTGCTGATCATAGTCTGATTGCAGGGCTCTATCCTGAGGTCTGCCCTGGTGGCATCATCTGCCTTCAATATGCAGATGATGCCATCCTTTTCTTAGACAATGACTCCACACATGCTAGCAATCTGAAAACTGTTCTAGCCTGGTTTGAACAAGTCTCAGGCATGAGAATCAACTACTCTAAAAGTGAACTCATCCCTATCAACATGGATGATCAGGAGTTAGCTGACTTCCTCTCTATTCTAGTCTATAATAGAGGTAACTTCCCATTAAGTATCTAGGTATCCCTCTCCACTATGATAAACTGAGGAGAGAGGATATCCAACCCCTTCTGGATAAAATCATTAAAAGAATTGCTGGGTGGAGGGGGAAACTTCTCTCTTACAGAGGTAGATTGATCCTCATACAAGCTTGTTTGGCTAGCATTCCAGTGTATCTCCTCTCCTTCTTCAAGTTCCCTAAATGGGCAGTGAACCTCATCAATTCTCAGATGTCTCATTGCTTGTGGAATGATTTTGAGAGAAATAGGAAGCTACACCTTGCTAATTGGGCCCTAGTCTCTATGAAAAAAGATTTTGGAGGCCTAGGCATACCTAACCTCCAAGAAATTAACATCTGTCTTCTAGGGTCTTGGATTAAAAGATTCTATGAGGAAGACCTGAGACCCTGGGAGCTTCTTATTGCCCATAAATACCTAGGAAATAAACCTAATATTTTTGTCCCTTCCTCCAACCCTAAGACCTCTAGATTCTGGAAAGGATTAAAATCTATTATGCATGCTGTGAAATTTGGCTACAGATGGAACATAGGGGATGGGAGCAGAACCAGGTTCTGGGAAGATACTTGGTTTGGCACATCCCCCCTAGCAGTCCAATTTTGGCCTATTTACTCTGTCCGCAATGAGCTTAACAAAAGTGTCAATGAAGTTTGGGACGGTCAATGCCTAAAAGTCTCTTTTTAGAAGGAACTTTAGTGATAGTCTCATGGAACAATGGTTCCAGTTGGAGGAAATTCCCAAAAGCATTACCTTTACTGCCGAGCCGAATGCCCTGATTTGGCAGCTGGACAATAAGGGGAAGTATTCCTCCAGCTCCCTCTATCATGTTATCAACTTTAGAGGGGTTCAACCCGTGTTTATCCCTGCTGTTTGGAAATTGAGAGTTCCCCCTAAAATTCATGTATTTCTCTGGCTTCTCTCCAAAAACAAATTGATGACTAGGGATAACCTTAGGAAGAGACACATCATCAAACCCCTTGATTGTGTTTACTGCTTGGAACAAGAGTCTTGTTCTCACCTATTTTTTGAATGTATAGTTGCTAAACATCTCTGGGCCCATATTGAGGAATATTTCTCTAGTCAGATTGGCTCATCCTTCGAATCTGTCTCTAGATTCTGGATTGCTACCAAAAAGTGCTTGGTTTTAAACACTGTTAGCTCAGTTGTCCTTTGGTGCCTCTGGAAATATAGAAATGCTATGATTTTCAGTAACATCTCCTGGATTTCCATTCCACAGGTCTTGAGGTTGATCAGGAACATGGTGAGGAACTGGGCGATTCTCTCCTCCGGATCGTACAAGGACAAGTTGATGAGCTTCGTGGAAACCCTAACAAGATCCCTCCAGAAACTGTTGGCGATCACTTGTGGCTGAACAAGGCTCGACCTGCTCTAGGACTGGACCCGTGGGCTCGTCTCAAGATCTCTGATGAAGATGATGGGCACCTGGCACCGAAAAAGAGGGACATCCACCATGCTACGCCTTCCAGCCCGGTGTCTCCGCTTGCTTACTGGTCGCCGCAGGCTGACACAGCCCCTCGGCTGAAGACCATGAAGGCTTCGCTGGACCCTCCTTGTGTCATTTGAGTGCTCTATCCGCTCTGCCTTTGGCACCGCTCGGGTGATTTGTGTTATTCAGAGAACTTGTTCATCCACCCCCCCTAGTTTGTAGCTTTTCTACCTTTGCTTTCGAACTGCTCTTTGAGCTGCTGTATCAGAATATGGTGTGGTTTTGTTCTCAGCAATGGAACCGGGGAGATGCTCCCTGTTTTTCTAAAAAAATTATTTTATATGTTATTATATAAAGCTTGGTAAGACTGTAAATTTAAGGACGAATGTAATAATATCACTTATTATTTAAATATATTTATAACAAAATGATCAGCCCCTTTTTATTTTTTATAACATTGCTGGCCCAACCCAACATTATAATTAGAATCAGCCCAGCAAAATCGTGTATTTCGAGAAAGTGCAAATGGGCTATAATTTTTTAGGAAATAAAATAAACGGGCCGCATGGACGCTACATTATTTGTTCACCCAGCCCAGAAAATGGCTGTAATTCAAAAAAAAGATCAAATTGACTGTAAATTCTACCGCGCAAAAAAAGACTATAAATTCTGAAAAAATGGGTTGAATACGTGCCACATTTTTGGAGGCTGAAATGCGGGCCAATAGGTCGAAGCCAATGCAAGTCGTTGTCAATTTAGTCAACAAATGATTCTGACATGTTAGCCGTAGGATTTACATCCAACGACCGGCATCCATCTTCAATCTCTCGTCTTCTTCCTCCAGCGCCGCTGGGACCACCTCCCGCCTCCTGCTGCTAGCAGCTCTGCTTAGCACGCTTCGCTATGAAGCGCTACTCCACCGTTGGCCAGGCCATCCCTCCACCCCTCCACACCTCCTGTTCTTCTCCATCGACTGCCGAACCACACCGCACTAGAACCAGTTAACCCTCGTACACCTCTCTGTCTGCGACTCTACTCCCGCGTCTTCCCATCTCCGGCTCGTTGCTGTCCGGGGCCTCGCCGTCGTCCACCACCTTGGATGCGCTCGGCGCGGCGTGGTCAACGTGGTCAACAAACGACACAGTCGGAAGTAGACTGTGCGTGGAGAGGCTGACAGCTAGGTCCATGGCCGCACACAAGGAAATGCCTCCTTATTACGCGCAAAATAATGATTCCTACATCTGGGACCCACCGGAAGGGCCTCTGTAGTTCGCGAAATAAAGTGCCCCCTGCTGACATGTCAGACCCACCAGCTATCTTCGCACGCAAGGAAGTGCCTCCTTATTACGCACAAAAAAATGAATATTCCCCCTGCCAGCTGGAACCCAGCATAGTGGGAGGCTGACTTGTGGGCCTACCAAGTTGATGGGGACGGAGGGCTTTGTCAACTTAGTCAATATGAACAATTCTAGCTCTTGTTACCGTACGATATTCATCCAACGGCCGTAGTGCTTCTTCAACCTCTGGTCTTCTTGCTCCAGCCGCCCAAACCAGCGTCGGTCGTGCTGCGTGCTCCTGCCTCCCGTGGCCGACTGTGATGTCACGGAGGCCTCACCGCCCCCTACTACTCCCACTGCTGGCCAGGCCATCCCTCTACTCACCCACACCCCCTGTTATTCTGCGGCGACATAAGCCTCACAGCGCAGCCAAACCAGTGAACCCTCGTACTCCTCTTCGCGTGGGCATCCATTGCTGCGTCTTCCCCGGCTCCGAGTCGTCCCCTTCCTAGTCCTCGCCGTCGTCCACCGCCCTGGTCCTCTCGGCGCGGCGTGGTCAACGTGGTCAATGACCGACTTCCATCGGAAGAGTATTGTACGTGGAGAGGCTGACAGCTGGGTCCATGGCAGCCGCAAGGAAGTGCCTCCTTATTACGTGGAAAATAATTATTCCTCCACCTGACAGCGGGGACCCACCGGACGGGCCACCAGTATTTTGCGAAAAAAATCGTTTCCCCTAACTGCTGGGACCCACCGGACGGGCCACCGTATTTCGCAAAAAAAACGTTCCTCCCGCTGTCAGCTCGGACCCACCGGAAGTGCCTCCTTATTACGCACAAAAAAATGAATACTCCCCCGGCTAGCTGGGACCCACCTTGCTGGGAGACTGACTTGTGGGCCTACTAAGTTGACGGGGACAAAGGGCTTTGTCAACTTAGTCAATATGAACGATTCTAGCTCTAGTGAGCGTATGATGTCCATCCAACGGCCGTAGTGCTTCTTCAACCTCTGGTCTTCTTGCTCCAGCCACCCAAAGCAGCGTCGGTCGTGCCGCATGCTCCTGCCTCCCGTGGCCGGTTGTGCTGCCGCAGAGGCCTCACCGCCCCTACTATTCCCACCGCTGGCCAGGCCCTGCGGTGACGGCAGCCTCACACCGCAGCCGAACCAGTGAACCCTCATTGTCCTCTCCGCGCGGGCTCCCACTGCCGCGTCGTCCCCTTCCTAGGCCTCGCCATCGTCCACCGCCGTGGTGCTCTCCGCGCGGCATGGTCAACGTGGTCAAGGAATGACTTCCATCGGAAGAGTACTATATGTGGAGAGGCTGACAGCTGGTTCCACGGCCACAGCCCAGTTTTTTTGTGATTTGCCAAGTAAGTCGCTCTGTCAGGCCTGTTGGGCTGCAAATCTTTCAAGACAAGGAGAGCTTTCATTCGGCTGGTCGAGAAAATGGCCCATCAGTAATGAGCAATGGGTTGTACATTTTTAAAACACATCAAACCGGCAATTAGTTTCAAATATATTTTTTTTCATTTCAAGATTTTAAATTACATTAATTTTTATGCGTGGAGAATTTGTTGGATTTTATATTGATATACATTTATTTTTAAAATCAGTTTGAATGTGAGTCGAAATTTCGGGATTAAAAACAGTTCGGACCGCACCGAAATATGCAAAATTTCGTATAATTTTTTAACCGTTGCCACAATATGGGCTGTAATGCTAACAAAAAGAATATGGGCTCCAAAAAACCTTAAGAATTAGCAAATGGGCTGTAAATTATTAGAAATAATGGCATATGGGTTGTATGCTGTTTTCCACAGATTTGAGGTTTTCCTAAAAAAAGGTTGACGCACAAGCACTGACTGTTGGATGTCCATCCAACGACCGTTGTGCTTCTTCAATCTCTGCTCTTCCTGCTCCAGCCGCTCAAACAAGCGCCGGCAGGACTGCCTGCTCCCTCCTCCTCGCGGCCGGCTGTGCTGCCGCGCAGGCCTCACCGCCCGACCGTACTCCCATCGCTGGCCTAGCCATCCCTCTACTCACCCACACCTGTTGTTATTCTCCGGCGACGGCAGACGAACCAGTAAACCCTCATACAGTCATACTCCCCTCCGCGTGGGAAACAACTGCTGAGTCTTCCCTGCCTCTGTGTCGTCCCCTTCCTAGGCCTCGCCGTCGCCCACCGCCCTAGTGCTCTCGGCGCGGCGTGGTCTACGTGGTCAAGGAACGACTTCCATCGGACGTGGACTATACGTGGAGAGGCTGACAGCTGGGTCCACGGCCGCAGCAAGGAAGTGCCTCCTTATTACGCGGAAAATAATGATTCCTCCACCTGACAGCTAGGACCCACCGGACGGGCCACTGTATTTCGCAAAAAAATGTTTCCCCCTGACTGTTGGGACCCACCAGCTACATCTTCGCACGCAAGGAAGTGCGTCCGGGCAAAAAAACGATTCGCCCCCTGACTGCTGGGACCCACCAGCTACATCTTCGCAGGCAAGGAAGTGCCTGACAGTCGGGACCCACCTGGTCGAATCGTACGTAGTGTTGTCATTCTGGTCGCGAACGTGTATGTACATACTGTTCGATGTAGAGGCGCGCATGTGTCGTAGTAGAGGTGCGCACATGTCGTAGTAGAGGCAAGCACGTAGCATTTACACGTACGTACAGCGGCCAGGGTGCAAGAAAGAAAATACGGCCACGTATGTGTACATACGGGCGGAGTCTCGAATGCCTACTCGCGCATATGTACAGCCAGGGCTCGTGTACATGGCTGGGTCGGAACAGAGAAACAGCGTCGTCGTCGTGTTCATGGGGAGGCAACAAAATGCGTCATGTTCATGGGGAGGCAACGGAATGCGTCGTGTTCATCGGGAGGACTTGGACGGAACAGGCGATGGAAACGAGGCCTGCCGTACCGCAGAACGGAGGAAACGGCCTTGTGTTCGACCGGCCACGTTCCAAACGGGATCCTGTTCATCGGGAGGGGTCTGGCATACCGCAAAACGGAGGAAACGGACCTCCTACGGTCGAAACGGGGGTCCTGTTGATCGGGAGGGGTGTGGCGTACCGCAAAACGGAAGAAACGGACTTGTGTTGGAGCGCTACGGTCGAAACGGGGGTCCTGTTCATCGGGAGGGGTGTGGCGTACCGCAAAACGGGACTCCACGGGATACTGTTCATCTCCATCGTCGACCCCCTCCAGCCTTCACGAGCTACTGTCATCCACCATCGACCTCCTCCAGCCTCCACCTGCGATTGTTCATCCGCGGGCTCCTGTTCATCTAGCCTCCACCGCGCGCTACTCCACCGGCTACTGTTCAACCAGCCCTCTCCACGGGCTCCTGTTCAACCACCCCACCATGGGCTACTGTTCATCCGGCCCTCCACCGTCTACTGTTCATCCTGCCCTCCACGGGGTGGTCCTGTTCATCCAGCCCTCCACGGGGTCCTGTTCATCCAGCCCCAACCGGCTCGATCGATCGGGGTCCTGTTCATCCAGCCCCAACCGGCTCGATCGATCGGGGTCCTGTTCATCCAGAGGCAACACCACGGGGTCCTGTTCATCCACCCCCACCAGGAACTGTTCATCCAACCCCCCCCCCCCCCCCCCCCCCCCCCCGCAACGCTCACTATTCATCTAGAGGCAGCATCGATCGGCTTCAGTTAGCAGCAGTAGCGAAGGAATCGCTCGATCGGGTTCAGTTAACAGCCATCGATCGATCGCTCGGGTTCAGTAATGTGTAGCCTGCAGTGCAATCGCTCGGGTTCAGTTAGAGCCCAACGCCTCACTCGGTTTTAGTTAGAGCCAACGCCTCGCACACACGCACGTATGTGTACGAGAGAAACGCGCATCGCTCGGCCCCCGACCTCCCACTGTAACCGGGAACTCCCCGAAATTTTCCTCCCCCTCGCTTCTACCACGGTTTTTTCCGTCATGGACGGCCCAAAGAATGTCATGCAGCTGCGTCTCCGGCCCGCCCAGGACGAAAAGCCCATTTTCTGTCATGATTTTTTGTCATAGAAGTAGGAGTTCACCACATCTACGATGATACCGGGTTTTGTCACAATTATGGTCATAGAAGTGACATATGTATGACAGAAAATATTTTCGTTCGGCCCAAAATGTCACGGATGTGTCTTTTTTTGTAGTGTAGAAGAAGAATCTTTCTTACTCTTGTTGCTAGAATTTACTTGTGGCATGTAAGTAGACAAGAGTAAATGCTTGGCAATATAAGAAGAACTTTTCTTGCGAAGATCATCATTGATTGCTTTTAAGAACCCATGCTCTTGCTCAAGGTTGAGTTTTTCAAAGCGTAGCTTCTCATGAGTCTTTAAAAGCTCTCGATGATCTTCCAAGGTAGTTTCATGAGCTAACTTAAGAGTGTTTAGTTATTTAGTTAGACTCTTAATCTCCTTCTTATTATCTTCATTCGTTTTATCTTGATTAGCATGATTAATAGCAAGTTCATCACAGTTTTCATCACTAGAGTTGTCAACACGTAAATCATCATCACCTAGAAAATCATCTTCATCACTATTGAAATCAACATACTCAGGGTGTGATACCTTTGGGACTTTAGCCATGAAGCATCTTCAAATTCCTTCATTTTGTGAGTCAAATATGTCGTAGGAGTTGGTTGACACAAGTGCTAGACCGGCAACACCTTCATCTTGAGTATATTCGGAGTCAGAGTGATAACTTCTCTCGGAGTGATGGTCGGAGTCGGAGCCGGATACCCATTCACCAATGTGAGCTTGATGTCTTCATTTTGTGTAGCTCCTTGATGACTTGTCCTTCCTTTCCGAATCCTTGCTTCTGCAAGAGGTTCTTCATTCGTAACGATCATCTCTACTCCTTCTCTCTCTTGGAGGTGATTCTTCTCTTCTACTTCTCCTTTTGGGCAAATCTTCTCTTCTTTTGTAGGGAGCCGTACACTCATTGGAGTAGTGTCTGGGTCTTCCAAAATTGTAGCAATTACACTCACGACTAGAAGATCTTTTGTCATTGTAGGACCTTGACTAGGAACTCCTTTTTTGCTTCTACTCTTGTAGAACTTGTTGAAATTCTTCACCATTAGGCTCAATTCCTCATTGAAGGCTTGTTTCTCACTTGATGATGTAGGAGCATCACATGATGCTTTGTAAGCACCACTTAACTTGTTTTGAAGCTCTTCCTTATCCTTGAGTGACATCTCATGAGCAACAATTCTTCCAATTACTTCCGTTGGCTTGAGATCTTTGTAGTTGGGCATCATTTGGACCAATGTGCATACTGTATCATATTTTCCATCCAAGGCTCTTAGGATCTTCTTGACGATGAATCTGACAGTAATCTCTTCACTTCCTAAGCCAGCAATCTCATTTGTGATGAGAGCAAGCCTAGAGTACATTTCAGCGACACCTTCACCATCCTTCATTTTAAACTTGTCAAACTGACTTTGAAGCACATCCAATTTGGATTCCTTGATGGAGTCGGTGCCTTCATGCATATCAATGAATGTATCCCAAATTTCCTTTGCATTCTCAAGACGGCTAATTTTGTTGAATTCTTCGGAGCACAATCCGTTGAAGAGGATATCGCAAGCTTGAGCGTTTTATTGCAGCATCTTCAACTCTTCCGTGGTAGCTTCACGGTTCGGTTCTCTACCATCAAAGAAATCACCTTGCAAGCCAATACACACAATAGCCCAAACAGCGGAGTTATGTCCAAGAATATGCATTTTCATCTTATGCTTCCAACTAGCAAAATTATTACCATCAAAGTAAGGACCTCTACGGTGGTAATTTCCCTCGCTAGACGCCATACTCTCCTAGGTTGTGAAACCAAGGCTATGATCACCAAAGCTATGGAAATCAAGGCAAATGGAGACCAAAGCTCTGATACCACTTGTAGGATCGAAAGTATGTCTAGAGGGGGGTGATTAGACTACTTGACTAAATAAAAATCTAGCATTTTCCAATTTTAAGTCTTGGTAGATTTTAGCAACTTATCTCAAGTCAAGCACCCAACCTACACATGCAAATCTAAGAGTATAGCAGCGGAATGTAAATCATTGCATATGAAGGTAAAGGGGGGAGTTTGGAGGGAGCAAACGCAATGTAGACACAGAGATTTTTGGCATGGTTCCGGTAGGTGGTGCTATTGTACATCCACGTTGATGGAGACTTCAACCCACGAAGGGTAACGGTTGCGCGAGTCCACGAAGGGCTCCACCCATGAAGGGTCCATGAAGAAGCAACCTTGTCTATTCCACCATGGTCGTCGCCCATGAAGGACTTGCCTCACTTGGTAGATCTTCATGGAGTAGGTGATCTCCTTGCCCTTACAAACTCCTTGGTTCAACTCCACAATCTTGACGGCGGCTCCCAAGTGACACCTAACCAATCTAGGAGACACCACTCTACAAAAGGTAATAGATGTTGTATTGATGATGAACTCCTTGCTCTTGTGCTTCAAATGACAGTCTCCCCAACACTCAACTCTCTCTCACAGATTTGGATATGGTGGAAAGATGATTTGAGTGGAAAGCAACTTGGGGAAGGCTAGAGATCGAGATTCTTGTGTTGGATTGGAATATCTTGGTCTCAACACATGAGTAGGTGGTTCTCTCTCAGAAAATGAATAGTGGAAGTGTAGGCACATTCTGATGGCTTTCTCCATGAATGAAGAGTGGATGGAGGGGTATATATAGCCTCCACACAAAATCTAACCGTTACACACAATTTACCAAACTCGGTGAGACCGAATACTCAAACTCGGTCAGACCGATTTAGTTCAAAATGTGAACGTTAGGCTTTTCGGTGGGACCGACATGTCAACTCGGTAGGACCGATTTCATTAGGGTTAGGGCATAACGTAATCTCGATGAGACCAATCACATGAACTCGGTGAGACCGCTTTCTGTAGTAGGCAAACAGAGAGTTGGTCAGGCAAACTTGGTGGGACCAATCGCTCATTCCGCTGAGACCGAAATGTTATGAAAAGGAAACAAAGAGTTTGCATTGCGAACTCGGTGGGATCGATCGCTCATCTCGGTTAGGCCGAAACGTTATGAAGGGAAACAGAGAGTTTGCAATCCCATCTCGGTGAGACCGAGATCCCTACCGGTGAGACCGAATTGATTAGGGTTTCTGGCTATGGTGATGTCAAGTGAACTCTATGGCACCGGAAAGATCAAATTGGTGGGGCCGAGTTTGAATTTGGTTTGGGACATATGTGGATATGAGAAAGTGGTTTAGAGCTTTTGGAGCATATCACTAAGCATTTTGAGCAAGCAAGCCATTAAGCAACACCTCATCCCCTTTTAATAGTATTGGCTTTTCCTATGGACTCAATGTGATCTTGGATCACTAAAATTAAAATGTAGAGTCTTGAGATTTTTGCCAATATGTGTCCTTGCCATTTTGAGGGGTCCACATTCCTAGTCCATGCCATGCCAATCACTGAACTTTCTGAAATGGTCATCTTGAAAGAGCATTAGTTCAATGAGCTATATGTTGTTAGGAATTACCAAAACCACCCGGGGATAGTTGCACTTTCATACGCACATGCTCCTAGGGGATAGATTGGTCGGAAAAGACCATCGCTCGTCCCCGGCCATCACTCATAAGGAAGACAATCAATAAATAAATCATGCTCCGACTTCATCACATAACGGTTCACCATACGTGCATGCTACGGGAATCATAAACTTTAACACGAGTATTTCTACAATCCATAATTACACACTAGCATGACTCTATGTAACATCCCAATTTTCAATTTGGATGTTATACATAGGTCATCATATGCATATCATATTTTATTTGCATTTTGGTTGTGATCCTAGAAATCATAAGCAACTCAAGGACACAAGGAGAGAGTTGGAGATTTCATTCATTTTCATATTTGAATTTTTCTCAAATTTGAAAAGAGGATCAATTTGATTTTAATATTTTCTCTCCAATTAATTCCAATAATAAAAATAAATGAGAGAAGATAATATGACTTCATCAAAAGAAAGGAATATTGGAGAAGAAATTTTAAAATCAAATTTATAATTTATTTGCATTTTATTCGCTATTTTATTAGAATTAGAAAAAATATGCATTTTTAGGCCAGAAAAATGTTCACCTTATTCTAAATATTAGGTTTAGATGGTGAAAATTGTTTCTGTTATTTTTAGAATTTTTTTTATATTTTATTAGGATTTCTTTTGGTGAAATTTATTTATTTATTAAAAAAAGTTTGCCGCCCGACTAGGCCGAAGGCGCAGCCGGGCCGCAGCCCACGTAGCCCCGTCGCCTTCCTCCCGAGCGGGAGGAGTCCCGCCGCCGCACAGACGCCGAGGAAGTCCGGCTCGGACTCCCGTCGCGCCGCCCCTCGCCCAAGGCAGCCGCCCCCCTCTCGGCCTTTATAAGGCGAGCCGCCGCCGCCCCTC
Organism: Triticum urartu; assembly: GCF_003073215.2. Lineage (NCBI taxonomy): Eukaryota > Viridiplantae > Streptophyta > Magnoliopsida > Poales > Poaceae > Triticum > Triticum urartu. The sequence continues at coordinate 189,051,185 of NC_053027.1, read as the reverse complement.
CTCCTCATCCCAGCCCGCCACCGAGCCGAGTCGCCGCCCTTTAGCCACGCCACCTCACCGCCGCACCACTGCCCCACGCCGCAAGCCACCGCCACCGTCGCTGCCTCGCCTCGCCGGAAGTTCTCCGCCGCTGTTGACCGCCGTCGCCGTTAACCGGTATAAAACCGTCCCGGATTGCCAGTTCGTTTTTGGTTTTTTTTGTTCTTCGGTTTTTAGATCGGTTTATTTTTAGGGTTAGGGTTTTTCTCGGTTTTTAGTTCGGTTCTAATTTGCGGGCGTTCGTCCGTTAATCCACGGTAGCGACCGTTTTCGTTCATTAGGGTTTCGTAGCAAACGTTCGTTCGTTAGGTTTTTCTTTTTATTTTATTTTTGGCCAGGGACCTATCCATGAATATATATTTTTACAAATTAGTCCCTGGTCTTCAAACCTTCGTAACTTTTTGCTCGTTCGTCCAAATCCAGTGAAACCAATGCCAAAATCTGTGTGTTGTTTCCCTCTTTCCAGATAATCAACTTGAACATGATTTTGACAAATTTAAAATTTGGTTGCAAGCAGATTTGAATTTGAACTTCTTTTGATCGTAGTTTGAGTTTCGCATCTCCGATTTGATTGATTCTTTTTGCAAATCGAAGCTCTTCAGTTGAACTTTCAGTTTGGATCTTTTCATTTGAGTTTTACCCTTGCATCTCATGCTTAAGTGCTTACGTATGCTATTGTTTGTTCACGATAGAGTTTTCGGAGTGCGAAGCGTGCAAAGCGTGCTACTACGAGTCACTAGGGTTTTCAGATCGTCAGCAAGGCTAACACTTTGATCATATCCATTATTACCCAGTTTTTATGCATTAGTCTCAATCCTCAAACATTGCATGAGTAGGATCTGCTTAACATGTGGGTATTGGGAGTAGTTGTTGAGGTAGTACCTATTGCCCTTTTATTCAAACCTTGGGAGTTACTATGTTACGCTTATTATATGTTGCTATGCTATGCTCATAGACGTGGTTTGGTTTGAGTGATTCATGGCAGTTGTCAGTATTATTATGGACTAAGGGTTTACTTAAGGTGGCTACTTTAACACACATCTAGGTGGATTAGTTTGTGGGTACCTGGGGAAATCCAGTGTTGTCCCAAGGAGAATCCCGAGGTATCCGTGTGATTTTTCCTATGGTTCGCCACCGAGGCTCAAAGGGATCATTATGTTATTCATGCTGGAAAATTCCATGTGCAGCTACAATCCATTATGGGCTCTGGCATAGTTGAGTAAGTTGCGGGAGACCTTTCCATGATGGGCTAGCAGATGTAGGGGATTGTAGGTGTACCGGCCTATCTATCGGTTAAGGGGACCTCTTCGGAAAGACTATGTCTCGGTCATCCGTTTCTCAAACATCATGCAGTGCGAGAAATTCAACAAAGGAGATTGAGTCTTGTGGGGAAAAGTGTGCAAACCTCTGCGGAGTGTATAAACTAATCATGGTTAGCCGTGTCCCCGGTTATGGACATCTTGAGTATCTGGTGCTTGAATTACTATGTTGATCTCATCACTTTACTTAATTAACTTGTTGGGTTATTGATTATTACTTTGGGATTGAGATGGGGTTACCATTCTCAATGTTTTTTCAACAAACTTTGTAGTTAAATAAAATATATTCCTTTGTTGTAGGGAAAAATTGGCTTTACGCAAAATGATAACCATAGAGCCTCCACAAGCAATATATGCATATAGTTATAGCTATTACTTGTTCAGTGCTTTATAGTGTTATCTTGCCAGCATATTCCATGTGTTGACCTACACAAGCTGCAACGTATTATGTTGCGGAGTTTTCAAATGAAGAGTAAGGTGCGCTAGGTCGTTGTCGTGCACTCAGTTATGCCGTTGGAGTTGATGGACTCATTTACCCTCGAAGCTTCCGCAGTTATCTTGTTTAGATGGCCTTCAGCCACATTATTGTAATAAGTACTCTATTTGAGACTTTCGATGTAATAAGTGTGTGATTGCACTCTGCTATAAATCCTCGAGTACTGTGTGTGTGTCAGCATTACCGATCCAGGGATGACACTTATACACAGAGATTTGACCGTTTGAGGTCGGATCACTACACTCTAATATAACCATAATTATATCTCAAAACAATCATAAGGAATCAAACTTCTCATAGTATTCAATGCACTTTATATGAAAGTTTTTATTATATCCCTCTTGGATGCCCATCATATTAGGACTGAATTCATAACCTAAGCAAATTACCATGTTGTTTAAAGAATCTAAAATAATATAAGTGAAAGCATGAGAGTTCATCAATTTCTTCAAATAAAACTACCACCGTGCTCTAAAAATATATAAGTGAAGCACTAGAGCAAATGACAAACTACTCCAAAAGATATGTGAAGATCAATGAGTAGTCAAATAATTATGTAACTATGTGAAGACTCCTTCTCATAAATAAAATTTCAGATCTTAAGTGCTTTATTGAAACAGCAAGCAAAGCAAAATAAAATGACATTGAAAGGATAGCACATTTCATGTGAAGAAGCAAAAACTTAGGCTCAACCAAAACTGACCAATAGTTGTTGAAGAAGAAAGGTGGGATGCCAACCGGGGCATCCCCAAGCTTAGACGCTTGAGACTTCTTGAAATATTAAGTTGGGATGCCTTGGGAATCCCCAAGCTTGAGCTTTTGTGTCTCCTTAATTCCTTTCATATCGCGGTTTCCCTAAATCTTAAAAACTCCATCCACACAAAACTCAACAAGAACTCGTGAGATAAGTTAGTATAAATCCATGCATAACCTTAATATTCTCTACTATAGAAAATCACTAAAATTATTATTTAACATTGCATACTAAATGCCTCTACATATTTAATACTCTTATCCTCAAATATAATAATTAAACAAGCAAACATATGCAAACAATGCAAACATAACAACAATCTGTCTAAATAGAATAGTCTGTAAAGAATGCAAGAGGAATCATACTTCCCTAACTCCAAAAATTCTGACAAATTACCACACAGTAGATAATTTTTTGTTACTGATTGTGTAAAAATTTCAAGATTTTATCATGCTCTGACTATTCACAAATATTCAAAACATAATATCAAACTTTCTTTTTTTTAAACAACAGCATATGGACTTGCAAAATAAGCATGGTAAAGGCTATACTTGACCTTTTTATTGAACTAAAAGATGTAAAACATTAATATAAATAACAACAAGCAAATCCTAATAAAATAAAACTGCGCTCCAAGCAAAACTCATATCATGTGGTGAATAAAAATATAGCTCCAAGTAAGGTTACAGATGAACGAAAACAAAAGAGGGGATGCCATCCGGGGCATCCCCAAGCTTAGATGCTTGGTTGTCCTTGAATATTACCTTGGGGTGCCTTCGGCATCCCCAAGCTTAGGCTCTTGCCACTTCTTATTCCATAGTCCATCAAAACTTTACCCAAAACTTGAAAACTTCACAACACAAAACTTAATAGAAAACTCATGATCTCCGTTAGTATAATAAAGCAAATCACCACTTAGGTATTGTCAAAACAAGATTCATAATTTTTTTCACATAATGCCTACTGTACCCTATCATTTCTACAATTTATATTAAGAAATATAAGTCATAGAAACTTGAAAACAAGCAAATTATGCATCGAAAACAGAATCTATCAAAAACTGAACCGTCTATAGTAATCTGTAACTCTCGAATACTTCTGTAACTCCAAAAATTCTGAAAAATTAGGAAACCTAATAAATTTGTTTATTAATCTTATACAAAATGAATCTGTATTTTATCACGCTTCTATAAAAATGAGAATTGTTTTCCTGAGCGCAAAAGTTTCTGTTTTTCAGCAAGATCAAATCAACTATCAACATAGATCATCCCAAAGGTCTTACTTGGAACTTTATTGAAACAAAAGCTATAAACCATGATTACTACAGTAGCTTAATCATGTGAATGCACAAAACCAGTAGGTATAAATATTGGGTTGTCTCCCAACAAGCGCTTTTCTTTAATGCCTTTCTAGCTAGGCATGATGATTTCAATGATACTCACATAAAAGATAAGAATTGAAACATAATGGGAGAATCATGAAGAATATGACTAGCATATTTAAGTCTAACCCACTTCCTATGCATAGGGATTTTGTGAGAAAACAACTTATGGGAACAAGAATCAACTTGCATAGGAAGGTAAAACAAGCATAACTTCAAGATTTTCAACACATAGAGAGGAAACTTGATATTATTGCAATATGTAAAAGCATATGTTCCTCTCTCATAATAATTTTCAGTAGCATCATGAATGAATTCAACAATATAACCATCACACAAAGCATTCTTTTCATGATTCACAAGCATACAAAATTTACTACTCTCCACATAAGCAAAATTCTTCTCATTCAAAATAGTGGGAGAAAATTCAACAAAATAACTATCATGGAATTGAAAATTGAAATCAAGATGACAAGTTTCATGGTTATCATTATTCTTTATAGCATACGTGTCATCACAATAATCATCAAAGATAGGAGGCATTCTTTCATCATAGTAAATTTTCTCATCAAAACTTGGGGGACAAAAAGTATCATCTTCATCAAACATAGCATCCCAAAGCTTATGGCTTTGCATATCATTAGCATCATGGATATTCACAGAATTCATACTAACATCATTGCAATCATGCTCATCATTCAAAGATTTAGTGCCAAACATTTTAATGCATTCTTCTTCTAACACTTCGGCACAATTATCGGAATCCTTATTTTCATGAAAGACATTAAAAAGATGAAGCATATGAGGCAACCACAATTTCATTTTTTGTGTAATTTTCTTTTACAGACTAAACTAGTGATAAAACAAGAAACTAAAAGATTTGATTGCAAAATCTAAAGATATACCTTCAAGCACTAACCTCCCCGGCAACGGCGCCAGAAAATAGCTTGATGTATACTACGCAACCTTCTTCTTGTAGACTCATGTTGGGCCTCCAAGCGCAGAGTTTTGTAGGGCAGTAGAAAATTTCCCTCAAGTGGATGACCTAAGGTTTATCAATCTGTGGGAGGCGTAGGATGAAGATGGTCTCTCTCAAACAACCCTGCAACCAAATAACAAAGAGTCTCTTGTGTCCCCAACACACCCAATACAATGGTATATTGTATAAGTGCACTAGTTCGGCGAAGAGATGGTGATACAAATGCAACATGGATAGTAGATATAGGTTTTTGTAATCTGAAAATATAAAAACAGCAAGGTAACTAGTAACAAAAGTGAGCAAAAACGGTATTGCAATGATTCGAAACAAGGCCTCGGGTTCATACTTTCACTAGTGCAAGTTCTCTCAACAATGATAACATAATTAGATCATATAACAATCCCTCAACATGCAACAAAGAGTCACTCCAAAGTCGCTAATAGCGGAGAACAAACGAGGAGATTATTGTAGGATACGAAACCACCTCAAAGTTATTCTTTCTGATCGATCTATTGGGCTATTCCTATAAGTGTCACAAACAGCCCTAGAGTTCGTACTAAAATAACACCTTAAGACACACATCAACCAAAACCCTAATGTCACCTAGATACTCCAATGTCACCACAAGTATCCGCGGGTTTGATTATACGATATGTATCACACAATCTCATATTCATCTATTCAAACCAACACAAAGAACTTCAAAGAGTGCCCCAAAGTTTCTACTAGAGAGTCAAGACGAAAACGTGTGCCAACCCCTATGCATAAGTTCATGAGGTTACAGAACCCGCAAGTTGATCACCAAAACATACATCAAGTGTTCTCAAATCCTTGAAGACTCAATTTGATGTAAGATAACTGTTGGGGAATGCGGTATTTCAAAATTTTACCTACGATCATGCAAGATCTATCTAGGAGATGCATAGCAACGAGAGGGGAGAGTGTGTCTACGTACCCTCGTAGACCGAAAGCGAAAGCATTGAGTAACGTGGCTGATGTAGTCGAACGTCTTCGCGATCCAACCGATCAAGTACTGAATGCATGGCACCTCCACGATCTGCATACGTTCAGCTCGGCGACGTCCCTCGAACTCTAGATCAAGCTGAGGCCGAGGGAGAGTTTCGTCAGCATGACGGCGTGTTGACGGTGATGATGAAGTAACCGACGCAGGGCTTCGCCTAAGCACTACAACAATATGACCAAGGTGGAAATCTGTGGAGGGGGGCACCGCACACGGCTAAGAAATCAACTTGTGTGTCTATGGGGTGCCCCCTCCCTCGTATATAAATGAGGGGAGAAGGAGGAGGGCCGGCCTCAAGGGGCGCGCCCAAAGGGAGGATTCCTACTCCTAGTAGGAGTAGGTTTCCCCCTTTCCTAGTCCAAGTAGGAGAAGAAGGAAGGAGAGGGAGAGGGAGAAGGAAAGAGGGGGTGCCACCCCTCCTAGTCCAATTCGGACCAGCCCATGGAGGGGCGCGTGGCCACCCCTTGAGGCCCTTCTCTCCTTTCCTGTATGGCCCATTAAGGCCCACTACTTCCCCCGGCGAATTCGCCCTATAGTGAGTCGTATTACAATTCACTGGCCGTCGTTTTACAACGTCGTGACTGGGAAAACCCTGGCGTTACCCAACTTAATCGCCTTGCAGCACATCCCCCTTTCGCCAGCATTTCGAGACTCCTCGTCATGTATATGATCTCATCCGGGACTCCGAACAACCTTAGGTACATCAAATCACATAACTCATAATACAAATCGTCATCGAACGTTAAGCGTGCAGACCCTACGGGTTCGAGAACTATGTAGACATGACCGATACACATCTTCGGTCAATAACCAATAGAGGAACCTGGATGCTCATATTGGCTCCTACATATTCTACGAAGAACTTTATCGGTCAAACCGCATAACAACATACGTTGTTCCCTTTGTCATCAGTATGTTACTTGCCCGAGATTCGATCGTCAGTATCATCATACCTAGTTCAATCTCGTCACCGACAAGTCTCTTTACTCGTTCCGTAATGCAACATCCCGCAACTAACTCATTATTCACATTGCTTGCAAGGCTTATAGTGATGTGCATTACCGAGAGGGCCCAGAGATACCTCTCCGACAATTGGAGTGACAAATCCTTATCTCGATCTATGCCAACTCAACAAACACCATCGGAGACACCTATAGAGCATCTTTATAATCACCCGGTTACGTTGTAACGTTTGATAGCACACGAGGTGTTCCTCCGGTATTCAAGAGTTGCATAATCTCATAGTCAGAGGAACATGTATAAGTCATGATGAAAGCAATAGCAATGAAACTAAACGATCATTTATGCTAAGCTAACGGATGGGTCTTGTCCATCACATCATTCTCTAATGATGTGACCCCATTCATCAAATGACAACACATGTCTATGGTCAGGAAACTTAACCATCTTTGATTAATGAGCTAGTCAAGTAGAGGCATACTAGGGATACTTTGTTTTGTCTATGTATTCACACATGTACTAAGTTTCTGGTTAATACAATTCTAGCATGAATAATAAACATTTATCATGATATAAGGAAATATAAATAACAACTTTATTATTGCCTCTAGGGCATATTTCCTTCAATAACTTCAAAGGGAAAACTCAGTCCATTACAAGAAGATAGAGGGGGAGAAACATCATAAGATCCAACTATAATAGCAAAGCTCGTGGTACATCAAGATCGTGCCAAATCAAGAACACGAGAGAGAGAGAGAGAGAGATCAAACACATAGCTACCGGTACATACCCTCAGCCCCGAGGGTGAACTACTCCCTCCTCATCATGGAGAGCGTTGGGATGATGAAGATGACCACCAGAGATGATTTCCCCCTCCGGCCGACAGGGTGCCAGAACAGGGTCCCGATTGGTTTTTGGTGGCTACAGAGGCTTGTGGCGGCGGAACTCCCGATCTAGCTTCTGTAATGGAGGTTTGGGGGTATATATAAGAGGTGTTGGCATCGAGAACAAGTCAGGGGGTCCAAGAGGGGCCCACAAGGTCGGGGTGCGCGCCCTAGGGGGCGCCCCCCACCCTTGTGGTGGCCTTGGGACTCCTATGGTGCATCTTCGGTACTCCGTGGGATTATTTTGGTCTATAAAGAATCATCGTAAAGTTTCAGGTCAATTGGACCCCGTTTGATATTCCTTTTCTGCGAAACTCAAAAACAAGGAAAAACAAAAACTGGCACTGGGATCTAGGTTAATAGGTTAGTCCAAAAATCTATATAAAATAACATATAAATGCATATAAAACATCCAAGGTTGATAATATAATAGCACAGAACAATCAAAAATTATAAATACGTTGGAGACGTATCAATTCTCAATACAATGGTCTCTTGGAGATCCATATGATGTAATTCTTTTTGCGGTTTGTTTGTTGGGATCCGATGAACTTTGAGTTTATGATCAAATCTTTTTCTTTTTATCCATGAAAGTTATTTGAGTCTTCTTTGATCTCTTATATGCATGAATAAGGAGTAAGAAGAGCCTAAGCTTGGGGATGCCCATGGCATCCCAAGCTATTATACAAAGAGAAGCAAGCAACTAAGCTTGGGGATGCCCTGAGTGGTGTCCCCTCTTTCTTCTAACGACCATCGGTATTTTACTCTAAGCTATATTTTTATTCATCACATAATATGAGCTTTGCTTGGAACGTCTTGTATGATATAAGTCTTTGCTTGTTTTGCGTTGTGTTTTAAGTCTTGAATCCTTGCTGGACACACCTATTGGATAGAGCCAAAATTATGCCATGACTTGTTAGAATTGCTCTCTATGCTTCACTTAAATCTTTATGAGCTATGGAATTGCTCTAGTGCTTCACTTATATCTTTTTGAGCACGGTGTGCTTTAGTATTTTTGAAGAAATGCTCTCTTGCTTCACTTAGATTTATTTGAGAGTTAGTAGATTTTTTAAGAAATTCTCTCTTGATTCACTTAAATTAATTTGAGAGAAAGAAATATTATGCTCATGATCTTCACTTATATTTGTTTGAGCTTATCAAAAGCAACACATGAAAATTAGTCCCAAAGTGATAGATATCCAAGAAGGATATAATAAAAACTTTCATGAAGATCATTGGACAAAATAAACTCGATTCCTTGTAATAGTTTTGAGATATGATGATGTGATATGTGAGTCATGTTGGTGAGTAATTATGCTTTAGTAGGAATATTGGTGTTAAGGTTTGTGATTCCCTATGCAAGCACGAAAGTCAATAGTAATGAAATTACATCCTACTTGTGGTGCATTATTCGGTGTTAATTATGCTTAATGCTTGCTTATGAGATTATTCGTTTCTTGGTTGGTCGCTTCTCAATCTTTTTCTAGCCTTCATTTTGCACTAAGTATGATCACTACTTGTGCATCCAAAATCCTTTAAACCAGTTTTGCCACATGAGTCCACCATACCTACCTATATGCGGTATTATTTTGCCGTTCTAAGAAAATTTGCATGTGCCATCTCTAATTTTCAAAATAAATTTCTCTTTCATGTGCTCGTACCGCTCATGAATCGGTAGGGGGTGGCTAATATATTTCCATGCTAGATATGTTATTGTCACGATGAGTGTTTATTCACTTGTCATTGCATGATAGTAAGGCAAAGGTATTAGGGATGCCCGGTCCCGAAATGAAAAATGAATTTAATTTATGTTGTCAAATAATAAATTCCTTGTAAAGTGTTGGTATGGAAGGCACCCGTGGATACGACTAGCCATGGAAAGTGAAAGTATGGTTGAAAAAGGAATAAACTTTAATTTTTGTTTGGGAACCGCCTATGATATATCTAGCATGGAAAGTATTCGGAACTTCTCGATCGTTCTCGTTGACAGGAAAAGCATGCCTCCCGAAATGTTTTTATCTCTATGTTTTTCGCTTTGAGCTATGGCACCTCTGCAAATCCTTACTTCCCTCTACGAAGGGCCCTTCTTTTACTTTATGCAATTTTTATTTTAAATTTTAGTCTCCATCTTCTCTTATAAAGCACCAACTAGGGGGCACTGTGATCGTACTTGAGCATTGGGTGTAGCTAATATGCGAGTGTGTTTCATGAATGGATCAATGATTGAGCATGATGGGCTAGGGATAACTTATTTTAGCGTTGATATTTTGAAAGACATGGTTGCTTGTTGATATGCTTGAGTATTTAAGTCTCATGTCAAAACTAGACTATTGCTTTGAACCATATAAAAGTCCAAATGTCCATGCTATAAACAAAAGAATATGTGATGAACATGTTAGGCAGCATTCCACATCAAAAATTCTGATTTTATCATTTACCTACCCGAGGACGAGCAGGAATTAAGCTTGGGGATGTTGATACGTATCCAACGTATCTATAATTTTTGATTGTTCCATGTTGTTATATTATCATTCTTGGATGTTTTATAATCAATTTATAGTCATTTTATATCATTTTTTGGTACTAACCTATTAACATAGTGCCAAGTGCCAGTTGTTGTTTTTGCATGTTTTTTACATAGCAGGAAATCAATATCAAACGGAGTCCAAACACAGCGAAACTTTTTGTGGATTTTTTTGGACCAGAAGACATCCAATGGGACGGAGAAGCGCCTGGGGGTGCCCCGGGGGAGCACCACTACTGGAATCAGCTTCTTTGCCGTCTGCCATGGTGGATGGCAAAGGCATAGACCCAGGACGGCAAATTTCTTTGCCGTCTGCCAGCAGATGGCAAACTGTCCGTCTGAGCACGTGCCAGAAAAGGCCTTCTTTGTCGTCCGCTTCTTAGAAACGGATGGCAAAGGATTGTGTCATCCGCCATCTGAGGCCAGCAGACGGCAAAGACAATGGACGGCAGTGGGGTGGGGTCAGAGCCGTTAGGGGGTTAACGGCGCTGTTTGTCGTCCGCTGACAGATGGCAAAGAGCTCAGCTAGGCCATCACTAGGAAGCTACCACATGGCAGCTATGCCGTCTGCCAGCAGACGGCAAAGATTCAAAGGTCTTTGTCATCCGCTGGCAGACAATATAGCTGACCAAATAGGCAGCCAGTGTTCCCAGTGTCCACAGGTAGCTGCCACATGTCCTCTTTGCCGTCCGCTAGCAGACGGCAAAGAGGCTATATCCCCTGTTTTTATTTATATCCATTTAATTTCATGGGAATTCACACACGGATATACATATTTTTTTTCACAGGCACAACAGACGTATGATGTATCCAACACATAGCTCCATCCATGACAACATACATACATAAGAAACATAGTTCCATCCATACATATTACAGTAATATCACAATGTTCATCCAACACATTGTTCCATGCATCCATATAACAAGTTCCACATTATTCTTCAATACAAACGAAAAGAAGAACAGGGAAACAAGCACTCCATCCATGCAAGCTTCCATATAGTGAATTAAATCTGCAAAATGGGAAACAAGAAAGTTAGAAGAAGAAGAAGAAGAAGAAAACTAGAAGAATAAGAAGAAGCTCTACTTCTTCTAGAAGAAGTAGAGCTTCTTTTTCTTCTTTTCTTCCTATTCCTTCTTTTCTTCCTCTTCCTTGATTTTCTTCATCTTATTATGTCATTTGTGGACTAAATAGGCTAAATTATGTCATAAATGGACTAAATAGGCTAAATAAGAAGAAAAATGTCATTTTTGAGCTAACCTAGCTAATTATGCCATTTTTGACCTAATTAAGCTTATTGTGACATTTTAGAGGACAACAAGCTAAGTATATGACATTTATGAGGTTAGCAAGGTTATTATGCCATTTACGAATAAAAAAAGTAAGAGGAGGAAAAGAAGAAGAAGAATAACTTCTTCTTTTCTTCATATTCCTTCTTTCCTTCCTCTTCCTTGATTTTCTTCATCTTATTATGTCATTTGTGGACTAAATAGGCTAAATTATGTCAAAATGGACTAAACGAGCTAAATAAGAAGAAAAATAGCATTTTTGAGCTAACCTAGCTAATTATGCCATTTTTGACCTAACTAAGCTTATTGTGCCATTTTATAGGACAACAAGCTAAGTATATGATATTTATGAGGTTAGCAAGGTTATTATGCCATTTACGAATAAAAACAAGTAAGAGGAGGAAAAGAAGAAGAAGAAGAAGAAGAAGAAGAAGAAGAAGAAGAAGAAGCTTCTTCTTTTCTTCCTATTCCTTCTTTCCTTCCTCTTCCTTGATTTTCTTCATCTTATTATGTCATTTGTGGACTAAATAGGCTAAAGTATGTCAAAAATGGACTAAGCAGGCTAAATAAGAAGAAAAATATCGTTATCACGGAGGTGTAGGAATGGTCGGGGCTGCGCAAGTGGCAAACGGAGGTGAAGGACCGGTTGGGGTTTCGGCATTGGCAGACGCAGAAGGATTGGTTGATGCTTGTCGGGAGCCATGCTGCACCAAAGATCATTTCCAATAATGTCTTGTTAGCATGATGCAAACTGAAATGTGAATAGTAGTAACCAAGGACCATTCAAATCAAACTCACTATGGTCGCCGGAGCAATTTGGGGCATCGGCAGAGGGGCCTGACCATTTTTCTCGCACGTGGTCTGCACATTTGGTTTTCACGAGTCAGTCATATTAGTTAGTAATGTGAACATTACGTGCATGATTGGGCTAATATGCACGAGAAACGTACCATGATGAGCTCGTATAGGGCCCGGTTAGACGCCTCATTCCGGTTCCTCTCCTCCTCCAACAGCTTAGTCGTCCTCTCCTCCATCTCCCTCTCCCTCTCTACCGCCTCCCTTTTTGCCTCCTCCAAAAGCGCCTGGGTCTTCAATCTCTCTTTCTCAACCAATTCCTGCAACACACCACTCCTCGTTAGCATTGTAATCATCGACGGACGCACACACAATGTAATGGAGGAAAGGTGAGAGAGTCCATATAACTAACTGCCATGGCGAGCTCCGCGGGCTGTGCACGAGGCGTTATCTCAGGATCAGAGCTACTCAGGCACTTCTTGATCTACGGGAGAGTCCTAGGACAGCGTATCAGTCCATCACCAATGGCTTGAGAGCCATGGGACCTTCCACCACCAGATATCATCACCAGCTCTGTATCAAAAGGATCCTGGCTTGGGTTAAAGTCCTCCCCTTTCCTTGCCTTCCCCTCGTCTCTGTACTTCACAAGCTTGTGGTGGGAGGAGATGTTGGTGAAGCTCCCTGGATGATCTAGGTCAGACTCCGTGAATGGCTTGGCCTTCTTGTACGGGTCCATATGGGCCATGCCATATAGGTCGAACAGATTTGGCACAGGCTTCTTGTGGTGGTGCGCCTGAGAGAGAGGAACAAAATATTAGTTAAGGGCTCAAGCTAGCATGAAGAATGATATTGCTATGTAAATAGGTCATTTTGGAGCTAAGAAAGGTTATTATGTCATTTTCGAGGAAAATAAGCTAAGTTTAGGTCATTTTCAAGGTAACCAAGATTATTATGCCATCTTTGACCAAAGTATGCTAATTATGTCATTATTGAGCTATCCAAGGTAGTTATGCCATTTTTTAGCTAACTATACCATATTTAGGCATTCTATAGAGCTATCTAAGGTTATTATGTCATTTTAGAGCTAATTATGTCATGAATGAACTAGCTAAGATTAGTTTAGGTCATTATTGAGCTATCGAAGGTAGTTATGCCATTTTTTAACTAACTAAAGCATATTAAGTCATTTTATAGAGCTATCTAAGGTTATTATGTCATTTTAGAGCTAATTATGTCATGAATGAACTAGCTAAGATTAGTTTAGGTCGTTATTGAGCTATCGAAGGTAGTTATGCCATTTTTTAACTAACTAAAGCATATTAAGTCATTTTATAGAGCTATCTAAGGTTATTATGTCATTTTAGAGCTAAATATGTCATAAATGAACTATCCAAGGTAGTTATGCCTTTTTTAACTAACTAAGCATATTAAGTCATTTTGGAAGGGATAAATGCTAGCATGAAGAATGAAATTGCATGAATCATGTAGCAAACCACATACCCAGTTATCCCTGTACTCAAATAGGTTGGAGCTCCCTTGATGGTGTGGCACACCTTACATTTGGTCACGTTAATCCTTGGCCCTATGGTCTTCGACTAGCCATTCAGGAGAGCACCACGCATCCACCAACGCCTCCCAACAGTCCATCTTATCCACACACCATCTCGGGGGCACCTAAGTTAGTCAAGAGAAATTTCAGCGCTACGCCTACGAATCAAATCAAGAAAACTAAGTTCAAGGCCTTAAGAATAGGCAATTACCTGCATGTACTTCTCCTTACTCAGAAACTTGCTGTGACACTTCGACTTGGCCCTCCTAATACCCTTCGAGGCGTAGTAGTCTCGAACGGCCTGCACCCGAGCCTCATGCCGTAAGTTCTGAAGTAGGCGCTTGCACTCGGTTTCGACAACCATACACGTGGCCTCCTGCTCTCCCTCTAAAACCCTGTAGAAGGTTTGCAATCAAACAAGACAACACTGATTAGTACAACCACTAGGTAGTGTTGACTTTTAATTATGTAAAGGAGAAATTACCCAAAACCGACGGAACACAATGTCGGCCACCGTCTCGCATAAGACACCGGCGACCATCTTCTCCAGCGGGTCCGGGGCAACCGAGTACAGCTCCCAACTCAGTGCTAGCTGTGGAACCTGACCCTCACCGGGCAACGTGACCCACCCAGGGAAGTGTTGCCGGCAAAGCACACCAAGGACCTGGTTGGGCCTGCGGACACCACGGGGGTGTACCCAGCACCTGCAGTATGACAAGGCCAACGCATTAGTTATTAATTTGAAGGAACATGAAGGCAAAAGGTTAAAAATAGTAAATGCACTTACTTCAACCCGTTAGGCGCAATCAACCACCTCTGGTCGGGGGTCGTCGGCACGGGCGGGGGCTTTGTACAGCCACGCTTGTAGACCTTCTTGCCCTTCTCAACCAGCTCGTCGTCGCTGTAGCTATCATCTGAAAAGGTGTCCTCGCTACCATCAGTAGGGCCACTAGCCTCCAGAGTCTCATGGGAAGAAGACTGCGGGATCAGAGTCTTCTGGGACGAAGACCCCGTGACCGGAGTCTTCTGGGACGAAGACTCTGGGACCGGACTCACGTGGGGCAAAGGATCGGCGACACGAGTCTGGTGGGGTGAAGTATCGGCGACCCGAGTCTGGTGGGGTGAAGGATCGGTGACCGGAGGCTCATGGACCGGAGTCCGAGATGGGCCCACGTCAGACGGAGCAGTCCTGTGGTCGGGTGAATCAGCTGAGGGTGGCGGCGAGGAAGGCGTAGCAGCCTTCCTACCTCTCCCGTTGCCACGTCCACCTCTACCGGCTTTCTTCATCCTCCCCCGACCTCTCCCGGCCGAAGAAGAAGCGTCGGCCGTAGCTGTCTGCATACTGTCTAGCAGCGCTCTCCGGAGGGGCTGGGCTGGAATAATGGAACCACCCCTCCCAGTAGCGCTCGCAAGAGGCTCGGGGCGCTCTGGACCCTTGCCCACCATCCTGTCAACACCTGCAATGACAAAAAGTAAACAAAATTAGTACAACATAAAAAAATTGGATACCTGACATGAACATAATAATATGTATATAATTTAAGTGTATCATCATCATGAACATAATAAAAATACACCCGATCAACACAAATATATATATTATGTTTTTGTATCATCATCATGTCCGGGGTCGATTCGGGTGTCAGGGTGTCGGGGTCGGGGTGTGCTGTCAGGGTGTCGGGGTGTGGTGTCAAGGTGTCGGGGTGTCGAGGTCGGGGTCGGGGTGTGCTGTCAGGGTGTCGGGGTGTGGTGTCAAGGTGTCGGGGGTCGGGGTCGGGGTGGGGGGGTCGGGGTGTCGATTGTCGGGGTCTCAGGGTGTCGGGGTCGGGGTGTCGGTGGTCGGGGTGTCAGGTGTCGGTGGTCGGGGTCGGGGTCGGGGTCGGGGTGTGGTGTCAGGGTGTCGGGGTGTCAGGGTCGGGGTGTCGTGCCGGGGTATCGTTGAAAGCACAAGTGCTCCCTGGGTGATTTGGTAATTAATGTCAACATATCTCTTGTTGGACTAATGCTTTCATCTAGTATGTTTCAGATAAATCCAACAGTGGAGTGGCATGGACTAGAGGATGTGGGACCCCTTCAAGATGATGAAGACAAAAGATTGGCTCAAGCTCAAAGCACAAGACTCTACATTTTACTTTTAGTGATCCAAGATCACATTGAGTCCATAGGAAAGCCAATACTATTAAAAGGGGGTGAGGTGTTGCTTAATGAGTTGCTTGCTCAAAATGCTTAGTGATATGCTCCAAAAACCCTCAACTACTTTCCCATATCCACATATGTCCCAAACCAAAAGTCAAACTCGGCCCCACCAAAACTTTCTATCCGGCACCACCGAGTTCTCTTGCATAGACACTGCCAGAAACCCTAATCAATTCGGTCTCACCGATGGGATCTCGGTCTCACCGAGATGGGCTTGCAAACTCTCTGTTGCCTATTGCATTAATTTCGGTCTCATCGAAATATGGAATCGGTCCCACCGAGTTTGCTTGTCCAACTCTCTGTTTTGCTTATTACCCAAATCGGTCCCACCGAGTTTGTGTAATCGGTCCAACCGAGATAAGTCTTTACCCTAACCCTAGCACATCGGTCCCATCGAGTTGATCATATCGGTCCCACCGAAATGCCTAACGGTCACATTATGAACCAAATCGGTCCGACCGAGTTTTATGATTCGGTCCCACCGAGTTTGGTGATTTGTGTAACGGTTAGATTTTGTGTGGAGGCTATATATACCCCTCCACCCACTCCTCATTCATGGAGAGAGCCATCAGAATATGCCTACACTTCCAACATACATTTTCTGAGAGAGAACCACCTACACTTGTGTTGAGGTCAAGATATTCCATTCCAACCACATAAATCTTGATCTCTAGCCTTCTTCAAGTTGCTTTCCACTCAAATCATCTTTCTACCAAATCAAATCCTATGAGAGAGAGTTGAGTGTTGAGGAGACTATCACTTGAAGCACAAGAGCAAGGAGTTCATCATCAACACACCATCTATTACCTTTTGGAGAGTGGTGTCTCCTAGATTGGTTAGGTGTCACTTGGGAGCCTCCGTCAAGATTGTGGAGTTGAACCAAGGAGTTTGTACAGGCAAGGAGATCGCCTACTTCGTGAAGATCTACCCTAGTGAGGCAAGTCCTTCGTGGGCGATGGCCATGGTGGGATAGACAATGTTGCTTCTTCGTGGACCCTTCGTGGGTGGAGCCCTCCGTGGACTCGCGCAACCATTACCCTTCGTGGGTTGAAGTCTCCATCAACGTGGATGCGCGATAGCACCACCTGTCGGAACCACGCCAAAAATCTTCGTGTCTCCAATTGCGTTTGCACACTCTAATCCCATCTCTTTACATTCTTGCAACTTGCATGATTTACTTTCCGCTGCTCATATACTCTTGTCATACTTGCTTGTTATGTATTGTGAATGTTTAAACTTATGCCAAAATCCACTTCAACTTAAAGAATTTAAAAACTGCAACTTTTCTTGCTAAGAGTCTATTCACCCCCGCCCCCCTCTAGACACCTCTTCTCGATCCTTTCAATTGGTATCGGAGCATTGGTCTCCATTGCTTTGGTTTAAACACCTTTGGAGGAAGATTGGTGAGTCTACATTGGGGAGTCTTAGACGTAGAGTGCCTATAATTGATGGAGAGTACTTTCATGAGTGAAAAAAATGAGATGCTTGAGATTTTCAATGAATATCATTTGAACAAGTACATTACTAGCCCTTGTGCACCTCATGTTGATCCTTTGCATCCTACCCTTGATGAGTCTATTGACATGATCTGTAATCTTAGAACTGTCAATTTAATCACTAGTGGTTTGCCTAGAAGCTTGCTTGCTAGCTTGCCTACTCTTGATTGTGCCTACACCTTATGGAAATTTCTTGAGGAACGATTCCGTAACTATTCCTTGAAAAATCTAGATGAGATTCTTCATAAGTCTATTGCCTTGAGTAAGATGAGTTCCAATGGTCCCAAATTTGGCGATTGCTTATTTGAGCTTACTAATTTTACGAGTGCCAAAGGAGATGTTGGAATCATTAGTAATATCATTTCCGAAGTCATTAGAATTCATAGAGATGAACATTGTTACGGTCATACTTCTAATGAATCACTCTCTCTAGGAATTGATCCACCACATGACAATGTTGAACATGGATACTACGATGAGGATGATGATAGTGACTATGATATTGATGATGCAATGAGACACTTTGGTATTATGGCTAATCTTCGCAGCTACATGGCCGGAGGAAAGGAATGGGTTCTTGATAGTGGGTGTACCGATCATATGACCGGAGACAAAGATATGTTTCGTGAGCTTGCTAAAAAAGACGGCCCTCGAAAGTATTTCACTTTTCATGATAACTCAAAGGGTAAGGTGGTTGGCCTTGGTAAGGTGGCCATCTCACATGATAACTCCATACAAAATGTTATGCTCGTTGAATCTCTTGGCTACAATTTACTTTCCGTATCTAGACTTGCTGACTTTCGTTTCAATGTCCTATTTACTAAAGTAGACTGCCAAGTGTTTCGTAGAGATAACCATAAAATGGTCTTTACCAGTACACGTAGAGGTGATCTTTACATCATTGATTTCACTAAAAAGGCTAAACCTAGAACTTGCCTAATTGCTAAATCCTTGAAAGGTTGGTTGTGGCATAGAAGGTTAGGTCATGTGGGCATGCGAAATCTTGATAATCTTATTAAAGGTGATCATATCCTTGGAGTAAAAGATGTTATATTTGACAAGGATAGACTTTTTAGTGCTTGTCAAGCAGGAAAACAAGTTGGAGGAAGTCACCCCGCGAAGAACATTATGACCACAAGAAGACCGCTCGAGCTACTTCATATGGATCTTTTTGGTCTCAATGCCTATAAGAGTCTCGGTGGTAACTCATTCGGTCTAGTTATAGTTGATGATTTTTCAAGATTAACGTGGGTGTTCTTTCTTGATGATAAATCGTAGGTCCAAAAGATCTTCAAGAATTTTGCTAGGAAGGCCCAAAATCAATTTGAAGTGAAGATCAAGAAGGTTTGCAGTGACAATGGAATGGAGTTCAAGAACGCAAATGTGGATACCTTTCTTGACGAAGAAGGGATTTCACATGAGTTCTCGGCTACGTACACGCCTCAACAAAATGGATTTGTTGAGAGGAAGAACCGAACTCTTATTGAGATGGCGAGGACGATGATTGATGAGTAAAAGACTCCAAAGCACTTTTGGGCGGAATCTGTTGAGACAGCTTGTCATGCAACAAATCGCTTGTATCTTCACAAGCCTCGGCAAGACGGCATACGAACTTCTCACCGGTAACAAACCCCAAGTTGGATACTTTCGAGTATTTGGCTCAAAGTGTTACATTCTTGATAAGCATCGTCCTTCTAAATTTTCTCCTAAAATTCACGAAGGTTTCCTACTTGGTTATGGCTCAAACTCTCACACTTACCATGTCTACAACAATTTCACCCGAAAGGTTGAAGAAACGGTAGATGTTAAGTTTGATGAATCTAA
Organism: Triticum urartu; assembly: GCF_003073215.2. Classification (NCBI taxonomy): domain Eukaryota; kingdom Viridiplantae; phylum Streptophyta; class Magnoliopsida; order Poales; family Poaceae; genus Triticum; species Triticum urartu. Next base: position 189,031,675 of record NC_053027.1, on the reverse strand, counting down.
CGGCTCACAAGTAGAGCAATTTCCAATTGATGTAGGAGATAAAGATCCTTCGAAAGCAATCCAAGACTTGTCTATTGGCAAGATCCGTCCAACGGAGGTGAAGGAGAGTACCTCGTCCGTCCAAGTGGAAGCTTCTACCTCACGACAAGGTGAACCAAGAGTTGATACGGAAGCATCCATGAGTGGGACACACCAAGATGAAGAAAACGAGGAAGTACACCAAGATGAACCTCATCAACCTCCTTCTCCACCACGACAAGGGAACAACGACGCCAATAATGAAGAAGGCCAAGAAGAAGATGATGAAGAAGATGTTCCACCCCAAGCAAAACAAAAGCTCTCACGAGTTCGAGCAAGAGTCGCTAGAGACCATCCCATCGAGCAAATCTATAATGATATCCAAACCGGGAGAATCACTCGCTCTAAATCTCGTTTGGCTAATTTTTGTGAACATTATTCATTCGTCTCTAGCATTGAACCTATGAAGGTTGAAGAAGCATTGGAAGATTCGGATTGGATAAACGCCATGCATGAAGAGCTATAAAACTTTGAGAGAAACCAAGTGTGGACATTGGTCGAGAAGCCCGACAACAACCACAACATCATTGGTACCAAATGGGTGTTTCGCAACAAGCAAGATGAAGATGTTCAAGTCGTCCGCAACAAAGCTCGTCTCGTCGCCCAAGGCTACACTCAAGTCGAAGGTATGGACTACGGTGAGACATATGCCCCCGTTGCTAGACTTGAGTCCATCCGCATATTGCTTTCCTATGCTAATCACCATGATATCACTTTATACCAAATGGACATTAAGAGTGCTTTTCTAAACGGTGAAATTGAGGAGGAGGTTTATGTTAAGCAACCTCCTGGCTTCATCAATCCTAAGAAACCCGATCATGTTTACAAACTTCACAAAGCTCTTTATGGTCTTAAACAAGCTCCTAGAGCATGGTATAAATGCTTGACCAAGTTCCTTATTGAAAAAGGTTTTGAGATTGGAAAGATAGATTCTACTCTTTTTACTAAAAGGGTAAATGGTGAATTATTTGTATGCCAAATTTATGTTGATGATATCATATTTGGCTCAACTAACCCTCATTTTAGTGAGAAGTTTGGAAAACTAATGTCGGAGAAGTTTGAGATGTTTATGATGAGTGAAATCAAGTTCTTTCTTGGTTTGCAAATCAAGCAAACTAAGGAAGGCACCTTTGTCTCTCAAACAAAGTACACCAAGGACTTATTCAAGAAGTTCAACATGCAAGAAAGCAAAGGTATGAAAACTCCCATGCCTACTAGTGGACATCTTGATTTGACTAAGGATGGTAAACCGGTTGATCAAAAGGTTTATCGCTCTATGATTGGATCATTGTTATATCTATGTGCCTCTCATCCCGATATTATGCTAAGTGTGTGCATGTGTGCACAATATCAAGCGGCCCCCAAAGAGTGTCATCTTAAAGTTGTGAAAAGGATAGTGAGATACTTAATACATACACCAAATTTTGGCATTTGGTATCCTAAGAGGTCCTCTTTCGATCTTGTTGGCTATTCTGACTCGGACTATGCCGGAGACAAGGTTGATAGAAAGTCCACTTCGGGTACTTGTCAATTTCTTGGTAGATATCTTATGTCTTGGTCTTCCAAGAAACCAAACTCGGTATGCTTATCCACCGCCGAAGCGAAATACATTGCCGCCGGTTCATGTTGTGCTCAATTACTTTGGATGACCCAAACTCTTAAAGATTATGGGATCAATGTGAAACATGTTCCATTGCTTTGTGACAATGAGAGTGATATTAAGATTGCTCACAATCCTGTGCAACATTCTCGAACTAAGCATATTGAAGTTCGTCACCATTTCTTTCGAGATCATGTTGCTAAAGGGGACATTGATCTTAAACATGTTCGTACCGATAAGCAATTGGCGGATATATTCACCAAACCGCTTGATGAGAAAGTCTTTTGCCGTTTGAGAGGTGAATTGAACATTGTTGATGCTTTAAACTTGGAGTAGAAACTCCATTACGATACATGCAAGGCATGGGCCTATGACTAATCCTTGACTTTTCTCTTGTGATGATGATCATATATCTTGGATATATTTGCACCCTTGCATGATATCTAACCTTTGTAGGTACTTGGATGAATCTAAATCTATGAGATTGCAACTCACTCACATCTTGAGCAATCTATACATCACCAAGTCTCTACTCTATGGTGGTTGAAAACAAGGAAGCATGAAACCCTTCAACATATCCTTTGACAAATTCTATGTATCAAATTTCATGATTGTCATTTTGGATATACAAGTGCTCTTCCTTGCAAAACTAACCCATGTAGGTAGATGAACTCAACTCCAAGTGGTTCTCCCAACCATACTTGCGCTACATAAACTTTGAGCACCCCACGCAAGTTCAACTACATGATCAAGATCAACACCACCACCCAAGGTATGTCATTCCATCTTAGAGAAGCTTTACCTCAAGTCATAGGTCAAAGCAACTCAACAAGATGTGAATACATCAAATGCTTAAATGAAAAATGGTAACCCCATTTTGAGCTTAAACAATGAGTATGACTTATGATCAAGTGTTCTCACTTGACTCCTCAGTCAATGTACTCTAACATAGGTGACTTTGTCACCGCCCAATTCTAGATGAAGTTCTCCAGTGTTTTCTTGAGTTTTTGCATACTTCATCTAGATTTTCTTTTCTTTGATTGGAGTCCTGCATTTCCCTGCATCCAATTCCTTGAAAATCTTTCAGTTAATTCCTTGCAAATCCTTGTGAGATCTTATTTGCCTAGTGAGCTGAGGTGACAAGTGTTCTCTCTGTGTTGGACTCGGTCATACTGATCTGTTGCGTTTGGTCACACCGAACCAACTCGGTGCCACCGAAGATTACAACTCGGTATCACCGATTTCACCACAGAGAAGACAATTTGCCATTTGTTCTTATAGTTTTATTCCAGCTCCACTCGATGATTCTTGTCCTCTATTAGCATCAGAATCTATATGCTGCTTTGCTCTGTGACTCAAGGACCAAACCTATTTGACTCACACTCCAGAAGATCCCTTCTCGGAAATTGATATCAAAGGGGGAGAGAGATCACATCAAAGCTTATTCTCTTCAAAGGGGGGAGAAAAAGAAATAGGGGGAGAAAGAGAAAAAGGGAGAGAGAGGTAATCACATCAAAGGCCCCCAGATGCTTGGTATTCAAGAGGAGAGAAGTTACATGTCTTTAAGAGGGGAAAGACATGTCTATGTTATATTTATGATCTGTTTTTGCTCTGATTTTGTTTCCCTATGTTCTCCCATTATCCAATACAAGATTCAGGGGGAGAAAGACTGCTAGGGAAGGAAATCTGTGAATTCAATTCATTGCATATCTTCACCTTTTGGGGACATGTCTATATCAAATAGAGTACTCAATACTCACTCACTACATGTCATCCCGGTCTTGGTACTCTTGTGGTTTCTTTTGTTTGCTCTGGCTGTAGACGTATCTGTGTTATCTAACCTTGTTTGCTCAGGTTCATTTCCTCCTAAGCCAACTCAAGACCACAAGGTAAGTATATGCATCACACTCATGTGCACGAGGACTTCTTGCTGATGTACATATTGTTTGCAAGAAAGACTCATGAGCATGTAGGTACATTTCCTATATTTACATCTTTTGCTCTGATGCATATAGCCAAGATACATGTAACACATTGCTTACTCTGTCATGCTATGCATTCACATGTTCTTATATTCCATATTTACATGGTTGCATACGTATAGGGGGAGCCTATGCATGTTACATGTCTTTCCAAAGCTTTAATTGTTATTCTCTATATCTTTGTCTAAAGCTTTGATGTATGTTGTCATAAATTACCAAAAAGGGGGAGATTGAAAGCACAAGTGCTCCCTGGGTGATTTTGGTAATTAATGTCAACATATCTCTTGTTGGACTAATGCTTTCATCTAGTATGTTTCAGATAAATGCAACAGTGGAGTGGCATGGACTAGAGGATGTGGGACCCCTTCAAGATGATGAAGACAAAAGATTGGCTCAAGCTCAAAGCACAAGACTCTACATTTTACTTTTAGTGCTCCAAGATCACATTGAGTCCATAGGAAAGCCAATACTATTAAAAGGGGTGAGGTGTTGCTTAATGAGTTGCTTGCTCAAAATGCTTAGTGATATGCTCCAAAAACCCTCAACTACTTTCCCATATCCACATATGTCCCAAAATGAGGGAGTCCTGGATTAGGGGGTCTCCGGAGAACCGGACTATATCCTTTGGCCGGACTGTTGGACTATGAAGATACAAGATCGAAGACTTTGTCCCGTGTCCGGATGGGACTCTCCTTGGTGTGGAAGGCAAGCTTGGAAATATGGATATGTAGATCTCCTCCCTTGTAACCGACTCTGTGTAACCCTAGCCCCCTCTATATAAACCGGAGGGTTTAGTCCGCAGGACAACAACAATCATACCATAGGCTAGCTTCTAGGGTTTAGCCTCTACGATCTCGTGGTAGATCAACTCTTGTAATACTCATATCATCAAGATCAATCAAGAAGGACGTAGGGTATTACCTCCATCAAGAGGGCCCGAACCTGGGTAAACATCGTGTCCCCCGCCTCCTGTTACCATCCGCCTTAGATGCACAGTTCGGGACCCCCTACCCGAGATCCGCCAGTTTTGACACCGACATTGGTGCTTTCATTGAAAGTTCCACTGTGTTGTCATCATAGGGAGGGATGGCTCGTCTCGTTGTCAAGAACAACATCACCTCTGGGGGAGCCCTGGCTGTAGGCCAAACTCTCCGACTAGGTGGCTTCGTCATGACCGCCCGCTCGGCCGCTGCGCCGATGATGACTTCTCGGGTCATCGAAAATAGCCTCCACATCGGCTCGAAATTCACCAAGAAGATGGATCCAATGGAGCTCTCCTCTTTGAAAGAGCTCTTGGATCGCATCGCCGCTCTGGGAGTCGCTACAGACTATGATCGGATTGGGCTTAAACCCGACCAAAGGGAGATTAACTCTCCGCCGGTCACCCATCAGATAGCGGTGGTAGAGGAGCAATGCGGTGAATCTTCCTCTATCCTGAGGACGAACTATGTCTGGATTCCCGAGCTCTCCGAGCCGGATACCCGTCCACGGGAGGACATCACCCTAACCCTGAACCTAGAATCAGGCAGTATGCCGAACCTGCGGGGCAACATCCTAGAGCCCGAACTTCCTAGATCGGAAGCTCCCCCGCCCCTGGGTCTCAGATTGGGTCAAGGTCTGGACTTAAATCCACCCACCCACCCAGATATAAACGATCTTTCCCACATTAGGCAAGAGCCCCAAGAGACAGTACATCACTATTGGGCCAGATTCCTCCTTGTAATGAACAAGGTCAAGGACTGTCGCGAGGAAGACGCAATTTCGTTCTTTTGCAACAATTGCACGGACAAGGGAATCCTCAACGCCACAAGTCGCCGTGACATAGAACACTTCGCTGACTTGGCGGCCATAGTACGTAAGTATTGTGCGATGGAAAGCGCCTAGAAAACCCAAACAAAATTTTGGGATAATCCGGCTCTGACAAAACCCCCGGTCTGAACTAAAAGGGTGCACTCTCATAAGTCGTCCGACTCAATTACAAAGAAGCAAAAGCCCACTACAGGGTGTGGAACCGTATTGGACGGATGGCTTAACGGGCCCTGCATAATTCATAGTATAGCGGGTACCATACCAACACACAGCCTTAGAGCATGTTGGGTACTCCGGCAGGTAGCCAAGAGCGGTGAGGATCTCCTCATTCAAAACACCGCAGAGCACCATCCCATGGATAACAATATAGTATTGACGGTCTTCGAGACCTTCACCTCAAATAATAGGTGTAAGCGAGCACTCCGCAGCCTTGCCGAAGTCTGCCACGTGGCAGTAATAAATTCATGGAGCGACACGGTTATCATCTTCAATGCCAGTGACGAACCTAAATTTCGAACAGCCCGAGCACCAGCCGCCTTGGTCCTCAGTCCAATTGTGGATGGCTTTCGGCTACCAAAGTGCTCATGGACGGCGGCAGCGAACTAAACCTCATTTATGAGGAGACTCTTCAAAAAATGGAAATAGATAGAAGCCGTATCGATCAAAGCAGCACGACCTTCCGAGGAATCATCCCCAGTCGGGAGGCACGCTGCGCTGGGAAAATCACACTAGATGTGGTATTCGGCACTCCGGAGAATTACAGGTCCGAAGAAATTACATTCCAAGTGGCCCCGTTCAGTAGCGGATACCACGCCCTTCTAGGGCGTGAGGCATTCATGATCTTCCAAGCCATACCCCATTACGGGTACATGAAGCTCAAAATGCCCGGGCCCAATGGAATTATCACTCTAGCTAGTGATCCGGACATAGCACTCCGCGCCGAAAACAAGACAGCCGCACTGGCCCTTGAGGCATTATTCGAAGCCCTTGTGGCGGAGGAATTAACTGTGTTGCGCTCCACAGTGGACAGGTACGACGTGATACTCAACAAAAGATCCAAGTCCACCTCTTTTAAACCAGCGGATGAAATAGTCAAATTCCAAGTCCATCCAACGGACCCCACAAAAACAGCATCCATCGGGGCACAGCCCTGCTGTAGACGCCGCACTATGGGAGTTCCTGCGTGAGAATTGGGACATATTCGCCTGGAATCCTTCAGACATGCCAGGAATCCCACGCAGGTTGGCCGAGCATAGCATTAACATTCTAAAAGGATTCAAGCCGGTCAAGCAGACTCTTCGGCGTTTCTCTAAACCTAAGCGACAAGCCATGGGAGAGGAGCTAGCCAAGTTACTGGAGGCCGGATTCATTAGAGAAATAAAACATCCAGACTGGCTAGCAAACCTGGTGATGGTACCAAAGAAGGACAAATCTTGGCGCCTATGCATCGACTTCAAGGACCTTAATAAGGCTTGCCCAAAGGATCACTTCCCCCTCCCTCGCATCGATCAAATTATCGACGCTACCACAGGACACGACTCATTGTGCTTCCTTGACGCATACTCCGGTTACCACCAAATTAAGATGGCGGAGTCCGATCAAGCCACAACGGCATTTATCACTCCATATGGCCCCTTCTGTTTTAACACAATGCCCTTCGGGCTCAAAAACGCCGGCGCAACGTATCAGCGCATGATTCAGACATGTCTAGAAAAGCATATCGGCAAAACAGTGGAGGCATACGTAGACGATGTGGTCGTTAAAACCAGACATGTCGACTCCTTAATAGACGACTTGAGGCTCACGTTCGACAATATCCGAACATACGACATTAAGCTCAATCCGGAAAAATGCGTTTTCGGCGTACCCACCGGAAAGCTCCTAGGCTTCATCGTCTCCAGTAGAGGAATTGAAGCAAATCTGGCTAAAATCTGAGCTCTGTCACAGTTGGCTATCCCAACTGACCTCAAGAAAATTCAGAAGTTAACTGGATGTGTGGCGGCCTTAAGCCGCTTTATCTCCCGATAAGGAGAAAAGGCACTCCCCCTTTATCGCCTTCTTCGGCGCACCGAACACTTCGAGTGGACGGACGCAGCCACGACAGGATTGGAAGAAATAAAAGCCATCCTGGCCACCAACCCAATCTTGGCCGCGCCAAATGTCGGCGAACCAATGTTGTTATACATAGCGGCAACTCACCAAGTTGTAAGCGCAGTGCTCGTCGTCAAACGAGAGATGGACGGACATAAATTCCCACTTCAAAAGCCGGTATATTATGTATCCACTGTCCTCACTCCATGCAAATCACGGTACCCACATTATCAAAAGATAGCACACGCGATATTCATGGCATCCCGAAAATTACGACACTACTTTCAAGAGTGTTCAATTACGGTGGCCTCAGAAGTACCACTCAATGACATAATAAACAACCACGATGCCACGGGCCGGATTGCCAAATGGGCTATCGAGCTCCTCCCGTTCGACATAACATATAGACCACGGCGAGCCATTAAGTCGCAAGTACTGGCCGATTTCGTCGCCGAGTGGACAGAAGCCGAACTCCCTAAAGAGTACGGCGCGTACTCCAATTGGATCATGCACTTTGACGGCTCTAAAATGCTGGCTGGTCTGGGGGCTGGCGTCGTCCTGACGTCCCCCACCGGAGATACAGTCCAATACGTACTCCAAATACTATACACAGACTCCAACAACGCAGCCGAATATGAGGCCCTATTACACGGTCTCCGGATGGCAGTTTCCATGGGCATTCAATGCCTGGAGGTGCGTGGGGACTCGAACCTCGCAATATCTCAAATAAATGGAGACTTCAATGCCAAGGATCTGAAAATGGCGGCAAATCGCAACACCTCCTCAAAATGTCAGCTCGGTTTGAGGGGCTTGAATTCCACCATGTGGCTCGGGAAAACAATCAGGCGGCGGATATCCTCACTCGTATCGGTTCTAAGCGCGATCCTATCCCACCTAACATCTTCTTGGAAAGGCTGTTTAAGCCATCCGTGGTATGGGAAGGGGACACCGGTAACAATAGTCCGGACCCGGCCACAACACCAGATACCGAACACTCTGACACAATCGGAGGCTCTGCCATCTAAATAACACCTTCAGCCCACGTGATAATGGCCGTCATCGCCCCGTGGACAGAACCATTCCTGGCCTACCTAACCAGGCAGGAACTACGTGAGGACCAAAATGAGGCACGCTGCATAGTGCGGCGATCTAAAGCCTACAAGGTCCACGAGGGAGAGCTTTATAAGAAAAGCACTACCAGAGTCCTTCAAAGGTGCATCTCCGAAGAGGAAGGGCGGAAGCTTTTGGCAGAAATCCATGCTGGACTCGGCGGCCACCACGCCGCAGCCCGGACCCTTGTAAGCAAGGCCTTCCATACAGGTTTCTATTGGCCGACAGCCTGAGAAGATGCACAATATCTGGTCCAACGTTGCGTCGGTTGCCAGCTTTTTGCAAACCAAAGCCATATGCCACCTACCGCTCTCCAAACAATCCCCATTACTTGGCCCTTTACGGTGTGGGGGCTTGATATGGTTGGACCCCTTAAAGGGGGAACCCGTAAGAAAAAAATACTTACTGGTCATGGTGGATAAATTCACCAAATGGGTAGAAGCCAAACCCGTTAAAACGACTGAATCCAGACCGGTGATAGACTTCATATCTGGGGTTGTACACCATTATGGCATCCCCCACAGCATCATCACTGACAACGGCACGAGCTTTACAGCCGATGAGGTAAAACTTTGGTGCAGGAACATGGGCATCAAGCTCGATTATGCTTCTGTCTATCACCCGCAAACTAACGGTCAAGTCGAGCGAGAAAATGGTCTTATTATGAGCGGCATCAAACCCAAATTAGTGCAGTCCTTAAAGGAATCAAACACGCACTGGGTAGAGGAGCTCGACTCCGTACTATGGGGGCTGCGGACCATGCCGAATCGCACTACCAGATACACACCATTTTTTATGGTGTACGGCGCAGAGGCGGTTCTGCCTTGCGACATAATTCATGACTCACCTCGAGTGCGCATGTACGAAGAAAAAGAGGCTGAGCTCGATCGGCAGGACAGTTTGGACGCCCTGGAGGAGGAGCGCGACGTGGCAAAAGCCCGTTCCGCATTCTATCAGCAACAGGCTCGAAAGTATCAAAGCAGAGAAGTATGGGCCAAAACCTATAACGTTGGCGAACTAGTTCTACGCCTGCCGGAGAAGAAAAAGAACAAGCTCAAGACCAAATGGGAAGGTCCCTTCATTATTGACCAGGTTCTGACCGGTGGAGCGTACCGTCTGTGGGATGCATCGGACAATCGACTCGAGCCAAACCCATGGAACGCAGCCAGACTCCGAAGATTCTACGCCTAGTGCCAGACTCTATGTTCGTCTCCTTACCCCCGTCAATTTTTTGCATATCCGTTATCTGTCTTTTATCTCTTTCTCCCTTCTTTTTTCTTCTCCTCAAGGCCTTAAAAGGCTAACTTGTGTCTTGACTACACAATCTTGACGCGCTAACCGCGCTCATTATACCTGGGAGCTTCTTATACAGAAGCTTAATATAACTATTTTTCTGGGCTTTATGCCCCACACATGTGTTATTCTTCCACATGTACCTTTTTTCACCATTATATGCATTGATATGACTTAAGTTTTGGCCAAGATGGGTTGCCTGGCTCTTGTATTTATGCCCTACGTTCCCGTTAATTCGACTAGGGCATAAGGGGAGCACCTCTGCGATTGTTACTGCCGGGTCAGCCGGATGTGTACCTCAGACTGGGTGAAGCCGAAAGCTAGCATTCTTAAGGGAATATTCGGCCGGTGAACAAAAGATGACTCCTGTTCATTTTGATACATGCCCCCAGATGTTTATAGCATGCGTCTCTTTTCGCAGTTCGGACATGCACATTAGGGCATGCGTACCCAGGGAAAGGAACCCTTAATGGAACTATTCTCCATGGAAGATGTTTCTTACTATCCATGTAATATAACATAGCTAGTTGGGTACTTGTCTGTTCAAGCACTTATGACCCATACGCCTGGTTTCCACGCATACCCCGGTTTTTACATAACCGAGCGGGTATACGGATACACTCCGGACTATCGGGTCCAGAGGTCGAAGCGAAAAGGTCTGCCATGACAAATGATTTACAATCCGGCTAGGGACATTATATATGTCACTTAAAGTACATAGTCACTAAGACTGACTAAATTCTTCTTCTATACCATCCAACAGGTTGTCTAGCCTATAGTCCTGTTGGGAATACTTTGCGGCTAATTCTACTTGGTCATACACCAAACTGACGGGGATCTCTTTCCCATCGTGCCCCACAGGTCCGACCTCGGCCATGTGGTTTGGGTCAGCTTTGGTATATCGCGTCTTCACCATGGCCCAGGCTTCCTTTGCACCTTGTCGGCAGGCTGATATCTTCCATAATCGGAAGCGTCGCCGCGCTCCCTTGAGCTTCTCTATAAGCTCCCCCATGCCTCCTGGCGGGGAGGCGGATGGCCACAAGGCTTGGGCAATACCCTGCATCACCTGCCGAACTTGTTCGTGCAGTCGTGAGAGCTCTGGTAGAAGATCACCCACAGACCCAGGCATCTCCTCCGTGGGACGACCCTCAGCATACCTGCAGACATAACTCTGTTAGTCGGCTTCTTCGCTGAACTCTTTCAAAAGTTCGTTCAAGCACTTACTGAAAATGTTGCGTCGAAGCCGCTTATTCTCCTTCATGGAGTCCGTAAGCTGGGCTCGGAAATCTTTCAGTTCCAAGCCCAGCTGGATATTGGCGTCCTGGAGATTATTTTTCTCCTGCCTGACCCGCGTAAGCACGCGCTCGCCAGCATTTAGCTGTCGATTAGCACGTTGCGCATTCTCCGGCACGGCCTCCGGAGTCATCTGCAACATCTATTGTTAGATTTGCATGCATGCCGCATACTATCTGGTACCTGACATTCTTTGCAATGGAAACAAGTGTTACCAAAGGGGGCCTTCTCAGACTCCTTCAACGCGGCAACTGTGGCCCGTAGCTGGGCTTTGCACTCTTCCAGCTCTTGAGACAATTGGGTATTCTTCTCTGTAAGAACCTGCACAAATAATGATCCTTAAATCAGTTGTGTCAACTGTTTCAAGTCTCAGTGGCTACTGATATATATAATCGTCAGATTTTCTTACCCGTATATCCTTTACATAATGTTCCGTGGCTCTGGCAAGACCGTTTTGAGCAGCACGGATGTACGCGTCTCCTGAGTTAAAGGCATCGAACGCCTCTTGGGAGAAACAAGTGTCACGGAGTACGGCCCGGCGACGCCTGTGATTCATGGCGCTCTCCACTTCGGAATTTGTAGCAGATAGTCTATCCGCATCCTCTATAGGAGGAGCATCCGGCATTCGCCCCGTGTTAGCTTCCGCCTCTATGTCCGGCCCTGCAGCCCGACTGGTGGAGGCGTGGTCGGCAACCTCTCCGGATATAGTCCGGCGAGCGTTTTTCCTACTAGGAAACATGGACGTCATTATATTTTAAGAAAGACGACAAACCACGGAGCGAGGTTCTGTATCATACCTCTGCGCCGGCGTCTCAATCTTGACCGCCTTCCTTTTTGGCCTACCCGGCTTCGGTGTCCCTTGTTGGCGAGTCACTGCGGGTTCGGCATGGCGTCCCGAGGGCCTTCCCTGTAAAACACCATATGTGTACGGTAGGTGAAGTGCATAAAAGGGAATCCTTCTCGGAAGTTGGGACTCCGGTTTTTCTTACATGCGATGGAGGGAGTAGCCCAGGATAGTCGGCTATGATGGCCACCATGGCATCATCGCAGCTCAATTGATAGAATGTCATGTCGATCAGCTTCACAAATATGTCCGGATCCTCTTCAAGTCCGGGATCGGGGGCCCGGTCAGGGTCCTCCGGTTTTGGAGGTGGGTTGTTGACCTCCCTTACAACTTTTCACAGTTCCTGCCATGAAACGGCAAGGTGAGTATTTATGACGAAGAATGCGGGAAGGTTGGGAGTAAAAGGTGACAACTCACCCAGCTTGGAGGGTTGTACATGGAGAATCCATCACGTGCCTTAATACGGATGAACTCCTCTTCCTCTCCCTTGAACAGATCGGACAGAATTTTTGCTAGAGCAACAACTGAGTCCGGTCCCTTACGCCCGCAGTGGGTGGCATCATCTTCCCCGTTAAAATGCCATATGGGGTGCACTCGATATTGAAGTGGTTGCACCCCCCGCATTATACATATGGACATAACTTCGATTATTGTCAGTCCTAATTGAGCCAGCACTTTTATGCGGCCCATCAGGTAAAGCACTTCTCCGTTATCTTCCTCCTGAGGGCTCCGTGGGCGCCAGCTTCGGCGTTTCTTCAAAGGGGCATTGTCAAACTCGGGAAGACCCATCCGAATAGGACCTGGAAGGGGGACGTCCTCCATGTAAAACCACTCCGAAGGCCAGTCTTTGGACGCCTTCTTCGGGGTACCGGACGGGTATCCAGTCCCGGCGATGCGCCATATTTCGGCTCCGCCCACTTGATATATTGACCCCTCCTGTGTACGGGGCACAAGGCAGAATAGCCTTTTCCATAGCTCGAAATGAGCTTCGCAGCCCAGAAACATCTCACAAAGGGCAACATAACCAGCGATGTGTAATATGGAAGCGGGGATGAAATTATGCAACTAGAGGCCATAAAACTCCAGGAGCCCGCGGAGGAACGGATGGATTGGAAATCCAAGTCCTCTTAGTAAATAAGGGACAAGGCATACCCGCTCCCCCTTGGAGGGATTGGGGAATCTCTCCGCTTGCTCCCCGCCATTGTAGGTGGCGAGCCCGGCTCGAACGGGGACCATATACGCTGGTGGGAGAAATCCCTGGGTATGTAACTCTACTAATTGGCTGTGCGGGACGGAACACTTCTCCCAATCACCGGGCTTAGGGCTACGGGAGCGGGAGGAGGAGCTGCGATGGCCGGCCATGTTGGAATGGATTTTTCCGAGCGCGCTCCGATGGATACTCGTCATGGGAGGATGGTGTGGTCTGGATCTAAGAATCCCCGTCTCTTTAATAGACAATTTACTTACATGGCTAGGGTGGCGAATGTAAAATGCCCTGGCTCCTCGCATTCGCTCGACACGTGGAAGATAGCCCTTATTGAGCGCGGAAGCCAAGAAGTGCAACATTTATGGGGAGCCGGACACTACTCAACAGATATTCAGAATTTGGAGAGGAACCCGTCTTGCAATGCCGAAGACAATCTGCGCGTCGGACTCATCGTCATTGAAGCCTGGTTCAGGGGCTACTGAGGGAGCCGGACTGTTGGACTATGAAGATACAAGATCGAAGACTTCGTCTCGTGTCCGGATGGGACTCTCCTTGGCGTGGAAGGCAAGCTTGGCAATACGGATACGTAGATCTCCTCCCTTTAACCGACGATGTGTAACCCTAGCCTCCTCCGGTGTCTATATAAACCGGAGGGTTTAGTCCGTAGGACAACAATCATACCATAGGCTAGCTTCTAGGGTTTAGCCTCTACGATCTCGTGGTAGATCAACTCTTGTAATACTCACTAGATCATAGATGGCGCGCATTGCTGCGCCCGTCTATTTTGGCTCTTAGTTGTTAGGAATAAAAGTAACTTGTATACATTTGTTTACAAAGCTTTCAAATATTGTGCTTGTCTCCTCCATAATGGTATTTAGGCAGAAAAGAAATATTTTGAGTTTTTGGTATTTAGGCAGAAAAGAAATATTTTGAGTTTTTCCTTCGCGTCTAATATTCGAGTTGTGATATTAAGCAGTATTAAGCGCATGAGATATGAATTAGGAGATATGAATTAGGATGATTGATATGGATTGTGGCATCTCCCGCAAAGGTTCACATCACGATAGCTACAAAATAGAATATTGAGGAAAGATAGAGGAAAGACATTAGGAATACTCGAGAGAAGAAAATAGGCAGTACAAATATTTCAGAACTTCCAATATATTATCAAGAAAATCTCAATGCGTTCTGGCCAGTGATACAATTACACTACATCATCATATTATAACGGTCAAGTATTCTTGCATTGCACCAGGATAGATGCGTGAATGTGCACTTGCTCAGATTTGAGGTCGTAAAATTCCATCCGATCTACAATAATAAAAGCCGTAAGCTCAATATCAAATGCCAGTGGGTTGTGAAACAATGTCTCAAGTTGTGCTACATGTTAACCGACTTACAATTGCTTACATCGAAATACAAACAAAATACTATTAGTAAGGCAAATCAATTGAAGAAATAAATACATAAGCAGTGTCCCAAGGAGAAGTATAAGACAGTTATAATTGCTCTGTAAATAACGTGGTGTATGTTGATGAAGGAAACAATAATAACAACATTACCTACATAACATTTTTGCTAATATCCGTAAGAGAACATCATCTATCGAATCAGAATCATAATTGAGTGTCGTTTACAAAACTGTCCTTACTATATCAAATGAGAATTGCATGAAGTGATTAAAGCTCAGTGTATGTGCATGAATGTAGATGTGCCCGTAATAATTACGATACCTTCCACATGCTAACGCTGGAGTAAAATTAGCCAATTGCTTTTAAGACACAACAAAATATCAAAATAAGTTCACAAGAAATTTACCGAATTTTGTGGCAAAGAGATACCTAAAGTAATGTGTGGAAGATCGCAAACCAGTCACTTGATGGTACGTGAAATTTAAGAATCTTTTGATAAAAAATATTGGCATCCAATTTGTAAGATCCTCTTTCACGGAAACCTATGCCGCCTTAAATTAAGAAA
The DNA here is from genome assembly GCF_003073215.2 of Triticum urartu. Classification (NCBI taxonomy): domain Eukaryota; kingdom Viridiplantae; phylum Streptophyta; class Magnoliopsida; order Poales; family Poaceae; genus Triticum; species Triticum urartu. The sequence continues at coordinate 189,016,391 of NC_053027.1, read as the reverse complement.
GAAACAAAAATGTGCAAGCTAAAAATAAGCTCAGAATATCTAATGGGGCAGCATTACAGCCAATTGATAGATACCAACGTGTTGACACCATTCAATCAGTAAGCATTGGTCTTAATTCAGACAAAGAGGCTATACATATTAAATTAAGGATTTTGTCCATCATTTGTAATTATCATTTTCTGATTTTCATTTAAAAGTGTGACAAACCAGGCAGCCTTGTTAAAATCCTGAAAATAGAAGTACCTTAATCACCCATTTTGACATGCCTTATCTGACTCGAGATATTCTCACAAACCAGCAAAAAATGCAACCTCAAACTGAATTGAAATAAGGTAGGAAAATCTCACATTCATGTGTATTATTCGGTAATAGGTATGTACCAGGGGTTGCGGTCATGCAGTAGGCTGCGCAAGTAGAGGCAATAACGGTGGCGATCTCTCGCGCTCCGGCTCACAGTTTGAACTTAATTACCTAACAATTCACATAGTTTGTTTTGATGGGGATCATGCCATTTCAGAGAAAAAAATAAGCATCTGAACAAATAATAATATTAGCATAGAATGGCAAGAAAACAACATACAAAATGACTGGATTGTTCATATTGGATAACATATTTAAATATGAAATGAACAAACAAGCGAGGTGATATAGTGGATACAATGAAACCTGGTTCCTAGCAAAGGGCGATGGGATGAAATCCTCAGTTTGTAGATTGGTTGCTGCAAACAAAACATATAATTAACAACTTTGCCATAGCAACCAATCAAAACTGCGAAATGGTTACAAACAATTTCTGATATAAATGTAATTAGGAGTCTCATTTCGAAACATAAATAAACACATGTCTCCATCAACAGTAAGAACCGAAAAGCAAAATCTGAGCAAAACAAACTGTAGAGAGGAAACGGGGTGAGGGTCCTTACCTTGTTGCTGCTGGCTTATGTTGCTTGGGGATGCCATGACTGCTGGCTTGGGAGGAGGACAACAGGGAGAAGGTCATACGGAAAGAAGCAGCCATGGACGTAGTTGTCGGGGGATGTGGTGATTGATGCCGTTGAGAATCCAGACAAGCAGATGTGTGGTCGAAGAGGAGGAAAAAGGGGTAATTCTACATGTGTATTTTGTTAGTTTATGGACTGATAGCTTCAAAAGAAAAACTTCGTTAACTGGGTTACATGTTAATTATTTGCATATATGGAAGTTCTCTTTATAGGAAGACAGACATATAATTGGAACCCATGTTTTTTCATAAAAGGTGAGAGCATATAGTCATGTACATCAACCATGATAACAGATGGAGTTAATATATTTTTTATGTGTCAACCCAGATAATTTCTTGATTATATTAGCATCTCAACAGCTGTTTGGATTTGTGATGAAGATAATCTCCTGATAATCATATTCTAAAGATATAAAGAGAGTTTAGTAGCGATGTGAAATTCACGTCAAGGATCAGTGGTTAGCTCTACCTTTCAGTAAATATAAGAGACTTGCTTCAGTTAGAGAAGAGAAATCAGTGTCCAAAAAAGTACTAATCTGATGTTTCTATATGTACAGAAATTGTAGGTTCTGTAGAACAATATGTGACATCAATTGAAGTGTCTAGTCTAGTTGGCAGACTGATTTCCCTACAAATTGGTGAATCAGCAAGGAAAGGTGGAGAAAACAGGTTTAAGGAGAAAACAGCGGTGGAGGCAGCCGGTGATGCATCATCATATATGTGCTTCTTGTTCTGGATTTTCACCGATGAAAGCAACGCAAAGAAGATGTCAACTGCAATAGGATCCAGAGTAGGCTTTTCTCCGGCTTGCACCAGTGTAACACGAAACAATTCGATGAGCAGCCGAAATGGTCGAGGCTGCAGAATTGAACTTGCCGCTACCAGATCGATGAGAACTGAGAAGGCATCATTTTTTTACTTGTTTTTTTCCCTGCATAACAAACAAAAGAGGAAGGCGAGGATTTATGCAGGATAAATTCATTACGTTTAGCATCCAGTAATTCCATAATTTCATTGTCAAGTTCTAGAGTCCATTAGTTGTATAGCATCCAGTAATTCCATATGTGGTCAAGTGAAGTACTATCATCCAAATATGACTACATAGGACTAATTAAGATCGTACCTAGAGGATGACCAAGCCTGAGACCTCATGGAGAAGATATGGAGCACCGCAGCCACCCTGCATCGTGGTCATCAATTGTGGTGGGGCAGTTGGCGGATGTACAGAAGGCCCAAAGTCCCCCAGCTCACTGGTGGGGATGGAATAGGGCTGCAGCTTGTGTGGCTTCCCATTCTTATCCACACCATCTGTGATCACACTGATCGGCTGCCCCTTGTGCTACAGCACCTCCCTGGCAAACAGATTAATCCCCATGAATTCAGTTACCGAGATTCAACTATAAGTCCATGAGCGAATATACAACATGAGGTGGACCTCCGTATGAAGACCATTTGTCAGGGCGCGTTGTCGTCGGTGAGACGAGTGTTGAGATCTTGAGGAAGCACTGCCCCACGCAGGGTTCCTTGGGACGCACTTTTTGGGCACCACCCCCTCATCCTGCTTCTTGGAGATCTTCACCGGCTTCCCCGTCGTCGCTGCTAGTCCACGCCATGAGAGAGGGAGAGCGATGGGAAGGCGAAGGAGAGCGGCGCCGTAGAGGGAGAGACTCGGGAGCGGACAGTGCCGGAGCAGATCGGGAGGGAGAGAGAGTCGTGGAGGTGGCGGCGATGGAATTAGGATAGGGTTTGGGAGGAGCTAGTCGGGGGAGAGACAGAGACGAGCGATAGATGGGCCGTGGACCGTGCTGGATAGGCCCGATGAACAAGAATGCGCCGATTTTTCTACCGGAGCAGCGTCCCTCCAGGACAGCTGGCCCAACGAGCGAGAGAACGAAGATCGGACGGCCAAAAACGTGCAGAACACCAAATCGAACGGACAGAAACACAAAATCGCTGTGAGGGCAGGGATTAGGTACAGTTATACTGTCCTTAATATCATCAAGATCAATCAAGCAGAACGTGGGATATTACCTCCATCAAGAGGGCCCGAACTTGGGTAAACATCGTGTCCCCCGCGTCCTGTTACCATCCGCCTTAGACGCACAGTTCGAGACCCCCTACCTGAGATCCGCCGGTTTTGACACCGACACAAACCACAAGTCAAACTCGGCCCCACCGAAACTTTCTATCCGGCGCCACCGAGTTCTCCTGACATAGCCACTGTCAGAAACCCTAATCAATTCGGTCTCACCAATGAGATCTCGGTCTCACCGAGAAAGGATTGCAAACTCTCTGTTGCCTATTGCATTAATTTCGGTCTCACCGAAATATGAAATCGGTCCCACTGAGTTTGCTTGGCCAACTCTTTGTTTTGCTTATTACCCAAATCGGTCCCACCGAGTTTGTGTAATCGGTCCAACCGAGATAAGGCTTTACCCTAACCCTAGCACATCGGTCCCACCGAGTTGATCATATCGGTCCCACCAAAATGCCTAACGGTCACATTATGAACCAAATCGGTCCGACCGAGTTTTATGATTCGGTCCCACCGAGTTTGGTGAATTGTGTGTAACAGTTGGATTTTGTGTGGAGGCTATATATACCCCTCCACCCACTCGTCATTTGTGGAGAGAGCCATCAGAATATGCCTACACTTTCAACATACATTTTCTGAGAGAGAACCACCTACACTTGTGTTGAGGTCAAGATATTTCATTCCAACCACATAAATCTTGATCTCTAGCCTTCCTCAAGTTGCTTTCCACTCAAATCATCTTTCTACCAAATCAAATCCTATGAGAGAGAGTTGAGTGTTGATGAGACTATCACTTGAAGCACAAGAGCAAGGAATTCATCATCAACACACCATCTATTACCTTTTGGAGAGTGGTGTCTCCTAGATTGGTTAGGTGTCACTTGGGAGCCTCCGTCAAGATTGTGTAGTTGAACCAAGGAGTTTGTACAGGCAAGGAGATTGCCTACTTCGTGAAGATCTACCCTAGTGAGGCAAGTCCTTCGTGGGCGATGGCCATGGTGGGATAGACAAGGTGCTTCTTCGTGGACCCTTCGTGGGTGGAGCCCTCCGTGGACTCGCGCAACCGTTACCCTTCGTGATTTGAAGTCTCCATCAACGTGGATGTACGATAGCACCACCTATCGGAACCACGCCAAAAATCTTCGTGTCTCCAATTGCGTTTGCACACTCCAATCCCATCCCTTTACATTCTTGCAACTTGCATGATTTACTTTCGCTGCTCATATACTCTTGTCATGCTTGCTTGTTATGTATTGGGAATGTTTAAACTTGTGCCAAAACTCCACTTCAACTTAAAGAATTCAAAAACTGCAACTTTTCTTGCTAAGATTCTATTCACCCCCCTCTAGACACCTCTTCTCGATCCTTTCAGTTGTGTCGGGGTCGGGGTGTCCCGGTGTCGGGGTCGGGGTCGGGGTGTGGTGTCAGGGTGTCGGGGGTCAGGGGTCGGGGTGTCAATTGTCGGGGGTCGGGTGTCAATTGTCGGGGTCTCAGGGTGTCGGGGTCGGGGTGTCGGTGGTTGGGGTCGGGGTGTCGGTGATCGAGGTGTCAGGTGTTGGGGTGTCGGTGGTCATGGTCGGCTCGGGGTGTCGGTGGTCTTCTTCTCCTCCTCCTCTCCTCTAGCTTTCTTCTCCTCCTCCTCTCCTCTTTCTTCTTCTTCTTCTTCTTCTTCTTCTTCTTCTACTACTACTACTACTACTACTTTCTCCTCCTCCTCCTCCTCTTCTTCTTCTTCTTCTTCTTCTTCTTCTCCTTTTTCCTCTTCTTAAACCTAGCACTAATTAACCTAAAACAAAACAGGAAAAAACTACACCTAAACCTAGCTATTCTTCTCCTCCTCCTCCTCTTCTTCTAATTATTGTTAGTTTTTTCATGACTAAACATAAACCTAAAACTAAACTAAACCTAAGACCAAACTAAAAGTAATATAAACTAAACTAAATATAAAACCAAACTAAAAGTAATCTAAACTAAACTAAATCTAAAACAAAACTAAAAGTAATCTAGACTAAAAAAACATAAAAACAAAAAAAGAGGAGAAGAGGGGTGCGGCCAAGGCTCACCTGCGGCAGGGGTGGGACGGTCTGCGGCAGGCCGGCAGGGCCCAGGGGCGCCGGGGTTGCTCGGCGGCGGAGGGGGCGCCGGGCGGTGGTGGCGACGGGGCCGCAGGGCTCCGGGCGGCGGGGTGGCGCTGGCCAGGCAGAGGGGGCGCCGGGCGGTGGTGGCGACGGGGCCGCAGGGCTCCAGGTGGCGGGGTGGGGCGGCGACAGCATCTGGGCGGCGGCGGGGTGGCGCTGGCCGGGCGGAGGTGGCGTCGGGCGGTGGTGGCGACGGGGCCGCAGGGCTTCGGGGCGGCGGGGTGGTGTTGCGCTGGGGTGGGGCAGCGGCAGCGGTGCGGGCGTGGGCACGGGTGAGTTGGGGGCACGGGGTGGAGTAAGAGAGAGGGGAGAGACAGAGGGGGGTGGGGCCGGAGAGACAGAGAGGGGGCACGTTCTTTGCCGTCCGCTAGGCGTGCATAGCAGAAGGGGGAGACGGCCGTTAGCTGTGCCCTTTCTTTGTTGTCCGCCAGCGGACGGCAAAGGTCCAGCAGGCAGACGGCAAAGAATCTATGGGTCCCACCTGGCTCTTTGTCGTCTGCCTTCTAGTTCTTTGCCGCCAGCTGGCTGACGGCAAAGAAGCAGCTGACGGCAAATAGCCTTTTGACATCTGCCATTTCTTTGTCGTCCGCTTACTCAAAGCGGACGGCAAAGAGCCTCTTTGCCATCAGCTGGCAGACGTCAAAGAGGAGGCAGACGGCAAAATGCCAGATTCCAGTAGTGCACAACCCACCAGGGCACGCCTGGAAGCCCAGACGTGCCCTTCCAAGCGCGCTCTGGTGGGTTGTGCTCACCTCGGGTGCCTCTCGAGCCGCCTCTTTACTCTATAAATACCCCAATATTCCAGAAACCCGAGGGGTCGACGAAAATCAATTCCAGCCGCCGCAAGTTCCAGAAACCACCAGATCCAATCTAGACACTATCACGGAGGGGTTCATGATGTCCATTGGTGCCTCTCCGATGATGTGTGAGTAGTTCTTTGTAGACCTTCTGGTCCATAGTTAGTAGCTAGATGGCTTCCTCTCTCTCGTTTGATTCTCAATACAGTGGTCTCTTGGAGATCCATATGATGTAATTCATTTTGCGGTGTGTTTGTTGGGATCAGATGAACTTTGAGTTTATGATCAAATCTATCTCTTTTTATCCATGAAATTTATTTGAGTCTTCTTTGATCTCTTTTATTCATGATTTCTTATAGCCTCGTATTTCTTCTCCGATATTTGGGTTTTGTTTGGCCAACTTGATCTATTTATCTTGTAATGGGAATAGGTGCTTTGTGATGGGTTCGATCTTACGGTGCTTGATCCCAGTGACAGAAGGGGAACCGACACATATGTATCGTTGCTATTAAGGATAACAATATGGGGTCTATTCTACATAAATATATCTTGTCTACATCATGTCATCGTTCTTATTGTATTACTCTGTTTCTCCATGAACTTAATACACTAGATGCATGCTGGATAGCGGTCGATGCATGGAGTAATAGTAGTAGATGCAGGTAGGAGTCAGTCTATTAATCTTGGATGTGATGCCTATATAATGATCATTGCCTGGATATCTTCATGATTATTTGAAGTTCTATCAATTGCCCAACAGTAATTCGTTTACCCACCGTTTGCTATTTTTCTCGAGAGAAGTCACTAGTGAAACCTATGGCCCTGGGTCTCTTCTTTAATATATTTACCTTTGTGATCTATTTTCGTTTGCTTTTATTTGCATATCTATTAAACCAAAAATACAAAAATACCTTGCTGCAATTTATTTTATTTGGTGTTCGATCTATCAATTTATTACAACTCTCTCACATCTGTTTGCCAATTTTTGGCGTCTTTACCCAAATGGGATTGACAACCCCTTTAACACGTCGGGTTGCGAGTATTTTTTATTTGTGTGCAAGTGTTGTTTATGTAGTGTTGCTTGGTTCTCCTACTGGTTCGATAACTTGGTCTCGTCACTGAGGGAAATACCTACCGTCATTGTGCTGCATTGCTACCTCTTGAGCTTGCGTTGGTTTTTCCCTTAAAGAGGAAAGGGTGATGCAGCAAAGTAGCGTAAGTATTTCCCTCAGTTTTGAGAACCAAGGTATCAATCCAGTAGGAGACAACGCGACAAGCCACCAAATACCTGCACAAACAAACACCAACTTGCAACCAACACGACAAAGGGGTTGTCAATCCCTTCACAGTTATTCGCAAAGTGAGATCTGATAGAGATGGATAAACGGTAAAGTAATATTTTTGGTATTTTTGGTTTATGAAACGGAAAGTAAAATATTGCAAAATAAAGTAAATAGGAAACTAGAATTGTAGATCAGAAACTTATATGATGGAAAATAGACCCGGGGGCCATAGGTTTCACTAAAGGCTTCTATCAAGAAACTAATTATTACGGTGGGTGAACAAATTACTGCGGAGCAATTGATAGAAAAGCGCAAAGTTATGATGATATCTAAGGCAATGATCATGAATATAGGCATCACGTTCGTGTCAAGTAGACCAAAACGATTCTGCATCTACTACTATTACTCCACACATCGACCGACTCCTGCCTGCATCTAGAGTATTAAGTTCATAAGAACAAAGTAACACATTAAGTAAGATGACATGATGTAGCGGGATTAACTCAATCAGTATGATGAAAACCCCATCTTGTTATCCTTGATGGCAACAATACAATACGTGTCAATTCCCCTTCTGTCACTAGGATCGAGCACCGCAAGATTGAACCCAAAGCTAAGCACTTCTCCCGTTGCAAGAAAAACCAATCTAGCTGGCCAAACCAAATCGATAGTTTGAAGACACTTGCAAAGATATCAAATCATGCATATAAGAATTCAGAGGAGATTCAAATAATGTTCATAGATAAGCTGATCATAAATCCACAATTCATCGGATCACGGCAAACACACCGCAAAAGAGTATTACATCGAATAGATCTCCAAGAACATCGAGGAGAACATGGTATTGAGAATCAAAGAGAGAGAGAGAGAGAGAGAGAGAAGGCCATCCAGCTACTAGCTATGGACCTATAAGTCTATGGTAAACTACTCACGCTTCATCGGAGAGGCAATGGTGTTGATGAAGAAGCCCTCCGTGATCGAATCCCCCTCCGGCAGGATGCCAGAAAATGCCCTAAGGTGGGATCTCACGAGTACAGAAGGTTGCAGCAGTGGAAAAGTGGTTTCCTGGCTCCCCTGGAAGTTTTTGGGGTATAAGAGTATATATAGGAGGAAGATCTAGGTCAGGAGGCCACCGAGGGGTCCACAAGGTTGGGGGCGCGCCCTCCACCCTTGTGGCCGCCTTGTGGCTCTTCTGACTTGCACTCCAAGTCTCCTGGGTGTCTTCTGGTCCAAGAAAAATCATCGCGGACATTTTATTCTGTTTGAACTCCGTTTGGTATTCCTTTTTTGTGAAACTCTAAAACAAGCAAAAAACAAAAAACTGGCACTGGGCTCTAGGTTAATAGGTCAGTCCCAAAAATCATATAAAATGGCATATTAATTCATATAAAACATCCAAAACAGATAATATAATAGCATGGAACAATAAAAAATTATAGATATGTTGGAGACGTATCAAGTATCCCCAAGCTTAATTCCTACTTGTCCTCGAGTAGGTAAATGATAAAAATAGAATTTTTTATGTGGAATGCTACCTAACATATTTATCCATGTAATTCTCTTTAATGTGGCATGAATGTTCAGATCCGTAAGATTCAAAATAAAAGTATAATATTGACATAAAAACAATAATACTTCTAGCATACTAACAAATAATTATGTCTTCTCGAAATAACATGGCCAAAGAAAGCTTATCCCTACAAAATCATATAGTCTGGCTATGCTCCATCTTCATCACACAAAATATTTAAATCATGCACAACCCCGAAGACAAGCCAAGCAATTGTTTCATACTTTTGATGTTCTCAAACTTTTTCAACTTTCACGCAATACATGAACGTGAGCCATGGACATATCACTATAGGTGGAATAGACGGTGGTTGTGGAGAAGACAAAAATAAGGAGATAGTCTCACATCAACTAGGCGTATCAATGGGCTATGGAGATGCCCATTAATAGATATCAATGTGAGTGAGTAGGGATTGCCATGCAACAGATGCACTAGAGCTGTAAGTTTATGAAAGCTCAAAAAAGAAAACTAAGTGTGTGTGTGTGTGCATCCAACTCGCTTGTTCACGAAGACCTAGGGCATTTTGAGGAAGCCCGTCATTGGAATATTCAAGCCAAGTTCTATAATGAAAATTTCCACTAGTATATGAAAGTGCTATCATAGGAGACTCTCTATCATGAAGATCATGGTGCTACTTTGAAGCACAAGTGTGGTAAATGGATAGTAACATTGCCCCTTCTCTCTTTTCTCTCATTTTTTTATTTGGGCCTTCTCTCATTTTTTTGGTCTCTTTTTAATCGTACGGAGTCTCATCCCGACTTGTGGGGGAATCATAGTCTCCATCATCCTTTCCTCACATGGGACAATACTCTAATAATGAAGATCATCACACTTTTATTTACTTATAACTCAAAGATTACAACTCGATACTTAGAACAAAATATGATTCTATGTGAATGCCTCCGGTGGTGTACCGGGATGTGCAATGAATCAAGAGTGACATGTATGAATGAATTATGAACGGTGGCTTTGCCACAAATACGACGTCAACTACATCATCATGCAAAGCAATATGACAATGATGGAGTGTGTCATAATAAACGGAACGGTGGAAAGTTGCATGGAAATATATGTCGGAATGGCTATGGAAATGCCATAATAGGTAGGCACGGTGGCTGTTTTGAGAAATGTATATGGTGGGTTTATGGTACCGACGAAGGTTGCACGGTACTAGAGGGGCTAGCAATGGTGGAAGGGTGAGAGTGCGTATAATCCATGGACTCAACATTAATGATAAAGAACTCACATACTTATTGTAAAAATCTATTAGTCATCGAAACAAAGTACTACGCGCATGCTCCTAGGGGGATAGATTGGTAGGAAAAGACCATCGCTCATCCCCGACCGCCATTCATAAGGAAGACAATCAATAAATAAATTATGCTCCGACTTCATCACATAACGGTTCACCATACATGCATGCTACAGGACTCACAAACTTTAACACAAGTATTTCTCAAATTCACAACTACTTACTAGTATGACTCTAATATCACCATCTTCATATATCAAAACAATCATAATGAATCAATCTTCTTATAGTATTCAATGCACTTTATATGAAAGTTTTTATTATATCCCTCTTGGATGTCTATCATATTAGGACTAATTTTATAACCAAAGCAAATTACCATGCTGTTCTAAAGACTCTCAAAATAATATAAGTGAAGTACGAGAGTTCATCAATTTCTATAAAATAAAACCACCGTCGTGCTCTAAAAATATATAAGTAGAGCACTAGAGCAAAATTGCCTAGCTCAAAAGATATAAGTGAAGCACATAGAATATTCTAATAAATCACGATTCATGTGTGTCTCTCCCAAAAGGTGTGTACGGCAAGGATGATTGTGGCAAACTAAAAAGCAAAGACTCAAATCATACAAGACGCTCCAAGCAAAACACATATCATGTGGTGAATAAAAATATAGCCTCAAGTAAAGTTACCGATAAACGAAGACAAAAGAGGGGATGCCTTCCCGGGGCATCCCCAAGCTTAGGATTTTTTACATCCTTGAATATTACCTTGGGGTGCCTTGGGCATCCCCAAGCTTAGGCTCTTGCCACTCCTTATTCCATAGTCCATCAAATCCTTACCCAAAACTTGAAAACTTCACAACACAAAACTCCAACAGAAAATCTCGCAAGCTCCGTTAGTATAAGAAAATAAATCACCACTTTTGGTACTGTTGTGAACTCATTCTTTATTTAAATTGGTGCAATATCTACTATATTCCAACTTTTCTATGGTTCATACCCCCCGATACTAGCCATAGATGCATCAAAATAAGCAAACAACACGCGAAAAATAGAATCTATCAAAAACAGAATAGTCTGTAGCAATCTGGGTATTTCAAACACTATATATACTGCATGATTCTTTGCTCCCTCTTATGTACTTCGCCGACATATGGGAGAGGCAGCATCTGGGTCGACATGTCATGCACCAGATTAGAGTGGGAAACGGAAGGGGGCATCACCCCGGTCGTAGCGCTAGTAATTCATGATTATAGTGAGTAGTCATATCACAAGACCCCGTCTTTCCAGCAGTAACGCACCATCAAATCGCACAACCCTGACTTTCCAGCAGTAGGTTGAATCCGCTATTCACTCACCCTCCTCGCCTCTCTGTCAAACTGCCTACGTGAAAATTGTCGCGCGTACTGCCCGGGAAAAGCCCTGCCCTCAACCTTTAACTACGCAAAAATAGTTCGAGCTTGTTCGTTCTATATAAATACTAGTATTGTATGTTTATTCACCCATGGGGTTGTTCAATGAATGGAGGGCCGGGGAGCACAACTGAACAATACTACTACTAGTAAGTAGGAGTCGTACAGTTAGTCACGTTAAATAGAGAGTTTCTTTTCTTTAATGCCACGTACACAAATTGAAACACTTGTTGTGGAGAGAAAATGATAATCACTCCACTATATATATGCAGGGGTCTGAGCGCTTGCTTTACTAGGGTTGCTCTCTTCATTCTCCCATCCTCTCCAGATCTAAACAAGACATTGGTAGCGACATTTTCTCTCACCGCTGGTCACAGATCCAGCCGGATCCCTTGAGTCGGTGTGTGTAGAGGACTAGGTGCATCGTTCATGCAGTCATTGCTGACGAGGAAGGAAACCCATAGCTGTCGGCGGGTCCCAATCCTCTGCCCATGCCGTTCTCTCCGACACAGCGCCGGCTCGGGAGGTCCTCCGACCCTTCTTCCTCCCTGTCGTATTGTGCGCAGATCCGACCTGCCGCCGCCGACATCCCGACGACCCTCAGGTATAAGTTCTTCGAAAGTGGCCTTGCTCTACTGCCCCAGCTCCCCACGTGTCTGCATGTGCATCTTTTTCTACTTCCATCGGCTCTTCCAAAGCCACCTAAATTTTTAGTATTATTGGAGGTAAAGCTACTTCACGCAGTCGAATCTAGGACTTGGTTCAAACAATGAAGAAAGGGGGGAAAGTCGTAGCATGAATCTAGGACTTGATTCAAAGAGGAAATGCAGGGGAAAAGTAGTAGAGACCGGATACCCAACCGGTCTCTTGGTTGAAAAGGGAAATAAAGGGAAACGTAGTACAAACTGGATAAGGAACATATCTATTATTGGTTGAAAAAAGGATAGAAAGTGGCAGTTGGTGGACAAGTCAACAAAGTATGTCTAGATTAGATTTTCTGCCCTCACATAGTAAAAGGTCTCCAGGATTAGATTTGCTGCCCTCACAGAGTATGAACAAATTTGGCATCACCACTTTATGCCTCCTTGTAGGTACATTGTGCTGATGCGTCCACTGTCGCATGTTCTTATACCGACTTTTTGCTGTTGTTAATGTAAGGGCGCATGTAAAATGAAGCGATCACACTGTTACCTTAAGGACATGTCTAACCAGTGTTATTGGTAATCTAATGCCTCCAGTGATATGATGCAATTAAACTGTGTTACAAATGGTACTCCTGCTGTTTTCCCCAGTATGATAAGTAAGTTGCTTCTTTACGCTGCTGAGTGTCCTGGTGTCCCCACGGTCCCATGCCCTTAAACCAACTCTTTAGATGTTGTTGATCTATTGTATCTGGTAAACAAGCAATGCCACCATTAAAGTAATTCCATATTTGACGAATGTCATTGTTGATCGTAATGCTTCCGGTAACATGAAGCATTGCTGACGTTTTAAAATTTCTACCGTCCTTTCATGATTGCCATGAACATAATCAAGATGCTTCTTTTCATTTCGTGTATGTTTTGCATCTTGTTATTGACCAGCAACTATTTTCTTTCTATCTTTTTGTGCAGATACGGATATCCATTTCACCTTGTTGCTATTGTGACCTTTTGGTAAACTACACAAAACACTTTTTTTAGAATAAGTGTCTTGTGCAGTTCAACTAAAATGTCATGTGGGCAACATCTCTCTATTTTGGTGGAACTGCACAAAATGGTGATTGGAGTTTCCAAAATCTCCGTCAAATTCTGCTGGTAATCTCGTGCAACATTTTATTAGCCTTTGCAAGATGAGTTGTCACTGTCACCATAATAGCACTTTATTTTAGTGGAACTGCATAAAAGGATAAGCAAATTATAGTTACACCTTACATGAGCGGGACATCCAACCTTAATGTTGCTCAATTTTTATGCAACTACTAAAGAAGAACCTGCCAGCTCACGAGAGCAAGTACTTCTTGCTAGCTAAATGATGCAATCTTTGCTTCATTTCAGGTGAACTGCAAAAAAAGTCGCATTAATTGAATCATCGAGTGGAGCTGCAGGTTGACTCCAACTCATGCTCTTTCTTATTTGTGTTGTGCACACAGGAATACTCAACTACAAATGGTGTGATGGTCAAGAGCATTCGCCAAGTTCTTGGGTTGTATGACACGGCTAGCCAAGATGGATTTAATCCCAATATTCACTTTATCAAAAGGCTATAATGGGTTGGTTCTGAATCTTGCAAGCTGGGAATCAATGAGATGTGTAGGCATCTTTGTTGTACTTATTATTTGAATCATATTTGTTGGTTCTGAATCTTGTAAGCTGGAAATGAATGAGATGTGTAGGCATCTTTGTTGTACTTATTATTTGAATATTATTTGTTGGTTCTGAATCTTGCAAGCTGTGAATGAATGAGATGTGTATGCATCTTTGTTGTACTTATTATTTGAATCTTTTTTGTTGGTTCTGAATCTTGCAAGCTGGGAAACATGGCATGATGATGCAGATGACAACAACCATAACAAACAGTTCAAACTTGGTAGTATTATCTGTGTGAAAGTGCGACAAATGTGTTGATCGTGTGTGTCCTGAGAATAATAATTCTAATTGTTGTGCATGTTGATCCTGTGGCACTGATAGAACGAGTCAATGCATTGCTTGTTTTAAGAATAAATTTTAATTAAAGCTAATTAAATTTAAGTAAAGTGACCACTAACACTTGTTATTACAGTACCAATACAGACCAGCTCGTGAACCAACGTGTGCCCGGAATAGGTTTCTTAATGGAGGCGTTTGAATGCGCCGAGGGTGCATGTTCTGCCGGGCGTGCAGTGGGTGAGGGAGGGGTAGTAGCTGTTGTCGCCTGTACACACTCAGTTTTCTGTTGAATCCAGTTCCCCAAGAGCTGAAAAACGAACTGCTGCCGCCGCCTACCCACTCGTTCACTTGAAGAGACTCCAATGGCGATCCGAGGGGTGAGCCTGCTGGATATGGACTTCAGCAAGGAGTTCACCTTTGAGTTCGCCATTCAGTCCCATGGCTGCACCAAGTTGAATGTGATGTACACCAACGATCCAGACTCGGTGAAGCTCTGCCTCGCCGAGTTCAAGCAGTACCTACAGGACAAGAAAGCACAAGGTCGCAGGACTAGCCCTTGTGCCCATCCATTCGTCTCCTGACAGGGACCAGTGGATCGCCGCCGCCCAGGTATGCGTATGGGACGAGGTTCTTGTCTACCACTGCTATAGGGCCATCAGAGGTTCTGGAGCATTCGGTCGTTTCATCGGCAGCGCGGACTGCACCTTCGCTACGATGGAGAGAAGAAAGAACGCGACGATTCGGCCATCTGGTGCAACAAGCTTGTTGACATCCAGAAGCAATACAAGATCATCGGCAACGGGCAGGACAAGGACTCCGTGGTTGACCTCGCCGAGACCATTATCGACCCCTGCTATGCCAACATGAAAGAAGACAACGATACCAAGGACCTGAACACGTGGGAGGTACCTCTGAATCTAACCTACTGTCGGTGTCAAAACCGGCGGATCTCGGGTAGGGGGTCCCGAACTGTGCGTCTAAGGCGGATGGTAACAGGAGGCAAGGGACACAATGTTTTACCCAGGTTCGGGCCCTCTTGATGGAGGTAAAACCCTACGTCCTGCTTGATTTATTCTTGATGATATGAGTATTACAAGATTTGATCTACCATGAGATCGGAGAGGCTAAACCCTAGAAGCTAGCCTATGGTATGATTGTATGTTGTCCTACGGACTAAAACCCTCCGGTTTATATAGACACCGGAGGGGGCTAGGGTTACACAAGGTCGGTTACAAAGGAGGAGATATACATATCAGTATTGCCTAGCTTGCCTTCCATGCCAAGTAGAGTCCCATCTGGACACGGGACGAAGTCTTCAATCTGGTATCTTCATAGTCCAACAGTTCGGCCAAAGGATATAGTCCGGCTGTCCGGAGACCCCCTAATCCAGGACTCCCTCAGTAGCCCCTGAACCAGGCTTCAATGACGATGAGTCTGGCGCGCAGTGTTGTCTTCGGCATTGCAAGGGGGGTTCCTCCTCCGAATACACCATAGGAGAATTTGAATACAAGGATAGTGTCCGACCCTGCAAAATAAGTTCCACGTACCATCATAGAGAGAATAATATTTCCACAAATCCAATCTGCTGACACGTTTTGGCAGCATGACATTATGCCATGGCCCCGTAATTATTCGAACCATTTTTCCTTAACCAGCCCCGCACATAACGCGAGGCAGTTTCTTGACACGTCTTATCAAAGCAGAGATCGTGTTCCCCTTATTACGAGATTCTCATTAACACGGACGTGGGTAACCCAACCGTGCCTAGGACTCCTAGATTTTAGGCAAGTCCCAAACGGCCACGAGGAGGACGCTTGATATTCACCCTCTTTATTTTTTAATTACGGGGGATCTAAGGCCTCCTCATCGAATTCGGGTAGCAACTTTCGCTTCGGATAGCTCTTGGTGTGGCGATTACTGTCGTACTTCGCTGCAGTGTCGAGTACTTCACTCCATCTGATTTTGAGTGTGTCTTGTGCAGCCCCGAGCCTTTGCTTCTGCTTTTTCAAACTCCTCGCAGTGGCGACCAGCCTTTGATGGGCATTCTGTTGCTCCGGGTGCCTGTCCGGTGTGATGTCGTCCGGACTGTTATGTTCGACGGGGTTGGGTGATGGTTCGCCATGCTCTAACATTGGGTCTATATGATTGTTGTTTCTGCTGAGGCGGGATTTAGAGCGGCGTTGACGCCGCCGCTTTGACTGCTTCTCGAGGGAACAACCCTTCACTACGTCCTTCCGTTCCTCGCTGTCGTTTTCTTTGGGTGTGTCCACCATGTATACATCATATGATGAAGTGGGCGTCCAGTGCCCTGTGGGCAGTGGTTCCTGTTCGTCTCCTGCATCGTCGTCCATACCGTCGATGTCTTCGGAGTCGAGGTCCAGCATGTCGGTTAAGTCGTCGACAGTGGCTATTAAGTGGGTGGTGGGTGGGCGGTGAGCTTCTTCATCATCTGCATCCCGATCCTGCCGAACGTAATTCGGCCAGGATTCTCCTGACAAGGAGAGTGACCTTAATGAGTTCAGTATGTCGCCGAAGGGCGAGTGCTGAAAAATATCCGTGGAGGTAAACTCCATGATCGGCGCCCAATCGGATTCGATGGGCACGGGCGCAGGCGGTTCAGAGTTCGTGGCCGGGAAAGAATCCGGGAGTTCGGCATCACGGCTCTCGTGAAGGGTAAGGTCGGTATTCGGCTCGATCGCCGACGAGAGTGCAGCCTCCGTGGCGGGGTCTATCCACCCGTCCATGGACGGCGCAACTGGTTTCGAATTGAGGGTCGGAGCGGCTGCCGGTGCGATCTTCTGAACACTATCCAATGGTAGAGCTAAATCATACTCATCGTGACCGTGCGAAGCACAAGGCAGGGGCTCGAATCCGTCGAAGATCAAGTCTCCACGGACATCGGCCATGTAGTTTAAGCTTCCAAACCTGACCTGGTGGCCAGGGGCGTAACTCTCGATCTGCTCCAGATGGCCAAGCGAGTTGGCCCGCAGTGCGAAGCCGCCAAACACAAAGATCTGTCCGGGGAGAAAAGTCTCACCCTGGACTGCATCGCTATCGATGATCGTAGGGGCCATCAAGCCTAACGGCGACGACACAGAGGAACTCTCAATGAAAGCACCAATGTCGGTGTCAAAACCGACGGATCTCGGGTAGGGGGTCCCGAACTGTGCGTCTAAGGCGGATGGTAACAGGAGGCAGGGGACACGATGTTTTACCCAGGTTCGGGCCCTCTTGATGGAGGTAAAACCCTACGTCCTGCTTGATTTATTCTTGATGATATGAGTATTACAAGAGTTGATCTACCACGAGATCGGAGAGGCTAAACCCTAGAAGCTATCATATGGTATGATTGTATGTTGTCCTACGGACTAAAACCCTCCGGTTTATATAGACACCGGAGGGGGCTAGGGTTACACAAGGTCGGTTACAAAGGAGGAGATATACATATCCGTATTGTCTAGCTTGCCTTCCACGCCAAGTAGAGTCCCATCTGGACACGGGACGAAGTCTTCAATCTGGTATCTTCATAGTCCAACAGCCCGGCCAAAGGATATAGTCCGGCTGTCCGGAGACCCCCTAATCCAGGACTCCCTCACCTACATAACCTATGCGGCCAAGGACACATACGCACGCTACGACATGTATAGGCGGATCTTGGACATGAGGGTGTGTCTGCTTCCGGTAATGGACGAGTACACACACGGCGCAGCGTCATGATCAAGCATGCCAGGAAGGTCTAGATGTTGTACTTTATCTGTTTAAGCACCTTTATCATCTGAGTGTTTCATGCATTAGCCTATGTGTCGTGATTATCTATTTTGTCTGAAATATTTCTTCTAAGAACCCATTAACCTGTCTGCTTTTTTAGTGGCTATCTGCTTAGGTATGTAACTAGTTCACTCGGTTGTCGTGCTTTGAATCTCCTTCCTCCCAACATATTCCCCTTCTCAGGTGGACCCAGCAAGTCTCATACATAGACATCTGGGACCAACCACCTATCCATTTATATTTCTTTATTTTGTTCATTCTTTCATCCTCTTCCTATACAGCGGTTGGCGGCGCTGCTGCGCACGCCTCGGTGACCCATCATAGCCTATGGCGTTGGCCAGGCTATCCTTCTATTCCCACACATTATCCGGCGGCGGTAGCTTCACCGGCCCACCCTGCACCTGAACAAGTCAACCCTCGTACTCCCCTCCGCCTGCGTCCCCCCGCGCTCCGGTTCGTTCGGTCCGAGGTCTCGATGTCGTCCTCCGCCTTGGTGCTCTCGCTGCGGCGCCGCCGTATGTTGCTCCCCGCCGCTGGTTCGTTTTGTATCCAACAGGTATCAAGCAGCCTCTGGGCCTCCCAGCCTAGCTTGTCTATAAGAATGCAAAACATAAGGTTCTGTTAAACCTGTCGTTCGTCCAACCATTTTATAGACCTTCCCACTTCCTTTATTTTTCGTTTTCATTAATCTTATATCTGAATTTTCTCCCACTTTCTTTTTCGATGTAATCTGAGTTTTCTCCCAGTACTTTTCCCTAGAACCAACTCAACTGTCCCATGTCTAGCCTAAAAAATAATAATACCCCACTCCTATTAACTCATCAAATTAAAATGATATTTTATTTCATAAATCGAAAGTTCTTACAAAATAATAATAATAATAATAATAATTGTTTATATATAACTTGGCAAGTTAACTCCTAGTAATTGCGTACATAAGCTTTCAAAGATTTTACTGACCAATGTACTAATAGACGTGCAATCATGTGTTTATGTTTTTATAACATTTCTCCGTCCAGCTCAACATGATATTTTCACCCAGCCCAGCAAGTCCGTGGATTTCGAGAAAAATGCAAATGGGCTTTAAATTCTACCATATTATATAAACGGGCTGCATAGATGCTACATCATTGTTTCACCCAGCTCATCAAATGGACTAAAAAAACAAATGGACTGGCTGACATGTGGGCCAGTAGGTCGAAGCCTAAGCACTTCCGCAAAAAATAAAAATACAAAGGTCGAGGCCTAAGCAAGGCGTTGGATTTACATCCAACAGCCGGCATTCTTCTTCAATCTCTCGTCTTCTTCCCCAGCGCCGGGACCGCCTGCTCCAGCCTCCGACATCCAGCGGTGCTGTTTTGCGCGCCTCCCAGCGTCGAGTTCTCTCTATATGTATAGTAGCTAGCGTCGGCCAAGCACGGAGAAAGAGAGGTTACTTCTCTCTGTTAGCTAGCTAACACAATGTGAAACCCCTAAATTAACCCTCCAAAACCCCTACCCCCCATAAAAAACAAAAAACCCAGCGCCTGCAAGCTGCTGACGCGGGGCTGCCTTTTAGTCCCGGTTGGTGTTACCAACCGGGACTAAAGGTCCTCCCTCCCGGTTGGTGTTACCAACCGAGACTAAAGGTCCTCCTGCCTGGGCGCCCCCATGGCGGCCACATGGAGCCCCTTTAGTCCCGGTTCGTAAGCCAACCGGGACTAAAGGTTTTGGGTATTAGTCCCGTTTGTTTTGTCCCGATTCCAAAATCGGGACTAAAGACCCTCTGGAACCGGGACTAGTACCCTGTTTTCTACTAGTGGTCCTAGAGGTGTTGCAGTCCAACCAGCTTTATGCCAAACTAAGCAAATGTACCTTTGCACAGCCCCAAGTGGAATACTTGGGACATGTTATCAGGGGAGATGGAGTAGCAACTGACCCTACAAAAATTGAGGCAATAGTCCAGTGGCCCACTTGTGAAAATGTAACTCAACTGAGAAGCTTCCTAGGTCTCACTGGTTACTATAGAAGATACATACAAAACTATGATTTTACCTGCAAACCTCTATTTCAATCTTTGAAAAAGGACATTTTCAAGTGGGAAAATGAGCAAATGGAAGCTTTCAACATCTTGAAACATATTAAATGACCCAAGCACCTATCCTGGCCCTGCCTGACTTTTCTCAACCTTTCATCTTGGAGACAGATGCATGTGCTTATGGGATTGGTGTTGTACTTATGCGGGAGGCCAAGCCCCTCTCGTATTTTAGCAAGACCATTGGTCCTAAAGCAGCTGCCATGTCAACATATGATAAAGAGGCCATGGCCATCATTGAAGCTTTGAAACATTGAAAGCACTATTTTGCTGCCTCTTCATTGATTATAAGAACTGATCAACAGAGTTTGAAATATATGCAAGAGCAAAAACTGACCGAGGGCATTAAACACAAATTACGAGTCAAGCTATTGGGCTATAGTTTTAAGATTGAGTACAAGCAAGGCAAAGACAACAAGGTTGTTGATGCCCTTTCTAGAGTCAAATACAGGCTACATTCAATTATTGCAAGTCAAGCAAGACATGTCTGGATATCTGAAGTAATTTCCAGCTATGACCAGGATCAAAGATGCAAGGACCTCCTCTCTCTCCCCTCTCTCAACTAGCAACTTCTGCAGTTATTGCCCCTAACTATGCACTACAACAAGGCATCCTCAGATATAAAAACAGAATTCTCATTGGCAAGGACACTAATCTTAGAAATCAGTTAGTATCTGCCTTACACAATTACGAGCTTAGAGGCCACTCTGGACACAGGGCTACTCATCAGAGAGTCAAACTCCTCTTCCATTGGCCTGACATGAAACAATTCATTTATGACTATATCAAGTAGTGCCCCACTTGTCAAATCAACAAACCTGAGCACAACAAGTACCCTGGTCTACTACAACCACTCCCAGTCCTGATTTTGCCTGGTGTCACATTAGCATGGATTTTGTGGAAGGGCTCCCAACATCACACCACAAAGACATGATTCTAGTTGTGGTGGATAAATTCACCAAATATGAGCATTTTATTGCAATGAAACATCCCATCACTGTCAACATTGTGGCCACGACTTTCATTGATAACATTTTCAAATTACATGGGCTGCCTTCAGTTATTGTCACTGTCAAAGATAGGATTTCACCAGCCACCTTTGGCAAGAACTTTTCAAGAAGCTGGGCATCAGATTACACATGAGTACTTCTTACCACCCTCAATCTGATGCCAAACAGAAAGAGTTAATCAATGTTTGGAAAACTACCTGAGGTGCATGACTTTCTTACAACCTAAGAAATGGATGAATTGGCTCTCTCTAGCTGAATGGTGGTACAACATCAGTTACCATCTCTGAAAATCACACCTTTCCAACCACTGTACAACAGACCTCCAAACATGATCTCTGAAGCTGCCCTTTACCCAACTGAACAAGTTCAAGAGTTTTCCTCAGTCCTCACCGTTGAACAAACTTCAGCACCTATCAAAGCAAATCTGTTGAAGGCACAAGAAAGAATGAAACACTATGCTGACAAAAAGAGGTATGAAAGAACCTTGTAAGTAGGAGATATGGTCTACCTCAAACCGCAACCCTATAGATACACTACCTTGAGTGTCCATAGATTTCTGAAGCCGCACTCTAAATATTATGGCCCCTTCAGAATAATTCAGAAAGTTGGTCAAGTGGCATACAAACTGTTCTTACCCGGTCATTGCAAGTTACATTCACATTTAATGTCAGTCAATTGAGCATTCGAGGCCACAAGCCATCCCAAATCCCAACTTACCACTCCTCAATGCAGATGGCACTATTCTCCTTGAACTTGAGAAGCTTTTGGAGAGAAAGCTCATTCCCAAGACTCAAGGCGATATCCAAATACCAGTTATGCGTTGGCTCATTAAATGGAGTAACATGGATGAGAAAGATGCTACTTGGGAAGATGCAACATTCATACAAAAAGTTTTTCTGGCCTTTCAGCCCTGAGAACTGGTCTGAAGTCGACCGTGGGGAGTTGTCAGGACCCAACTGAAGCTTTACTGAAGAATACACAACAATTCAGTTATATTTACATCCCCAACCACTGGCACGAAGCAACACAGGCCGTCCATTGTCTATCTGATGCTCCTCCATCCCCCGTACCGCTTCGCTGTGAAGGAAGGCCTTGGATCGTGTCCATCCAACATCGGACGGCTACCCTTTACACGCAAGTCGCTTTTTTACTTTCCGGCAAGAACTACAATGATCATTTGCCTCCATTTTTACTATCTTTCTTTCTTCCAACTTGCAAAGCTATAAAGCCAAGGCTCCAGCTCGATAGAGAACCATTTGATGTATTAGGGTTTCCCCCTCCGCCGCCAGTGTTCCTGTCCGGCCTTTAGGTTCCTTTGGTTTTGCACTAAAACTCTCGAATTCGTCCAATAAAGCGAGCTAGTTCGAGTGGAATTCAGTCTAGATTTTCGAATGTTGTTCTTCAGACTCTTTCTGGGTCTGACAGCGTGCTGACGACGATTTGAGAGGGAGGAACGCAAAGAACGTCGCCGCCGCATCGGCCGCCTGCGCTCGCTCGCGATGCCTTGTTCTGCTTTTTTGGCGCGAGAAGACGATACGACGGCGTATTTTGGCGCCAGTGGAGCTCACGGCTGGGTAGATGGGCTTCTAAAATATCCTGGCCCATATCAGTGCGTTCGCTGGCATAGAGGAGCCGGTTCCGGGAAAACCCTCCCCGTTATCTTTCTTTTGCCCCTTTCAACTCCGGCGATGCTCCTCCTCTACTGCCGCCCCTTCCCCTCTCCCTGCCCTCCACTCCGCCGCCTCCTACGATGCCGCTGCACCTGTTCTTCCGCCTCCTCCCCCATTGTTCCGTACCACCAATCCTTCGCCCGTCGCATGGCCCTCGCAGGCATCCACCCCCACCACCGCATTGGTACGCCGCTCCCCGCCGCCTCGACTCGTTACTTCGAATCCAGTGCCCTCTTCCGCGTGTGGAAAAGGAAGAAATATATCAATCAGCTTACGAGAAGTGCCTTTTTGTCTGGTGCCATCTAGGATTCTTACTTGCTGCAGATTCCTGTTTTCTTGCAGCGGTTGGGGTCTCGGGTGGGCCGGACTCTATGGCGCTGTGCGTGCTGACGGCGGCTTGGAAGAAGGCGGCGAAGGGCGGGTCCGGGGGATTCGTGGAGGGGCTCCTGGGGGTCGTGGTCGACCACGGGCTGCGGCTCGAGAGCGCCGACGAGGCGCAGCTAGTGCGCGACCGGGTGCACGGCATGGGTAAGCTTATGGCATGCAACTTTTGTACTTTTTTTTTTGAATGAAAGCTGGTTTAGAAGAACTTTGGTAGAGCTGCTGATACTTAGGTGTCTCAGGCTGCATTTGCATAAGACTTAAAAGATGATGAACCTTGAGGTGTTACGGCTTTGTTGTAGGTGTTATATGCGAGATTGCCAGATGTGAGTGGCCTAATGGGCGGCCAAAGCTAGGGCATCTGCAAGAGGCAGCCCGCGAAATGAGGTATTTGTCAGTCCTGTTTTGCCCGTTATTGATATCAGATTATTTTCACTTGATACAAGCTCAGTGTTCATGGCTATTTATATGTTGGAGACATTGTAATATAGAGTCTGTTTGGGACTGCTCTGCTCCTTAAAATTCAGCTCCGCTCCAGAAAACACAAACCAAACGGGGTAACTCCATGATATGCCGCTCCACAAAGAAACTAGAATCTGGGGCACAACTCCCAGTTTTTCATGAAGCTCTTCAGGGGGTGCTCCAAAAAACTCTAGAAACTGGAGTTGGGTGGAAATTACCCACCACTGCCACCAGTAAGTGGATACCCCTTCGTTTCTCCCCCCTCGACCAATCAAATAGATCCTTTCCACCAAATTTCTCATTCTTGAAGCTGGAGCTAGATGGAAGCCAAGCATTCTCTTTTGGTAGTGCTACAACTTCTGGATGAAACTGCTCCAAAGTGAATTTAATGGAGCGAAACTGATTTTGGTGAAGCGAAGCAGTCCCAAACAGGCTCATAGAGTTAGTTTGGCCAAATTTTCTTGAAGTTCATTCCGCTGTTCTACTTTACCATGTAATGCTTTGTGTTCTTTGTCAATGATATCCAGATATGAACATATAAGTGTGCTACAGAAGCTCGAGATAAGTAGGATATTCATCACATCAGTACTGTGGTTATATAAAAGGACCTATGTGGATCTGCCCGATGGGAGATGGTAGCACGGGATATTTTCAACCGGTTTGGATGACGGTCATGTAATAGGATAGGCATTTAGTGTTCCTATCTTTTTATGCCAGCCGGTTGTGACTTTTCTATTACTGTTTAGCTCTTCGTGAGCCTTTTTTTGTTCTTTGTTCGACACATGGAGACTTATGTTGGACCTTTTGCTTTTTAATAATCATGGCCGTATGCATCATTCTGATGCAGAGGCTGGGGCGAACCCCCCTTTTCGAAAAATAAAAGGACCTATGTTGGTCGAGCAATCTTCATAGTTGTGGCTTCTGCTAAGACACAATTGTTTTTCTAATCATTTCAGATGGGAACACATTTTTGGTGTGTGCTAAGACATAGTTGTGGCCCTCTGCTAAGATACAGTTCTTCCCATTGTCATTTCATATTTGTGATGGAAATTATTTTTCTGTTGGTTGTGGAATATTCACGTATATGTACCTAAGTGTCTGAACATTCTTTGTGGAGTATTTGCCTATATATGTAACTGAATTTTCTTCAGCATCGTTGACATCCAGAACTGTGGTGGCTAAGTGGCTACCTTTGCCTAGGTCACATGTGTCCTCTTGCCAATAAAGAATTGAAATACTAAAATTTGACATGTTGTACACCGACCACTAAGATATATAAATCTATTAATATACCGCCATGATGGAAATGACACTTGTGTTCTTTGTGGAATATTTGCCTATATGTACTCAGTGTAGTGTATGTTCTTTCAATTCTGTCTGCCAGTTTGTTCGCAAACACAGAACATCTTAGTCCATTTTGATAAAGCCTGACGCAACTTGTTCTTATGAATTCAGGTACCAAAAACTGTTGGACATTTGTATAAAGCAGCAAATAGGAGTGTTGCTTATTGCACACCACTCTGACGACCAGGTCTGTTAAGATGAAGATGTGTTCATTTTTTGTTTTAATGGTGAAGATGTCCGCACTCACAAAGAATTACTTCTGTTAAAGAGCATGAAACTAAATGACAGCTGTCGATATATTCAAAGGCGTGCAGTAATTTTCAAGTTTCTCAGCTTATGCTAGTACAAACCCCACTAGAATTCATACAAAGTGAGTTAGCTTTAGATATGGCGCTATTGTGCATTCATATACCACTCTATCTTGATTTGCCCACTTCGTTGCTAGGGTAAATCTACATGGGCATTTGATTGCATGGATGAATGGTATGGAGTGAAGACATAAAAGCTTTTTAGTTTAATTTTTAACAATGTTCATTGTGATGCCTGAGGATCAGTTAATCTAATGTATAATTGCATCTTTGATGATCTACTTGTCAATCATTGCCACTGCAGACTATATTTTATATCTGAATGAATTAAGTCTTCCAATTGCAGGCAGAGCTCTTTGTTCTGAGATTATCTCGCAACAGCAGGGTTCTAGGTCTTGCTGGTACAGCCTTTGTGTCCCAATTGTTTGCACCTAATTTAAAATATGATGGACATAATTTTTGTCGTTATGGCATCCTTCTTGTTCGGCCCATGCTTGACTTTTCAAAAGATGACATGTATAAGGTAAGCTTTTGATAACGTTCATGCTATTTGGAGTCAGTAATTCATTTAGTCACAACTTTGTGTAAATGGGCTGACAAAGGCCCAATCCTATTCTTATTATAGTTTAGGGATGACATGGCACTTGAGCAAAATCAGATTTTGATCATATGATCACATTTTGAAATCGATGGGATTATTTTCCATTTGAAGTTTCAATGGAGCTTTTTAAATGTCATTGGGCAACTTTTACAAGTTTAGATTAGTATTGATCAAACACATGATTAAATTTTAGGTTAAGTAGGGCTTGAAGTGCCATATCATTATGATGATTAGTTGGTAATCAAATATATTTAGGCCTTTATTGACACACTTATACAGATTTAGGAGGTTTAAATGCCAAGTTTACCAACCCAAGTAACATTTTACCAAGCCTTTTATTTTCAGAGTTGAGTCAGCCTATCTTTACTGAATGGCATTCTTACCCACATTACTAACAATTATGAAGGAGAAATGATAACTTGATAAAGTTCATATGGACACTAAAGCTTCTTTTATCTGGTTTTGAAAATAAAGCCTTCCATAGAAAAATCTCTATTGATTTGAGCTGTCAGTTGTTTCAAAATTTTATGTGCCTTTCACGAATTGGTAAACCGTTCTCCACAGATATGTCAAGGAAGTAATCATTTGTGGGTTGAAGATCCAACAAATAATAGTATGCAGTATGCCAGGAACCGCATTCGAGCATCTTTGAGATGTTTATCCACAGAAGGTTTGCAGTTGCACTTAGCTACCAATATTAATTTGTTTATAGTCCTCGTCTGTTGTTTTCATGATCCTCATGTCTTCTGGTTGTTATCAAAATGCTATATGGTGTGAGGAGGATGCTTGTCATCAGGTGCATAGCTCATTTTTGTATCAATCAACTATACTGTTGACTTGGAATATGTAATTGGATAGCTGTTTATTGTTTGGCTGAGCATTCATAGTTCCTTACATGTTATGTTAGACATGCTTAATTCCTTGAGGTTTGAGTCTTAGTGTTTTCACACAATTAACTATGATAAGTGTCATACTTGGTTATTGGGACAAACTTGATCCATTGTCCATTGCCCATCCACAATTGTGTAATTCCCTTTTTTTTCGAAAAGGGGGGACTCCCCGGCCTCTGCATCAGAACGATGCATATGGCCACAATTATATATAAATAAGGTAGTTCAACAAGGTCTTGCAGTCTGGAAACAAATGAAAGGCTAGCTCACAAAGAGCCACAAAGCCAAAAACAAAAGGCCCAAAAGCCACAACCGGCTGGCAAAATAAAGATAGGTAAACTAATCGCCTATCCTATTACATGACCGCCATCCAAACCGGTTGAAGATATCCTGCGCCACCATCTCCCACCGGACAGATCCAGTAACCAAACGCTCCTTGGCCTCCGTCGGAGTGAGTAAGGACCACATACGGATTAGCGCAGTAGCCCTGAACAAAACCTGCAAAAAATGAATAGTTGTTGTTCTGTTAAAAGCCAAATCATTTCTGCAGTTCCAAATTGCCCATAACTACGCACATGCTCCTACGCGGATTTGTCTAGCTGTCTCGGACTCTATCCCAACAAGCCACGTTCCAAATAACGAACTGACCGAAATCGGAGGAGTAATGTTAAAGGCAATTTGCACCGTGCGCCACAACACTCTCGCCAACGGGCAATCAAAGAAAAGGTGCTTGATAGATTCGTCCCGATCACAGAAACTACACCTAGTAGATCCTGTCCAGTTGCGCTTAACCAAATTATCTTTTGTTAAGATGACTTGTTTATGTACAAACCACATAAACACTTTGATTTTCAAAGGAACCTTGACTTTCCAAACATGTTTGGAACTAGGAATAACACTAGAGTTGATGACATCAATATACATCGACTTGACAGTGAATACTCCAGACGTAGTAAGCTTCCAACACAACTGATCGGGCTGATGAGTGAGCTGAACCTCCATCAGTCTACTCACCAGATGAAGCCATGCTTCCCATCGGTCACTAATAAGCACCCTCCTAAACTGAATATTAAGGGGCGTTGACTGCAAAATCGCTGCGACCAGAGCATCACGTCGCTGCATACTACGATATAGGGACGGATACTGCAGAGCCAACGGCGTTTCACCCAGCCAAGTATCCTCCCAGAATCAAGTGTTGTTGCCATTACCGACAATAAACTTTGTTCTATTAAAGAAAGCAGCTTTGACTCTCATAAGCCCCTTCCAAAACGGCGAGTCAGTCGGTCTCACTGTCGCCTGTGACAAAGTCTTAGAGTGCAAATACTTGCTACGTAGAATCTGCGCCCAAGTTGCCTCAGTCTCAGCTGATAGCTTAAATAGCCACTTACTGAGAAGGCATCTGTTCTTGACTTCTAGATTCTCAATACCAAGACCCCCCTGGTCCTTCGGTCGGCAAATAATATCCCATTTGGCTAGTCGGTATTTTCTCTTAAGTTCATCACTCTGCCAGAAGAAACGAGACCGATAGAAGTCCAGCCTTTTCCTAACCCCAACTGGGACTTCAAAGAAGGATAAAAGAAACATAGGCATACTCGTGAGCACCGAATTAATAAGAATCAATCGGCCTCCATAAGACATGAGTTTACCCTTCCAGCAGCTCAGTTTCTTCTCAAACCGATCCTCGATGCACTTCCATTCTCTGTTTGTCAGCTTACGATGGTGAATGGGAATACCTAGGTATGTAAAAGGTAGTGCTCCCAATTCGCATCCAAACAATTGCTTATAAGCCTCTTGTTCTTCTTTGGCTCTACCAAAACAGAACAACTCGCTTTTATGGAAGTTAATCTTCAAACCGGTCAATTGTTCAAATAAGCATAACACCAGCTTCATATTGTGTAATTCCCTTTAATAGATGAATAATAATGCTCATCTGATGGAGCTATTTATCTCCTGGAATCAGGATAAATTTTCTGTGTGATTTATTGGTTTTTAATGTTTCTTGCTTGGGTCTGGTTCTATTTTGAACATGAAATCTTAATATTGTATAGTGAAGCACGTTCTGTGTCTTAATGACACAAAAAATGGAGTCAGTAGGAGGAACACAGTAGTTAAGTTAATCTTACTCGTTTAAGGTGGTTATTTATTCTGTGGTTCAAAAGAGAGCATAATTATGTTTTCATGGAATCTAATTCTCGATAAAGTTGTCTGTGCTAACTAATTCTCCCTCCAAGTCATAATATAGATCGTTAGAGTTCAGCATGATAATTAAGGGAGTGAAATGAACAGACGGCATTGTCAAATGAGCAGTCGAGCATGCATAATTAATTGCATTATCACCATTCTTACTTTTCTAATTAGAGTCACTTGTGAATTATATGGGAATGGAGACATCGAGTAGAGCTATTAACAGACACATATGAGGAACATGTTCGAGTTAATCACAAGATTCCTACCTACATATTGTGTGCGTGTGTGCGCCGGGGAGGTGGTGTGTTTATATGCATTCATCTGACAAGACCATTTATCTTCAGGTACCTTTCAGTCAGAACTTCAGAAACTGATATACGCATGCCGGTTGACACGAGCGTGTGTTGACAATGCCTGCAGTATGGCTGTCAAGCAGTCTATCACAATAACGGAGGTCTGCCCTTCTTCTGTACCTGGATTTGAAGTCTCCTAGTACCATGCTATTATTGAATTTCCTGGACTCTTTTTCCCCTTAAAATTCCTTTATTGTTTGCAGTATGGGTATGCTGTCATTGACCTAGAAAAACTTGATGCGCAAAATGTTGATGATCTTTCTCTTTCACAATATTTAGCTTGTGTATTACAGGTACATTTTAAATTCATCATAGTTTGTTTATAGTAACACATATTGTCGAAAGGTTTTCTATTAAAGTTTCTCATCAGATTGTTTGTGGGATGGGATATTGATATTTAGTTGTTTTTAGTTTGTTTCACAGAGGCACAGGCCAATCCGTGGCAGATCTGCTCAATTGTTCATGGACTACATCCGTAATACACCTTGCAAGGTTCTTTCTTCTTACCTATTTCAGTGTTATCTCACAAACTTCTAAATGAGCTACATATGTTGCTTCCTTACAGTCTCCCTTAAAAAAAGAAGAGTCTCAGCTTGTTATTCTTTAGGTCTATCCTATTGTACCAAAGGATATAATCTAGGGCCCGATATCTTATAATAAAATGAATTATGCAGTAGTAAACAGCTCCCCCGCAGCGGGAGAGAGCTCCGCCGCCGCCGCCGCCCGATCTCCTGCCTCCGGCCACCTCCTTCACAACAGAGACTAGATCCGAAGCTCTCTCCTCACCCTCTCTCCATCCATCCCGGAGTCCAGCGCTCTCGGGCGACTTGGGGGCGACCTCCCTCCCGCCGCCGGCGTAGCCACCTCGTCTCCCTCCCTCCCTCGCCGCCGCATGAGGCTGGCGCCGGGCAAGCCCGTGGCGCAGCCGGGGACTGCGGCGGCGGGGCCCTTGCTGCGTCGCCTTGCGCTGGAGAGCGATTGGATTTGGGGCAGCGGCCCTTCCGTGAGGCCCCTCCGTGCTACAGCGAACGGCGGGGCTGGCGTGGTGCCGGTGGTCTGGTCGGACGGCTGACGGATCTTCGGTGAACCAGGGCTTGGCGTGGCTGCTCTGGTGGCCGGCGGCGCCTGATCTGGCCGCTGTCCTCCGGCCCTGATCGGTGTGCTTCTCTCTTGCGGGTTCCTGGCGGTGCCGGCGTGGCTTGCCGGGACCTGGCCGGTGGCCGGGGGTGAAGCTGGTGGAGGAGATCCAGATTGGGGGAAACCCCTTGGTCGGCCCTGGCCGGCCGCACTGACGACGACGCTCAAGGGCGCCGCTTTTCTTCTTGGAGACGTCGGTCTACGTCTGCTCCTCTACTTTCCCCCTACCCGCCTCTCGGGTGAAAACCCTAACTCCGGCGGGCAGCAGCGGCGTCCTTGACGTCGTGACCTTCCGGAAGGCGTCGCCGTGAGGGCTGAGTGGTGGTGGGCACTGTGTGGGTCCTTGACGGTTGCTGGTGGTGGGCACTGCTTTGGGGGAAACCCTAGGATCTGGTCTTCCAGATCGGACGATGGCGATATTGCGGTGCTGTTTCTCTCTTGGGAGCATCGTTTGTGGAGCAGCGCTGGATGGCAGAGGCAGGAGGTGGAGCTGCTTCGTCTTGCATGGAGCTTTGGTGGAGCTGTCAAGTCATGCCTGGCCGACAGATGCTACGCCGAGTCATGCCTGGTTGGCAGGTGCTACGCACGAAAGTCTTCCAGAGTCTTCGCGTCTGGACGGATGAGCGCAGGGTGGTGGCGCCGTGGTGGCGTCGACGGATGTCCGGACTGGCAAGGATGATGCGGATCTCTCTCCTGAATATGGGTCAGTGGTCCGATGATGATGACGACTTCTAAAGCGTGTGCATGTGGTGTGCGCTTTAGGTCTGCTGCATCAGCTGTTGGTTCCGATACGTTATGTGGATGGATTGGCGACGACATCGGTTTTAGATATGGGGAGTGAGAGCACTCCACATTATCGAGTTTGTAGGTGTGAGTGGTGGTTTCGGGTGGATTGATGTATGTTTTTGTCAGACCTTTGTGGAATAATTAATAAAGATGGCAGCATGCATCGATTGATGCAGAGGCCGGGGGTTTAACCTCCTTTTCCAATTTTTTTTAGAAAAATGCAGTAGTAACCAGCACATGTGGATTCTCTTTAGGGAAACATTATTGGGCTCTATATGCATTTATGCCTGTCATGATTAGCTATATTCTTCAGCCTCTAGCATAAGAAGATCTTATTGATTCGCCGAGTAATACTTCAATCTCCTGCAGGGTGCCCTTACTGTAGCTGGTTGTTACCTTTGTGCTTTTCCGAAGTCTAAAGGTACAAAAGTACTAGTCTGTTCCTCTGTTGACTCGATGGAGTCATTTTCTGTTGAGATGTCCTACAA
The DNA here is from genome assembly GCF_003073215.2 of Triticum urartu. Taxonomy (NCBI): domain Eukaryota; kingdom Viridiplantae; phylum Streptophyta; class Magnoliopsida; order Poales; family Poaceae; genus Triticum; species Triticum urartu. Next base: position 188,984,816 of record NC_053027.1, on the reverse strand, counting down.
GTGTTCCTATGAAGAACAGCCTTCACCAGTACCTGAGATTGATCAGATAGCACGTGAAGCACGCGTACACTCCAACGAATTTCTACAGTGCTCAAGCATACCTTTTGTGAATTATAGTTCTTCTACTGATGTTCTGAATAGAGCAAAGGATCACAATATAATAGGTGATTTTGTGTTAGAAAAACTCCTTTACCTGCAGACAGAAGAGCATCAGAAATTTTGTGCAACAAAACATAAAAATGAAGAACAATACTTGGAGAAAACAAACTTTCCTGATGTGAAAGTTCTTTTTCTCTGGCCTGGTGAAACATGTCACTTTATGAGCAAGTTCTTGATTACATGGAATGCTTTGGAGGTTGTTCCAAATGGAATATGCTCACAAGACAGTAAAAACCTCCTATGCCAGCATTGTGCAGTGAATCAGGACGGAAGTCTTGCAGTTCGTCACATGTTTGATACCGATTGGTTGTTCCTTGCTGAAGTTTCTAAAATCCGCTCAATGGAAGAGAATCAGAATGTCTCAAAAGTTTCCAATAATAAATTGGAGGATGATGTACTCCTGAAGCACTCTAGATATTTACAGTTATCAGCAATGAAAGCTCTTGAGGTCCTGAAATCTATTCCAGCTTCTGCAAGACGAACACTGCCAGTACTGACCAATTCTCAAGGTGACGTACTGAGCATACCAGTAAGTGTCCATTCAAATCCCTTTACATGTCTCCCTGCCTGTAATTTTGACTGATTTCATGATATTCTATTCTAAGAAAAGTTGTCTCATCCATCAATCCTTTGGAGGCCTAGTTCTAGTAAATTACGTATGAACTAATGGATGGCAAGAGAGACAACCTATCTACCTGCTTCATGGTATAATAGAGTATTGGGGTCTTCGTACAGTTTGAAACACGGTTGCTCCAAGGAATATTGGCAGCCAGTGATCTGGCATTCTGGCCTGAAAAAGTACAGTTGGTTTTCAAGTTTTGTGGAACCAGAATAGTTGAATGTTTTAAAGCTTTTGGTATTGTTATTTGTTAGAGATTAACATAAAATTACCAGAAGAATTGACCATGTTTCTGAACAAAATCCATTTACTGATCTGCAACATATTATCTTATTCTTGCTTCTATTACCATGCATAACACTAATAGAAAATTCAGTAGCTCCGTGATTCTGGAGGCCAGCAGATAATCCACACACTTGAGGCTTTGGGTGATATTTGTATGTAGCTTTTCTAGAACTTGCTGACATTCGGTATGATATAGTTGTCAGCTCTATGAAATACAAGTATACATTAGATGGTGAAGGCAGCTCTTTCTTGGCTCTCCGTATCAGCTAGAGATGACAGTAAAAACATGCAAGACAATGAGTTATTTCTAGCAATTATTGCTTGCATTCCTCTTAAATTGTGTGATGATGATTTAATCAGAAAATGTGTAACTAGGGGATGGCATCTGGTACAACTGTGGTAATGCTTTCCCTTATTACTCTAAGAGACCATCCATTAGCTAAGGCAGTCGTCCCTCTTTTCCAACTCAGCAAAAATCCTATGTGATATCTCTGGGGAAGGATGACATCAGTCCATTGGGGTCAATTTCGGTCAAGGAAGCTTTACTACTCTTGAGCTAATATTCTTACTTTTTTCATTAGAGTATTGGCTTCCAGTGTTGCCCAAGCCTGTCAATCAAAGCATTATTCCATCCAAGAGTGCCACTTGGTGGGGGATACACTTCATATTTATGATGGCTCGAGTTTTATTTTTGGCAAAAAAAGAGGACTTATCAAGGACATTGAGATATGAGCAACTGCCAGTATTTCAGAAATACTATTGGTAACTTCTCTCACTCGGTCAATCATGTTTGTGCTTATTTAATCTCAATATATTTTCTTGTCAACCTATTTCAGGTGTTGAATTGCTACTGTCTGAACCTTGGCAACTCTGGGCGTGGTAAATGAATGATTGCACGCCACAGTATTGTGCAGACCGATGGGGAACTTGGGCTGCTGTAGAGAATATGCCTGTTCATATTGTAGAGGAAGACCATCTTTTGGCTCAATAGCTGTAACTTATGAACGAGTTGCATCGAGATTTAAGGTGTGCAAGAGCTACAAACATATGCTAACCAGCTTGAAATTAGGATGGGAATTGTACTAAATGATAATATCCAGTGGCGGTGATGAATCACTACATCAATTACAGGTGAAGTTGGTCTGATGCGCTTGTATATACTTATCTTCTAAATAAAGTTTAATGTATTGTCAGGGACTTCCTTATAATTTATCCACCCTTACAAACAGGGGATTTTGTACAGACACTTGGGGTTGTTTGGTTAGCGAGCTTTTAGAGAACCAGTTAGCTATAAATGTGTTTTAGATTCTAACCAACTAAAACTTTGTTTGGCTTACCTAACTAATTCTTGGATAAGGAAAATTTGGTTCTCGTAATACCCAAAATTTGTGTTTTTAGAAAAACGGCTCTGAGACGTTTTTGCGCAAACGCTTTTTAGAAAAACCAGCTCAAAGCTCAGCGTGTGGCATCGAGTTGCATGAAGAATGTCTTCCGCCATGACAAACCATGACGGGTGGCGACAATCACGACATGTACGACTCGATGGATGGAGGCCTGACCTGCCACAACCACGACCGTCGGTGCTGGCGGCCGGCGGCCGGATGGATCGCTGGACTGCGCCGTGTACGGCAACACTGACGGCGACCTTCTGGTCCTTGCCGACGGCGCAACGCTGCCCATGTCCTTCAAAAAACTGGAGCGTCACGTCTCGGCGCTCGTTATTTAGCCCCAGCGTGGCCTCCGCCGTGTGTTTGACTGCAATGCATAGTTGCGTATGCACGACACCATGACGGCAGAGTACTACTGCGACACCGACGTGCAGCAGCCCGAGGGAGAGGTTGCGCGGGACTGACGACCTCCTCGCCGGGAGAAACGCCCTGCCACGGCGACGGCGGCATAGCCGCACGCGGAGTCCGGTTGGCCAGATGGAACGTGAGCAGCGGCCAGGGTAGATTCTATGCCGAGGGCGATGACCAGACAGAATCGTTGTGGCCGGAGGGTACACGGTCAGTAACGAGAGGAGTCCTAGATCGGAGTTTGAAGGTTCGTCAATGATGGCCGAGTGGTCAAATTAGGAAGAGGTCACGCGTGAGCTTATGATAGACTAGTTACTATCCAAACAAAGAACTATACAGCCGTGATTTATTACTTTCCTAACCCAAACATAATTTTGCATAAACTCATAATCGATAAAAATATATTCTAAAACGGGTTTTGCTAAGAATCAGCTAAAAACTGATTTTCTATATACTCGGGGCCAACGCTCCATATCCAAACGACCCCTTACTGAACGTCAGGATGACAAAAATTATAGTCTGATGGTTGGTTCGTAAATGCGGTTCAGGTTGTTATGGGGCAGTAGCAACTTCAGCTCTAACCTTCGTGGGCTTGTGCTAGGTGATCTGGGATGAAGCCACTGTCAAAGTGCTGAGAATTTATTGGCGATACCACTGAGAAGTCCAGTAAATGACTGAGGAGGCAGTTTGGCTTTGCTAACTGGAAGAGGCATATAGGCCAAATCGTCAAAGATAATTGGAGTAGGTTGAAACTACTACTGAGAGGCAAGGGTTATCAGTCCGATTCTACTCAACTAAATGTCATGGGTACTAAAATAGCTGCAGTTTTCGCCAACAATTGGTACCAATATATTTCATACCCTCAGTTTCTCAACAGTGTTAGGGTTACCCTGATCTGTTGTAGTGGGACACTGATGACCTTAGCCCTAAGGGTGCAAGGGGTGGCCCGCTAGAACTTGTTAAACATGCAACATGCCACGTTATGTGACCGGCCCATTTCATAGGAGATAGTTGAGATAGTTAGGTTGTTAGAGTCTTATGTTTATCTCATGTAACCTCTTATCTCTATCTCCTTTCTTGATCTCCAAGCTTGTAATCCAATCCGCATGTATGCGCTGTTATGGGAGGTGCGCCCCATCTATTTAACACGAACACGTCGGCCTGAGTGAGGCAAGACGTTCTGCTAGTTCATACATGGTAATCAGAGCCCCATCTCTTCCCATCTACTGAGATCCCATCTAACCGAGCCTAGCCATGTCTTCCTCCTCCTTCGGCGCCTCCCAACCTACCCTCAATGGACAGGTCATCGAGAAGCTAACACGCACGAACTATGTGCTGTGGCGCACGCAGGTCACTCCCCATCTGCGTGGCGCCGGTGTCTTCAGCTACGTCGACGGCACCACGCCAGAGCCGGCCAAGCTTCATGTCACCAAGGACAAGGATGGCAAAGAAAGCTCATTGCCCAACCCTCTCCACCCAATCTGGGTCAGAGAGGATCAGCAGGTGTTGGGCTACTTGCTTAGCACCCTCTCCAAGGAGGTGCTCGTCACGGTGACCACGGCGCATGCACTCTGGACCACGTTGGCAGGTATGTTCTCGTTGCAGTCCATGAGCCGTGTGAACAATATCAGGATGGCGCTCATCAACGCACAGAAGGGCAACCAGATGGTCGCCGCCTACTAAGCCTCTCTCCGCGGCCTCGTCGATGAGCTTGCTGCTGCGGGGAAGGCCATCCAAGACGACGAGCTCATCTCCTACATCATCCACGGGCTCGACGTCGACTACCAGCCCCTTGTCCCCGCCCTTGACGCCCGCGTCATGCCGGTCTCCCTCGACGAGCTCTACGCCATGCTCAGCAACTTCGACTAGCGCATGGCCCAGTTCAACCACTCGGGCGGCGGCTTCCGCTCCTCTGCCAACGCCGCGGTCCGCGTCCGTGGTGTCAGCTCACGTGGTCGTGGATCTTCTCGCAACAAGGGGAGGTCTGGAGGTCACGATGGTGGCGGCAACAGTGGCGTCGGCAGCTCCAACGGCCGCTCCGGTGCCTCCCGCGGTCACCGTGGTGGTGGTCAAAATCAGGCCCAATCAGAGACACCCCGATACCAAATTTGTGGTAAGCCAGGGCACACCGCGAAGGAGCTGGTATTGTTATGATGAAGATGACGATGACTCCCAAGATGAAGAAAAGGTGGCCGTCGCGGCTGATGGATCCTACGACGTCGACACCAATTGGTATGTTGATAGTGGTGCCCCTAATCACATAACCAATGAGCTTGAGAAGGTCACGATGAAGGAAAAGTACCATGGCAAAGATCACATCCACACGGCAAGTGGAGAAGGTATGCAGATTTGTCACATTGGTCATTCTATTTTTCGTACCCCTCATCATCCAATTCACCTTAAGAAAATCTTGCATGTCCCTAGTGCTGCTAAAAGTCTTCTCTCTGTTCATAGAATTGCCCTTGATAATCATGTTTTCCTCGAATTTCATCCATGCTACTTTTTGATCAAGGACCAAGCAACGAAGAAGGTTCTCTATCGAGGTAGATGTGTTCGAGGGCTTTACCCGTTGATTCCGGAGCTTAGGAGACTCGATAAACAAGACAATGGTGTTGTCAAAGTCTCGTCAACACGGTGGCACGATCGATTAGGGCATGCTGCTTTTTTCTTTAGTTGAAAGATTACTTAGGAAAAATAAACTCCCATTTGTTGGTGAGCGAAATGTCGAAACTATTTATGATTCCTGTCAATGTGCCAAAAGTCATCAATTATCATATCCAATATCTACTAGTCTTTCTACCAAACCACTTCAAATAATTTTCTCTGATGTGTGGGGTCCTGCCCCTACCTCTGTTGGTAGACCACGAGTATTATGTGAGCTTCATAGATGACTATACCAAATTTGTATGGATTTACCTCCTCAAAAAGAGATCCGATGTCTTTCAAGTTTTTCAAAACTTTCAAGCCTTGGTTGAACGAAAATTTGCTAGGAAAATTATTGCAGTGCAATCGAACTGGGGGGGGGGGTATGAAAAACTAAACTCCTTCCAAACACTTGGCATATCACACCATGTTTCATGCCCTCATGCTCATCAACAGAATGGCTCTGCTGAACGCAAGCACAAGCACATAGTTGAGGTTGGGCTAGCCCTCTCAGCAGGGGCCTCCATGCCTCTCAAGTTTTGGGATGAGGCTTTTCTCACCGCTGTTCGTATCATCAATATGCTTCCTAGTCGAGTCATCAACAATGAAACTCCGATAGAAAGACTTCTTCACACAAAACCAGACTACAAATATCTTCGTGTTTTTGGGTGTGCTTGTTGGCCCAATCTTCGCCCATACAACAAACACAAACTCGTGCTACGCTCCAAGCAGTGTGTTTTTCTAGGATATAGCCCTCAACACAAAGGTGTCAAGTGCTTGGATATCCACTGGTCGCATTTATATATCTCGTGACGTTGTTTTTGACGAAACAAATTTTCCATTCGCCACTCTACATCCAAACGCCGACGCTCGCCTTTGAGAAGAAATTCTCCTCCTGCCCACTCATCTCACCAGTATTGATCAAGGGGGTCCGAATTATGATAATCAATTGTTGACTAACTTTGCTACTAATGGTGTGCATGAGCTTTCTGATGATGTTACAGGAGAAAACAGTGAAAATGATGCAAAAATCCGTGAAAAAAACGTGCCGGCAGGTCCATATTCCACGTGTCCGCTTCTGGGAGGCAAATCCCCCTTGGGATCGGCCCGGCAGCAGCAGCCCAGTCGATCCCCCTCGGGATCCACATCAACAGGCGCGGCAGATGCGCCAGCGACAGCGTCCGCCGACCGCGTCGTTGTCTCTAGCCCAGCGCGCGACACGCGTCGCCCCTCCAGTGGTGGCGGCCCGAGTCCCCCTCCGCGTCACTCCTCGCCCGGCACACGGCGGCACGCGGCTCGTCAGGATGGCGTGCGGTTCCGCGACCAACGGCTCGTGTACAAGCGGCACGACTCCAGCGCGCCCATGCGCGCATCCACACGCCCGATCGGTGTCCGCTTCGAGGTGGATACGCCATCATCAGCCAATGATGAGGCCCCGGGATCCTCTGCGCCGACCGAAGACTCTGCACATGACCAAATCATCACAGAAGATCCGACGAGAGTAGATTCTGCTATAGGAGTCCCTGCCCCGAGATTCTCTGTGGCTGGTGATCTTGCTGCTGCACCGTCACGACGTACATGACTACAACATGGGGCAATACATCCTGTTAATTATAAACACATAACCAAATATGGTATGGTTTGTTCTACATGTGAACCCGGTGAACCACATCCTCTTGAGGAAGCATTTGGTGATGAAAAGTGGAAGAATGCCATGAACGAAGAATACATGGCACTTAAGAAAAATAAAACTTGGCATTTAGTTCCCCCACAGCAAGGTAAAAATTTAATTGATTGTAAGTGGGTATTTAGAATCAAAAGGAAATCTGATGGAACTATTGATCGCTATAAAGCTAGGCTCGTTGCAAAGGGTTTTAAACAACAGTATGGCATAGACTATGAGGACACGTTTAGTCCGGTTGTTAAAGCTGCCACTATCCGTCTTGTTTTGTCTATTGCTGTTTCCAGGGGATAGAGTCTCAGACAACTTGATGTATAGAACGCGTTTCTTCATGGTGTTCTGGAAGAGGAGGTATATATGAAACAATCTCCTGGGTTTATAAGTAAAAGTGCACCCTTTTATGTCTGCAAGTTGGACAAAGCACTCTATGGCTTGAAACAGGCACCAAGAGCATGGTACTCCCGTCTCTGTCACAAAATGCAAACACTTGGTTTTGTTCCTTCAAAGTCTGACACTTCTCTGTTCATCTACAACAAGTCCAATACATGCATATTTGTCCTAATATATGTTGATGATATTATTGTGACAAGCTCATCTGATGAAGCCATCACAGGACTTTTGAAAGATTTGAGTGCAGATTTTGCCTTGAAGGATCTTGGAGACTTGCATTACTTTCTTGGGATTGAAGTAAAGAGGCACAATGATGGACTTCATCTTTCTCAAGAAAAGTATGTTGTTGACTTGGTAAGGAAAGCTGGTCTGCAAGGTTGTAAACCTACACCTACTCCACTATCAAGCTCAGACAAATTATCTCTTACACAAGGAACTCTCTTGACTCAAGAGGACAACACAAAATACAGGAGCCTGGTAGGAGCTCTTCAATACCTCACTCTTACCAGGCCTGATATTTCTTTTGCTGTTAACAAAGTATGCCAGTTCCTTCATGCACCTACAACTGTCCATTTAACTGCTGCCAAAAGAATAATTCGATACGTCAAAAACACATTAAGAATGGGTCTTAATTTCAGTAAATCATCTTCTATACTTGTCAGTGCCTTCTCTGATTCTGATTGGGCAGGCTGTCTTGATGATAGACGATCTACTGGTGGTTTTGCTATTTTCTTTGGATCCAACTTGATATCATGGTGTGCTCGCAAACAAGCTACAGTCTCCAGATCCAGTACAGAGGCAGAATATAAGGCTCTGGCAAATGCCACAACTGAAATTATATGGGTTCAGTCCATGCTAAAGGAACTTGGTATAACGAGTAAACAAGCTCCTTGTCTGTGGTGTGATAACCTTGGTGCTACCTGTTTTTCAGCTAATCCAGTATTTCATGCCAGGACTAAACACATTGAGATAGACTTTCATTTTGTCAGAGAAAGAGTTGCTCAGAAGCAACTTGACATTCATTTTGTGCATTTCCGTGACCAAATTGCAGATGGGTTCACAAAGGCATTGCCTGTCAAGAGCTTTGAAAATTTCAAGTATAATCTCAACTTAATGCAGTTGTGATTAAGGGAGGGTGTTAAACATGCAACATGTCACGTTATGTGACCGGCGCCTCTCATAGGAGATAGTTGAGATAGTTAGGTTGAGATAGTTAACTATCTCAACCTAACTATCTCAACTATCTCCTATGAGATGTGCCGGTCACATAACGTGACATGTTGGCTTGTAATCCAAACCGCATGTATGCACTGTTATGGGAGGTGTGCCCCATCTATTTAACACGAACCCGTCGGCCTGAGCGAGACAAGACGTTCCGCTAGTTCGCACAGAACCTGCATCGTGCTTTCCAACATGCAGATCCTTGGTGCGTCTAGATTTTTTTTACTAATTTTGCATCTTTTACCTAGCGAGACCCAATCTTGCATCCCTACTTTTAGCCCTCATACATACCTAGCGCTACTGAAGCTTGAGAGTTGAGAATAAAAACTTTATGGAGCAAACATGGGAATGACATCTTTGTATAGAAACCACTCCTTTTGGAGTTCATATGTTAATTGTGGTGTGCATACAGTTTGCTGATTTATATGATTACTTACTAGGTGCAAGTTGTCGCGCTCATCCACCTTGGGAATTAGATGATGCCCTACGCGTTGCTGCGAGAATCGTGTTAAAATAGATGTATAAATATGTGTTTAGAAACAAGTAAAACAAGTGAAAAAAAAACAAATGTAGTAGTGCCATTGGGCTGCATTTTGAAAACAATAACACCTACAAAGTATGGGCAAAATGATTTATAAAAAGAGACTTTTGAACTAAACTTCACGCGCGGTCATATTTATAAAAAATGTGAAGCATATATATATCGTCCTTGACCATATAAAAATTAATGAAAAAGTTAAACTTCTGATGGACACGCATGACCTTATCCCTAAAAAACACATGAATGACTTGATCAGGTGGCATTATTTGCACGAATATATCAGTAGAAAATGATAACTTATGAAAACATGCATGACTTGTTGATGCCACAACATTGGATTGATGTTAGGCAACCGACTCCACCTGGGTCTTTCCTCTTCGCCAAAAGCCGCCTATGTACAACGCCTATTCTCTTCGGTGACATTGAATAATAAAGTGAAGAGCCATACCCTACACCTTGTGTACTTTGTGTCTTCCTTATAATTTTCGCATCTAATACTCACGGGGCACACCATAGTCTCAACATGTTATTTGCACAAAGTTCTGCCAATACGCGAGACGTCGAGGAGACAACTTTGACGCCAAAAACCTCTCTTGGTGGGACAATGGTCTAAAGTATGTCAGCTATCTTTGCAACAACAAGCCAATCTGCATTGAACTTCTGGTTTTCTTTTGTTCTTTCAGTACTTTTTTTACTTGTGTTTATCCGCCAAGAAGTCACCGTCTGCATGCATCATCACTTCCTGGTTTGATGAAACCTAGTTCTCTAGGAGGAAGACCATTTACAATCCAAACTGGATCGTTTTAATCAGGAGGGGGGGGGATCCCAGGTCGGAGCTACGTTGGGGGCCAAACCGGGCCTTGGCCCGCCCAGCCCAACAGAAAATAGGGAAGACTGACAGGAAAATTGGACCTGGAAAACAAGTGATGTGTGTAGTTTCTTAGCATGACCCGCCCAACAATCAATCCGAAGCTCCGCCACTAGGAGGCTCCATGCAACTTCGGTAATGGATGCATCGTCATGGCTGCAAGGGCAGTAAAGTGGTTGTCTGTGGTGGCTAGTAGGAGCAAAATGGGCATCCTCGCCTCAATCTCATTGCTGAAGGTGGACGCCCGTGGCTGAGGTGATGACCCCACTTGCAGATGGTGGTGATGGCGATGGGCGTTCGACTTGGCAAGGGGGCATGCGGTAGATCGGGAGCTCGACGTCTGTGTGTTGGCTACGACGCGCCATGTGTTTGGCGCGGTTCAGCGTGCACATGGTTGAATGACCAGGCATGGAAGACTCAAGCTTCGGTGGCAACAACCAGATTTGTCGAATGAGTTTGGTGCCTCCTTGGTGACTATGTCAGTTATAGGACAGAGGGCGCAGTTTGGTGCCTCCTTGGTGATTATGTCAGTTATAGGACGGAGGGCGCCCCACGCTTCCGCTAGCGCCACTACCTTCTCTCGTTAATGCCGGGGGTGGTGGGACACTCCTCCTCGGGAGGTGGTCGGATAGGTGACTCTGTGGGGCATGTGCTTCTTTGGTCCACGAGTGTCTGAGAAGCGCGAGGCTCCTTCGGTGGACACGAATGTGGTTCTATGATGAGTATTGGCTAGTGCAGCTTTCAGAAGAGGATGGTGCTTGGGACAACATTTCATGTTTGAAGCGGAAACTCTTGTTTTGGCCTTCGTTGGTCTGACTTAGCGGCACTGAACTTGTGTCGTTACCTTGTTGAAGGTGTTGTCTTCATGTCAAGTTTTGACCTTGACTAGCTGGTCTTGGCATTCATGATGAAAATCCTTGTCTTGACCATTTTCGGCCAGATGCAACGACAATTATGCTAGAGCGTTGTCCCTTTTTGAAGGCGTTGCTATTGAAAAAGTCCGACTTAGTCATAGATGTTTTCTTCGTACCTTGTAATAGGTTTGCCATAGTTGTCCGTGTCTTGTAGAGTATTCTGCATGTTCATGCCTTTAGCCTTGTTGTTTTGTATCAACTTTAAGAAAATATATGGTTGTATTTATACTAGGATGCAGAGGCCGGGTAGTTTATTCTTACCTTTCTGATAAAAGAGTCAAAAGATTATTTCTAGGAGTCCCTGCATCAGTAGCGGACTAGTGTGGACATAGAGGAAAAACTTCAGTATGGGAGTGGAACCCGTCTTCTTGTACGACCATCCTGATTCTCTTGATCCATCAATTCTTAAAATTTTGTCACAACCAAGGCACATGGCCTAGATCGAAAACCTTGGCGTTTTGTTGGTCGATGGTCTAGTGCTCCTCTGCTTGCTACGCAGCTTCCTTTTATCAGGACGAGACCGGTGTCTCTACTCTGTATTCTTGTGTGTCCCTGGTAGTGCAGCAACAGCCTGGGACTGTCGTGTGTGGACGTAGAGAGGCAGCAGCCAGACAGACACTGGAACCAAATCTGTATTCTCGTGTGCCCCTGTTAGTACAGCAGCAGGCAGCAGCCAGACAGACACCGGGATAAATCTGGCCAGACGGACATCTTAAAATGTACCTGGATGAAGAAAATATTCGAATTACCGTGAAGTATAGTAGGCGACGTGCGATGACCATCCGACGAATAGTCAAGTTTCAGATGTTAGAGTTGTGTCAAATATTATTGTACAAGGTAGATTACAGTTGAACTTGGTTTTGGACTGTATGTAGACAGGGTAGGAGTTGTGTCCTAATAGGACACTTGTATCCTAAGCCTCTCATATATATCGGGGGTAGACACACGATGTAATCTATGCCAACATAATAGCACAGACACGCAAGAGGGAGCCGGCGGCGTGTGCTGGCGCCCGAGTGGCCGGTGTGCGGTATTGTGACGGTGTCACGGGGAGGAACGCCCGTAGTCAGGCCCCGGGGATGTAGCCATGATGGTGAACCTCGTTAACAAATCTCGGTGCTGTACTTGTGTGGTTGCTTGGTCCTTGATAGATCGACGGAGTGTCTCGGATTTATTTTAACAAGTGGTATCATGAGCAAGGTTACGAAAAGGTTGTGGTTTTGTTGATCTATAGAAAGGAGTGGAAAAATTCGTTGGATCGAGTTGGTCGCGTGCTGCGATGGAAACAATTCCATGGTGGGGCGAAGATATCTGCTCGAGATAGCAATCGGAAGCAGCAACCAGAAGGCAGCAGTAATCGCGCGGCGAACGGCAGCGGCGCGTGCACGTGCAGCAGGCAACCTAGCGTACAACGGCGGCGGGATCCGGTTCGGATCGTGGTGCGTTTCGGCGAGATCGAATTCCAACCGATGCAGCGGCAGCAGCTTGGTGTGGCGTATCGAGCAGCGTGGCAGGCCGTTTGGAAGCTAGGAAGGGCGCTGGGCCAGGTCAGGTGAGGCCCGTGTTGGGCTGGCCAGCGTGCACAACGCGCAGGAGCCGTGCAGGTTGCGCGAGGCTGGATTGATTTGGTGCGTACTAAGTCATGGCTGCTACAGGAGGTTGCAATGTGAAGGCATGAGATTTGTTTATAAAAAGGAGAGAATCTGCAACGTAGGGTATATACTGTGTCATGGACAGCAATGATATAGAAAGAGGAGCGATGGGACTCGTGGACGCATCCATGGTGCAGCCACGGAAGATACCATGGTAATAACTCTTTTTTGGGGTTGCATTGCTAACTGCATAGGTGTTTGTACCAGGAGGTTTGCAGGTTGCCGTCACATGCAAACGAACGTGCTTGGTGTCCAGGAGTGGTTGGAAGATAAAATAGCTTGTCTTGGCTGCTAGGGGTACACGGACAAGTGCTAGCAATGGATAAGGAAAATAATTTTGCAAGGAATCAGGTTTGCACGGATGGTTTTTCTGTCAAGATTGCTAACAAGGTTCAAAGAGTATGTGGCGAGGATGGCGACGTGCGTATAAGGCTTGAAGGAGTCTGAAGCGCGCCGTGACAGGATTATACAAACACAGGGCGTCAAGGCAATGCACAGATGTGCGAGGCGGACACGACGTAGGGTGGAGCATGGTTGCAGTCCGATAATTTCGGCTGGGTTGGACTGGATTGTCCGATGGACTGACATGGATGTTGGTCAAAGTAGAAGATGGTGGTGATTTCAGCGACGACGACATATGAGCGTGATGCTGATGGTGGCCGACTTCTGGGGCGTGGAAACATGTGGTACAGGTCTGAGGGCTTGTGCGGCTTCGACAAGACTATGACGCGGGGTTGATTCAAGGCTGTGTACACATGAGAGCTTGAAGTCGATAGGGCGCGGGGTAGCACGGCCAGCTACATGGAGTCATGTTGAAGGTGGAGCTGGAGTCTGACGGTTGACTACACTCTGAGTTGATGGAGGGGCTACGACGTAAGTTAACGGAGAGTCGAAGCCTATTTCAGCGGGATAGCGAGAGACACGTGGTTTCAGACTGGGTACGAGTGGTCTGATGGAGACATGATACTCGGCATCGGTCGGTGATGATCGGTGGTTCTCTGCAGTGGGGGTTGAGATAGTGGGGACTAGCTACCCGGGAGACTCGACCAGGACAGCAGAGGCTCGACGCGGTGATAGCGGCGAGGCGTGCGGTAAGCACGGGACACAGCGACAGGCCAAGGCACTGGTGGTCAGACAAATTGTGCAGGGGTGCTGAAGCAGTGTTGACGAGTACCGGATTCAAGTTGGTGACTGGGTCTATCGGTGCCGGAAGATGGACAGGAGTTGACCATGGAGAATCTGAGAAAGTGGCGGAGAGTCTGAAATTGTCAAAAGCTGAGAGAGTACATGGCCGTATATTCTGTGGTGTTCGGTGCACATGGCAAAGTGCGGATGACAAGTACAGAAGGAGGCGGAGTGCTATAGCTGTGGGACATGCCAGAGACTATCCACGAAAAAAAAGATGAGACAACTGCGGATTTGACTCAGGGTGACACAGGGTGACGGTGAAATTCCTTTAAGTTTCAGACATACAGTTAAGGAGAGGGATGACGTTGAGTTCGGGTAACTCTTATATGTGGCATCCAATATGTGAGTAGTTCACTTTCACACAAACAGTTATCGGTGTGTGATGGCGTTGAACGGAAACTCCGGAAGTTGGGAGCACAAAGTAGAGTAATGAGGAACTTAACTTTGCTCAAGTGTTGACTGTGAAGAAGACGAGAAGGGACTACAGTTGCAAGTGGAGTCATATGGAGTCCGGGAGTAGCAACAGAGCTCATGGCGTATCTCAAGTCCAGTGTACATGGAGGTTCGACACATGGATGAATTCAAGGTGGTGAAGAATATTCGCCAAGGTGGAGTTTGTTAGAGTTGTGTCGAATATTATTGTACAAGGTAGGTTACAGTTGAACTTGGTTTTGGACTGTGTGTAGACAGGGTAGGAGTTGTGTCCTAATAGGACACTTGTATCCTAAGCCTCTCATATATATATCGGGGGTAGACACACGATGTAACCTATGCCAACATAATAGCACAGGCATGCAAGGGGGAGCGGGCGCCGGCGTGTGCCGGCGCCCGGGTGGCCGGTGTGCGGTATTGTGACGGTGTCACGGGGAGGAGCGCCCGTAGTCAGGCCCCGGGGATGTAGCCATGATGGTGAACCTCGTTAACAAATCTCGGTGTCGTGCTTGTGTGGTTGCTTGGTCCTCGATAGATCGACGGAGCGCCTCAGATTTATTTTAACACCGGACCTATATTTTGCTATAGAATATACTTGCGGGGCAGAGAGTATTCTGTAAGAGCATCTACAGCCGTGATGAGCTAATTCGGCCCCTTAAACACCAACGAACATGTCTGGGCGCATCGGCCGACACTGATCGAGTATGGCTCTATTTCCCTCTTCACATCCGTGTATCTCATATCCGGCACACTATATCTATATTATACATGTAACGTGGGATACTCTACATGATCAAACAACGGGCAAAAAAATCCGCTGTAAACGGACAACAAAATCGGCTGCAAATGGACATAAATGAACTTGATATAATCCAAAAGATTATCTGAGTTCATCCTTGGACAAGTTCTTAAACATCAACAACTAAAAACGATATAAACATAGGAGAGGAGTGGGATCACCACTTTCGGGTCTTTGCCCTTCCGGTCGCCGGTGCAGCTGTAGGCGTCCGCGGCTGGTGGAGGATCTTGGTCGTTGTCGGAGGAGGTGGAGCTGTTGCCGTCGCCGTCGTCGGAGTCGGAGTCAGACATGACAATCAGCCCCTTCATCTGGCGGACGGCCTTGTCCTGCTACCGCTTCAACTTGGCGAGCCGAGTCGCCTCCGTCGCTGCCTCATTCGTCTCCCGCTTCAACTGCTCTATGGCTAGCCAGAGTGCCCTTGCGTTATTCCACCGAAGGCGGCGAGCATGCGTCTTCGCCGTTGTGAGCAACCGGCGGTAGACCGATGCAAGTAGCTGCTCATCCTCGTCGGGCTCCGCTGGCACCCGCGGCAATGGCGCACGGACCACTTCTTCCCCCTCCCTGTCTGAGGTGCCGTCTCCAGTTCTCCTGTGCCCGATTCATGGATCCGCCACCCCTTGTGGTTGCATCTCCCAACAGGTTTGGGGGCTCGCATGTCGCGCAAACTACAATCATTGATGAGAAGGTTATATGTCATAGACCGGAAGCAGCGCGATGCCTTCTTCTCATTTAGTAATTCTCCTTTGGCTAACTAGTTATGTGGGAGCAGGCTGTTAGAGAGGTGGATGGCAACATTGGTGGTTGACATCGAGGTGCATACCCTCTAGTTAAAAGTTTGCGAATTATTCTTCCAACTGGATCAAGCAGTGCCAACCTCCGCATGTGGTTTCCTTATAGAAGGTGTTGACTCAAAGTTCTACCTCAGGGGGTGACAACCCTATGTTTTCTCTCTGGAGGTGTCGTGGGTTTGTCACGGCAGATGTCCTCGTGAAAGGACTTAGTCGTGGAGCCATCGCTACGGGTTAACTTAAAGGGGTTAAACCGGACAAGGGACACGAGGGTTTTTATACTAGTTCGGCCCCTTCGATGAAGGTAAAGCCTACGTCTAGTTGTGTTGGTATTGTTAGGGTTTCGATGACCAGGGAGCGAATCCGCTTTGCCGGGCTCTCGAGTTGTTGTGTGTTGTCTCGTCCCTAAACCGCTGCCGGGTCGTCCCTTTATATACATAGGTTGACGCCCGCCGGTTTACAGAGTCCCGAGGCCGGATCATAAACGTATCCGGCTCGGTCTCTATTCCTTCTAACTTACAATACAAGTTACATGAAAGAGTCGGTTTACATCTACAGGCCTTAACCCGCCTTTGGGCCTTAGGCCTTCGTAAAGCGCCATCATCCTTACGTCTTCATGGACTTCTAATCTTCATAAAGTTAATCCGACTACTTCTGGCCGGTTTACGCCTAGTAGTAATATCCCCAACATTAGGCCCCAGATTGGTTTGAACTTGTTCATGTCAATCTTCAACACTTAGAAAAATTCCTCCTTTGCATCTTCACCTTGATCTTGTAAACCGCCGTGACGTCATACTCCAGGATCATGATAAACCGCCATGACATCACTTTGTTACTTAAAAAATGATATATCTCACCTTTAGTTAATGAGCCTCCGACAATCGAGGCGACCGCTCCTGTTAGGTATCCAATATTCCGGCTCCTTGATTCTCGCGCCTGTCACCTTCCCCCTTTACCTTATAAATAGGGCCAAGGGTCATTTCCTTTTCCCCCTCCGTCTCTTCGCTTCTTCTTCCTCCTCGCGACGCCCCTGCACCCGAGCGCCGCCGCCATCGCCGATCTCCGCCTCTGCATCTCCTTTGGCCGCTGCATCAACCTGATCACACCAAAGAGTCGCGGCATATCTCCGCTGCTTCAACAGCCGCTATAAGTCTTCCCCTTTCCTCCTCTGTAGATCTATCTAGGGTTTCAGTGTTCATCAAAGTTCATCGAAGCTCCGGCACTGTTCTTCCTTGTTCCTCTTTAGTCCATAGATGAAAGACCTTAAGCTTGATGTATTCCGTGTGGTAGCTATAGCATTCCTTGTCTTTGCTATCAAAACAAACCCTAATGCGCATAAAAAACTGATCTGGACCTTTTGCGAATCACTTTGGGACCAACCTTTTTAGGTCTAAATCTTTTTGCTTTCCTGGCCTGTGGTAGATCCGAAACGCTAATGTGATCTTTGCGAAATCTGTTTTCCTCACTTAGCCAGTTTTAGATCTGTACCCTTCACACCAATATGGGCGGTTTAACTTTTTGAAGTATGATAATCCGGCAGGTACCATTAGTCCCCTGTTAAAACCGCCAATTTTATACTCCGGTTTAACAATATGTATATATCTCTACCTGTGTTCATTCCTTATCATTCATAAATACCCTGTTGTCGGTTTACCAATTTGCACATACTTGGATTCCTTTTCCTTATCGTACCTTATGCATCACCATTAATGAATTGTAAACCGGCATTATTTTTCTTCTCAGCCTTTCACTTGCAATGGTGAAACAGTTTTATTCCTACAACTAGGCTTCCTCCCGGGTTACAGAGGAGCAACTGAATGGAATGGTCAAGATCGGCACTTTACCAAAGAAAAATGAGATCTGGTGGCGAGTTCCTGGGACGAAAAATCCTCCCACCCCTAAGCAAGGTGAGGTAGTGGTGTTTGTTGATCACATAGGCCATGGTTTCAAACCACCCGGATCAAAAAAATTCCGGGATGTGCTTGCCAGCTTTCAACTCCACCCTCAAGATATTGGACCCAATTCGGTATCCAATATATGCAACTTTCAAGTTTTCTGTGAAGCGTACTTACAAGAAGAGCCAACTGTTGAGCTGTTCCACGATTTCTTCCATCTGAACCGGCGCACTGAATTTGTAGACGGACCCAATACTAAACTTGGTGGTGTCTCCATTCAGAAAAGAAAAGAGGTTGAATTTCCTCATGCCAAGCTGCACAGTCACCCCAAAGAGTGGAATCAAACTTGGTTCTACTATAAAGACACCTCCCCTGAAGATGAGAATCCTCTGCCGGGTTACCGTGCCCATCGGCTTGCCAATACTCATCCACTTCCACAACGACTAAGTGCCCAGGAACGGGCCCCGTACGCACCTCAACTCGCCAAGCTCTGAGCCTTCTTGGCCAACGGTTTAACTGGTGTAGACTTCGTCCGTTGCTGGATATCCTGGAGCATCTTGTCGTTAAGTCGCCGCTCCGGCTTAATGTGCGAGTACACTGGTGAAGTAGAAGACTCCCAACGTCATACCAATGTTCAGCTAACAGATGAAGAAGTTACTGAAGCTGTCAAGAAAATATTGAACGAATCGGAAGCTGTCTGTCGCCAAACCAGACTAGACCCTTTTTACACGCAAAACAAACCGCCTGCCGTAAGTATTGTTCTTCCACTTTACACTTGATATCTTTAGACTATACAATCTTTGAATACCCTTCTGCTTACTTTTAAACAGGGTGATGATCCGTTCTGGAAGAAGAAACCTCAAGAGAAAGCGGCAAAACCTCCCCGCCCTAAAACCAAAGCCGGCAAGAAAACCACAAAGCGGAAGGCACCTGAACGCATTAGTATGGAACTGGATGACAACCTGGATGAACCGGAAGTTGAGGTAGAACTTGATTCACTTGGTTCCCTTTTCATGCATCTCATTGACAATGATACTTATCAGGAGGACGTGGAGGGCAGCCAAGCTGACGATGTAGAGGTAATTGTCCTTTCCTCCGGTTCAGACTCTCTGCCAACACAAAAAATCCGTCAAGCGGTCCGGAAAGTAAGCTTTTCACATCCTCTTTCTCACTTGGATCCAACATTTATTTTGAAGAAGCAGCAGCACGAGGCTCGCCGCACAACCCGGCACAGCGGCCAAAAGGTTACTTCGACCGGTTTACCGGACACCCCGGTTCGGAAACGCCGATCTGAGGTCTCACCCGCTTATGACACTTCTTATCCCAAGGCAGGCTATTTCCGACAACCTCTTAATCCGTCCGATTCGAATTATCAGGTGACACCTCCTTCATCCTCTGGCGAGTCAACAACGACCCAACTCCCTCCTCTCAAAACCGTAGCTGGGTAAGTACTTCACCCCTTTCTTTTGATGTTTCATACCTTATATGCTGTCCTAACCTTTGCATCTTGTTCTGTTTAGAGCCAAAGCTAGACCCAGTAAAAAGGCTCGGGTGAATAATCCGCCCGAAGACCAGGTGGTTATTGAAACGGAGCAAACTGCTGAACCGGAGGGTCCAAATCCCGAAGCTACCTTTGGTGAACCACCCCCTCAAGATCAGAATATTGATGAACAAGCAGAAGTTGATATTGCTATGCCTGATGATGAACCGGCAAATCCAATCTGGACTGGTGACAGATCTTCTAGTCCGGTGAGAGCTACTGACACTCCATCAACTCCAGAAAAGGCTGATGGAGACAAAGAAGGCGAGGTTATCATTACTGGTACTGGTCACACCTCTCCTGGCCATCCTGTAATTTTGGCCAAACATAGTGCCAAGGAAGAGCGTGCTGCCATGGAAAAAGGCAAATGGAGCACCGAGTTGTCAAGCTACGCCCATCTCAGCGCTCAAGAACTCCACTTCGGTTTTCTAAATTGTCTGCACTCAAACCGTGATTATGAAGCCGGTTTGGTGAACCTGATGAAGGAGCGCTATGAGGTATTTTCATCACTTTTCCTTTCTTAAATCCAAAGTACAAGTACCAACCCAAGTAGCCCCCAAGGGCCGGTTTATGATGGCAATCATAAACCGGGACTTTATAATACCTTAACTCTTGCAAACTTGTCCTCCATATACCAACTGATCTTTTGAAGTAAACCAGACGTGATCATTGTATTCCTGTAGTTTTCGCCTGTGTAGTCCCCAAGGGCTGGTTTATCTTTCCAAGGTGAACCGGGTCTTTAATCCATGCATCCATTTGAAAAGATGTACATTAGCCCCCGAGTGTCAAGGATAATGCTTGCATTGTACTTGAGACTTGCAAATAAAATTTTGATGATAGAGCAAATAGGCATTAGCCCCCAAGTACAAAGTGCATAACTTGTTATACGCTTGGTACTTCAAATATACATATCTCATTGCTGATATATCTTGCCTTTGCAGGCCGAGCTGAATAAAAGGGATGCTCAAACCGCTGACCTTCAGGAGAACGTCAAATCGCAGCAAGCAGAGGCTTCCAAGGCCAAGGAGGAGTTGACAAATGCCTTAGCAGCCATGGAAAGGCTGAAAGAGACCTTTAACAAAGAGCGTGCAGACTGGGAGATGGAAAAGGCCGGTTTAACAAAGAAGGCCGAGGACGCAGAGGCAGCCCTGAAGCCGGTGGTTGAAGAACTGACCGGCTTAAAGCGGCAGATTAATGCCATGACTTCTGCTGTGTTTGGTAAGTACTCTCTCATGAAGTTTTTGTAATTCGTAATATCTTATCAATGACTGGTTTACTGATGTTTAACCATGACAGGGACCCGCATTACTCATCTGGGCTCCGACACGTGGATGAAACTTAAAGCGGCCTACACTTTAATAGAACAGCTGTTTTCTGGATCCCAGCAAGCCATTTGCACTGCAGCTTATAACAAGCCCCCGCCATCGCTGATAAAAGAAACTATCGAAAAGCTGGCCATGCTGCCTGCCCGGATTGACGAACTGAAGAGATCAGCCGCAAGGTCAGGTGCACTGACCGCGCTAATTCGGGCCAAGGCGTGGATTCCAGATCTTGAACCGGCAGATATCATCAAAGGCTATCCTGGTGTGAAAGAAGACGGTTCAGACTTCAATAATGATGATCTCCGAAGGCTGACAAAGGAGATGCGACCTATAGCAAGCAAACTGGCGGAGGACATAGATCTGTCACATTTTCAACCGGTTTATGATGCTGAAGGGAAAAGACAACCCGCACTGATTCATAATGTAGAAGAGCTTGTTCCGCCAATCCGTAAGCATACTTACGCTCCTGATATTGACCCTTCCAACCTTATTCATGAAGAAGCCGTTTTTCAAGCCTTAACTGGAATCGACTGGTCAACGACCGGGGAGGGATGAGGAGAATACACCCACTCAAGATGACCCTCAATCGTCAAGCCGTCCAGATGAGGAATCCTAAACCGGTGGCCAGTTTATCAGTTGTAGTCGGCCAGTCCTTTTAAGACAATTATTCAATTTTGGCTGCTTAACGCGTCTTGTAATAGGATAGCGTGAACACCTTATCTATCATGCCATCGAGCATGTTTGTTTTTGCTTGTTACTGAGAACTTGCCATGCCTTTGAGAGCTATCATATGCATAGTCCATTATGGCTTTTGTTCCTGCATATAAAAACTTGAAAATGTCCTGGTGGTTTACCACTGGACGGGTTATAATGCCCAAAAAATATATACATAACTTGGATGGATAACCAAGATTGTAACAACCAGATATAAAAAATAGATGATACATGGGATATACCTTGTTGGCTGACCAACTGTTTGTATAGTAAGGGTAAAAAACACCAATTTGGAGTGTTGATGACTCCTTGCCCTCTTGCCGGTTCATAGAAGTACCATACCGGGCTATAATAGCCACCGATTTGTTCGTATAATGCTGGTGACATCTAGTCAAAACCAGACCGGAGCAACATACTGCCGGTTTAGAACTGATCATGTACTGACAACTGAGCCTTGAAAGCCACGCCGGGTTGTAATAAACATCGGTTTATCAGAAAATATTCATAAATCCCTTATCAAAAGATTTTAAATCAACAAATACAAAAGAAATATGCAAGGCTTTTCATGGTCTGCCAGGCCCTAAATCGAGGCTTTTCATGGGCTGCCAGGCCGCTGAGTTAAACCATTTTGCAAAGCCTTTTAAGATGGACCTCAATCTTTAACCAATCACCGTTTGAACTTGGACAAGTTCAGGGTCTATGAGATTGACTTGTCAAACGTTCGATGGGTCATACCAGGTTTACCTAGACGGAGTGGCTTACTCAAAGAGGCAGGATAACCCGGGGTTTTAGGTGAATACACCTGGCTTCCAAGCCTGGCTTGATAGCCTATTACAAAGGTGCAAGCTCGTTGTTCTTTGAGAAGCAAGGAGCCCCCAAGTAATATTTGAGCTATGCTCAGTGGTTACCTATGTTTGAGCTGCGCTTTATGCAACAGACTCTCTTTGGTTCCACATAATTTCCTTTTGGCTTTAAGCCTATCAAAAGGTGTAGCTATGGTGTAAAATACAACCAAGCCCCCTAGTGATTTCCCTTTTTGGTCTTAAGCCGATCAAGAGGTGTAGCTATGGTTTGGATATGACCAAGCCCCCTAGTGATTTCCTTCATATCTGTGTGGCTTTATAAGCCGGGTTAATAGATCTCCGCTTTGTAAGTAGAAGCCCCCATGGAACCACACATGATGTAAAAAAGAACAGAGACCCCGCTTTAGCTGAGGCTCCGGTTTATTATATAATATATACATTGTCATAAGTATGTACATAAGAAGAGCCTGTGGCTCAAGTATAGTAAGGCCGAAGAAGAGCTATATTCCACGGCCGCTGGGTCTCCTCCTCTGATTTGCGTGAGTCTTTGTGCTCTCGAACATTGATGAGGTAGTATGACCCGTTGTGTAGATTTTTGCTGACCACAAAAGGTCCTTCCCAAGGTGGGGGATAACTTGTGCATATCAGTCTGATCCTGGATGAGCCGGAGCACCAGATCTCCTTCTTGAAAAGTTCTGGTCTTAACCCGGCGGCTGTGATAACGTCGGAGATCTTGCTGATAAATCACCGAACGTGCTGCTGCTAAATCACGCTCCTCATCTAACATGTCCAGTGAGTCCCGACGTGCTTTCTCATTCTCAGCTTCAACGTAAGCCGCCACACGAGGTGAGTCATGATGGATGTCACTAGGGAGAACCACCTCTGCTCCGTAAACGATGAAGAAAGGCGTGTAACCCGTAGACTTGTTTGGTGTGGTGTTGATACTCCATAAAACGGAAGGTAACTCCTCCACCCAACAACCCGGCATCCGCTTTAAAGGAACCATAAGCCGGGGTTTGATACCTCTCAAAATTTCTTGATTTGCCCTCTCTGCTTGACCATTAGACTGGGGGTGAGCCACTGATGCTACATCAAGCCGGATGTGCTCGCGTTGACAAAATTCTTCTATATCTCCTTTGGACAGATTAGTACCATTGTCAGTGGTAATGCTATGTGGAAAACCAAACTGGAATATCACCTTTTTAATGAATTGAACCGCCGTGGTTGCATCACACTTACTGACTGGCTCTGCCTCTACCCACTTGGTAAACTTGTCAACCGCCACTAACAGGTGGGTCTTTTTGTCCTTGTATCTCTTAAAGGGTCCAACCATATCGAGCCCCCAAGTTGCAAACGGCCAAGTAATTGGAATCATTCTCAAGCCCTGAGCCGGAACATGAGCGCGGCGTGCAAATTTCTGACAACCATCACACCTTTTGACTAAATCCTCAGCATCAGCATGAGCTGTCAACCAATAGAAGTCGTGACGAAAAGCCTTAGCCACCAAGGATTTTGAACCGGCGTGGTGACCACAATCTCCTTCGTGGATTTCACGCAAAATCTCACAACCCTCTTGAGGAGACACACAATGCTGAATTGCTCCTGTGAAGCTGTAACGATGTAACTCCCCATTGATAACGGTCATTGACTTGGATCACCGGATTATCTGCCGGGCCAAGGTTTCATCCTCCGGTAACTCGCCACGGTTCATGTAAGCCAGGTACGGGACTGTCCAATTCGGTATAACATGCAAAGCCGCCACCACCTGGGCTTCCGGGTCAGGAATAGCCAACTCCTCCTCTGTGGGTATCTTGACCGACGGATTATGAAGTACATCAAGGAAGACATTAGGTGGCACCGGTTTACGCTGAGAGCCTAGACGACTTAAAGTGTCCGCCGCTTCATTCTTTCGCCGGCCTATATGGTCAACTTGATAGCCGTTGAAATGACCAGCCACTATGTCCACCTCTCGTCGATATGCAGCCATGAGTGGGTCCTTAGAATCCCAAGTGCCAGATACCTATTGAGACACCAGGTCCAAGTCACCGAAGCACTTAACCCGGCTTAAGTTCATCTCCTTAGCCATCCGAAGACCATGGAGTAAGGCCTCATACTCGTCTGCATTGTTAGTGCAAGGGAACATTAAGCGAAGAACATAACAAAACTTGTCACCTCGTGGGGAAGTTAATATGACTCCAGCCCCCGAGCCCTCCAATTGCCTGGACCCATTAAAGTGAATAGTCCAATAAGTATTGTCTGGCTTTTCCTCTGGTGCCTGCAACTCTGTCCAATCATTGATGAAGTCCATGAGTGCTTGAGATTTTATCGTGGTACGAGGTGTATACTTGGGCCCGTGAGGTCCAAGCTCAATAGCCCACTTGGCAATCCGGCCAGTCGCCTCTCTATTTTGGATGATATCTCCCAAAGGGGTTGAACTAACCACTGTGATAGGATGACCCTGAAAATAATGCTTGAGCTTCCGGCTTGCCATAAACACCCCATACACCAGCTTCTGCCAATGCGGATACCTCTGCTTTGATTCGATAAGCACCTCACTAATATAAAAAACCGGCCGTTGAACCAGATACTCCTTCCCAGCCTCCTTGCGCTCCACAACAATAGCCACACTAACAGCCCGGGCATTAGCAGCCACATATAGCAGTAAAGGATCTTTATCGACCGGAGCCGCAAGGACAGGCGGTTCAGCTAACTGCCTCTTCAAATCCTCAAACGCTTTGTCAGCCGCATCGCTCCAGACAAAGTCATCCGTTTTCTTTAGCATCTGATATAAAGGGATAGCCTTCTCCTCAAGACGACTGATAAACCGGCTCAAAGCTGCAATCCGGCCCGCCAGACGCTGAACGTCATTGATACATGCCGGTTTAGCCAGAGAAGTGATAGCTGTGATCTTCTCCGGGTTAGCCTCAATGCCCCTGTTAGACACCAGAAAACCCAGGAGCTTGCCTGCCGGAACACCAAAGACACATTTGTCCGAATTAAGCATCATCTTATAAACCCGGAGGTTGTCAAAAGTTTCTCTCAAGTCATCTATCAATGTTTCCTCCTTCCTGTACTTTACCACAATATCATCCACATATGCATGAACATTGCGCCCAATCTGTCTATGAAGACAATTCTGAACACAGCGCTGATAAGTCGCCTGGGCACTCTTGAGCCAAAAGGGCATGGAGACATAGCAGAAGGCTCCAAAGGGAGTTATAAAAGATGTCTTCTCCTGGTCCTTAACTGCCATTTTGATCTGATGATAACCAGAGTAAGCATCCAAAAAAACACAAACGGTCACAACCCGCCGTAGCGTCAATAATCTGATCAATATGAGGGAGGGCAAAGGGATCTGCTGGGCAAGCTTTGTTCAAATCTATGTAGTCCACACACATACGCCAAGTGCCGTTTTTTTGAAGAACCAGCACCGGATTAGCCAACCACTCCGGGTGAAAGACCTCCATGATAATCCCTGCGGCCAATAGCCGAGCTACCTCCTCACCAATAGCCTTACGCCTTTCTTCGTTGAAGCGGCGGAGAAATTGCCTGACCGGTTTAAACTTAGGATCAATATTAAGTGTGTGCTCAGCGAGTTCCCTCGGTACACCTGGCATGTTAGAAGGCTTCCATGCAAAGATGTCCCGGTTCTCACAGATGAACTCGATGAGCGCGCTTTCCTATTTGGGATCCAGGTTAGCGTTGATGCTGAACTGCTTGGATGAATCGCCAGGAACAAAGTCAACCATCTTAGTGTCTGTAGCCGATTTAAACTTCAACGCCGGATCATGCTCTGTAGTTGGTTTTTTCAAAGAAGTCATGTCGGCCGGATCAACCTTGTCTTTATAAAACTTCAGCTCCTCTGTGGCACAAACCGACTCAGCATAAGCCGCATCACCCTCTTCACATTCCAAAGCAATCTTCCTGCTCCCATGTACTGTGATGGTCCCTTTATGACCCGACATCTTAAGCTGTAGATAAACATAACACGGCCTCACCATGAACTTGGCATAAGTCGGTTGTCCAAACAGGGTGTGATACGGACTCTTGATTTTCACCACCTCAAAAGTCAACGTTTCTGACCTTGAGTCATGATCATCTCCAAAAGCCACCTCTAGGGCTATCTTTCCCATTGGATACGCAGACTTACCAGGCACCACACTGTGAAAAACGGTGTTCGACGGTTTAAGATTCTTATCTGTCAATCCCATACGGCGGAAGGTATCATAGTAAAGGATGTTGATACTACTTCCACCATCCATGAGCACCTTGGTGAACTTATACCCCCAACTTGAGGTGCCACCACTAAGGCCAGATGACCCGGATTATCAACCCGGGGTGGGTGATCCTCTCGACTCCAGAAAATTGGCTGCTCAAACCAGCGCAAATACTGAGGCACTGCCGGTTCGACAGAGTTCACGGCCCTCTTGTGAAGCTTCTGATCACGCTTGCACAAGCTAGTGGTGAAGACATGATACTGCCCGCTATTCAACCGCTTCGGATTGCTCTGATAACCCGACTGCTGTTGCTGCTGATTCCCCTGATGGTTATAACCTCCCTGATTGCCCTAGTTCCCTTGATTGCCATGTCCGGTTTGATTGCCTTGAAATCCTGAACCGGAGCTGCTGCCTCCATAACCCGGCCCATGAAAACCACCTCCTGAACCACCGGACGGGCCATTGTCGTATTGAAACATATTGGAGTTCTTGAACTCTCGCATGATGAAACAATCCTTCCATAGATGTGAAGCTGGCCTCTCCTTTGATCCATGCTTTGGACAAGGTTGATTTAACAGGCGCTCCAGATTGGGGCCTGACCCTCCGCCCCTCTGGGACAGTTTGCCCTTATGACGCTGACCGTTATCCTGAGCATTGGTCTTAGCCACAAAGTCCAAACTATTGTCTGCTTTGCGCTTACCATTGTTCCCATGACCTGCCGGGTTATGCTGCTATCCCTTGGTGTTGCCGTTCTTCTTCCCTTTCCCCCATTTGTCCTCCTCTGAGTCAGGGTCTTTGGTATTATCTGAATCGACATATTTAATCAAAGCGGCCATAAGCATTGACATGTCATTGAAGTGACGTTTGAGCCTTACTAACTTCAGTTTTAATGGTAGAAACCGCCAGTTGCCCTCCAATGTCAAAACTGATGTATCCGCGTTGATGCGATCCGATGAATGCAGAATAGCCGAGACCCGCTTCACCCAATGGGTTGTAGACTCCCCATCCTCTTGAACACAAGCGGCCAGGTCCACAATCGACATAGGCTGCTTACAAGTATCTTTAAAATTCTGGATAAACCGGTGTTTTAACTCGGCCCATGACCCGACAGAGTTAGCCGGTAAGCTCTTTAACCAAGTACGAGTTAGCTTAAAGGGGTTAAACCGGACAGGGGACACGAGGGTTTTTATACTAGTTTGGCCCCTTCGATGAAGGTAAAGCCTACGTCTAGTTGTGTTGGTATTGCTAGGGTTTCGATGACCAGGGAGCGAATCCGCTTTGCCTGGCTCTCGAGTTGTTGTGTGTTGTCTCGTCCCTAAACCACTGCCGGGTCGTCCCTTTATATACATAGGTTGACGTCCGCCAGTTTACAGAGTCCCGAGGCCGGATCATAAACGTATCCAGCTCGATCTCTATTCCTTCTAACTTACAATACAAGTTACATGAAAGAGTCAGTTTACATCTACAGGCCTTAACCCGCCTTTGGGCCTTGGGCCTTCGTAAAGGGCCATCATCCTTACGTCTTCATGGACTCCTAATCTTCATAAAGTTAATCCGGCTACTTCTGGCCGGTTTACGCCCAGTAGTAATATCCCCAACAGGAGGGTTAGCCAATATTCATGTGCAATCGCCGATTCCTTCTTGAAGGTGTTGCGTTGGAATCTTGCGCCCTTTCTTAGGTCACATGTCACCCGATCAATGCCGGGTTTGTTGTAGGATTGTGCAGTTGTTGTCACGAGGCATGTCCTACGTAGTTGGTCTCTGGTTTGTCTTTCTCTTTTTAAACCAATTTTTTTAGTTTAGTGTTTAACATTTCGATTGTGTCTAATTACATAGTATACATGTCTGTGTACATAGATCGATCGATGCAGGATCTAAAGTTATCCTCATATTTCAAACATGCAATATGGTTGTGCATCATGCATTAAATGGGTTGCAATAATTAAGGAGGGAAATGACACATATGAATCAGTTTAATTATAATTGATTAAAAAACTTCTAAATATGGTTTTCAAAATTTTCAAAAAAAGGGGCTCCAAGGAGCCCGTCCACTATAACTTGACACTCATGTTTGGTAGCCATTCTTACCTTGGGTATGGCTACTTTCCCCTAAGCCATATACTGATATTCTTTTAGCTGAAGGCATACTAATTTTTGTGTTAGGAAACGTTGCATGGAAAACAAAAAAATTCTACGCACACGCAAGATCTATCCATGGAGACATATAGCTATGAGAGGGGGAGACCATCTACATATCCCTGTAGATCGCTAAGGGAAGCATTTATCAACACGGTTGATGTAGTCGTACACCTTCACGATCCGTCCCGATCAAGTATCGAATGTACGACACCTCCGCATTTAGCACATGTTCAGCTCGATGACGTCCTCACCTTCTCGATCCAGCAAGATAGGCAAAGTAGTAGATGAGTTCCGGTAGCACGACAGCGTGGTGTTGGTGGTGGTGCAACTATTTCCACAGGGCTTCGCCAAGCACAACGGATTTAGGACGGAGGACGAACTAGAGGGAGAGGGGGCACCGACACATGCTTGGTGAATCGTGGTGTCTCCCAGGGGCTAGCCCTGCTCCTCTATTTTTATGTTGAGCCCTGGGGTCGTTTCTTGGAGAAAGAGCCTCCTCAAAGTCGGTTTGGAACGCAAGGAAGAGTCCTTCCTGGTTTCCAGTACCATATGCCATGGTCCTCGGCGTTTGGCCCAGACGCCAGAGTCCCTGGCGTCTTGTCCCTGACTTCCGCAAAACTTCCTTTTGCATCGAGCTAAAGCCCCGTGGGCCTTACCCCTTAGCCCAACCATATCATCCTATATATCAATCTTTACCTCTGGACCATTCCGGAGCTCCTTGTCATGCTCGTGATCTCATCCGGGACTCCGAAAAACATTCGGTCACCAACATACATAACTCATATAATACTATATCGTCAACGAACATTAAGCGTGCAGACTCTACGGGTTCGAGAATGATGTAGACATGACCGAGACACTCCTCCAGTAAATAACCAATAGCGGGACCTGGATGCCCATATTGGTTCCTACATATTCTATGAAGATCTTTATCGATCGAATCTTTATGACAACATATGTAGTTCCCTTTGTCTGTCGGTATGTTACTTGCCTGAGATTCCATCATCGGTATCTCCATACCTAGTTCAATCTCATTACCGGTAAGTCTCTTTACTCCTTCCGTAATACATCATCTTGTAACTAACTCCTTAGTTACTTTGCTTGCAAGCTTCTTGTGATCCTGTATTACCGAGAGGGCCCAGAGATACCTCTCCGTCACACGGAGTGAAAAATCCCAATCTCGATCCATGCCAACTCAACAGACACCTTCGGAGATACCTGTAGAGCACCTTTATGATCACCCAGTTACTTTGTAATGTTTGATAGCACACAAGGTATTCCTCCGGTATCCGGGAGTTGCATTATTGTAACACCCCGGATGTAACTTTCCCAATTTGTACTCCAACTCTTGCCGTTTTCGGCGTTAAGTTATATTTATTTCCTCGGGTTCGGGTCCTTGTCTCCGTGTGTTGTTATCATTGTCATGCATCTCATATCATGTCATCATGTGCATTGCATTTGCATACGCGTTCATCTCATGCATTCGAGCATTTTCCCCGTTGTCCGTTTTGCATTCCGGCGCTTGGTTCTCCTCCGGTGGTCATTTCTAGCTTTCTTTCGTGTGTGGGGATTAAACATTTCCGGATTGGACCGAGACTTGCCAAGCGGCCTTGGTTTACTACCGGTAGACCGCCTGTCAAGTTTCGTATCATTTGGACTTCGTTTGATACTCCAACGGTTAACCGAGGGACCGAAAAGGACTCGTGTGTGTTGCAGCCCAACACCCCTCCAATTTGGCCTAAAACCCACCTAACTCTGCTCCATGTCCTACAGCGTTCGATCACGATCGCGTGGCCGAAAACCGCACCTCATTTGGACTCTCCTAGCTCCCTCTATGCCTATATAAAGGCCCCTCCATTTTCGGATCTCCTTCCTCCCCCCGAAACCCTAAAATTCTACCCGCCGCCGCCGGACACGTCCGGCCCGTCACCGGACATCGCCGCCGCCCAACCGCAGCGCGCCACGTGGCGAGCTGCGCTCACATCGCCGCCTCAGCCGCGCGCGGCCCGCTCGGGCCCGTCCCCGGTCCTCCTGGCCCGAAGGCGCCTAGCCGCCCGCGCCCGAAGACCCCGCGCCGCGCCGCCTCCCTCCTCGGCTCCGGCGCCGCCACGCCAGCCGCCGCCGCCCTTCTCCACCGACGCAGCCGCCACCTCACCGGCGCGAGCCAGCCGCCGCCCGTGCTTGCCGGCCCGGTCCCCGCGCCGCCCTGCACCGTCCTCCTCCTCGCCGGCTCTCCGCTCCGGCGCCACCCCGCGGGACCACCCCGGCGACCCCGAGCTCCGGCGACAACGACGAACCCCGGCGCTCGAGCTGCTACAGTGTGTGGCGCTAGATCTGGATCGGAGCTACAGTAAACCCTAGGAGGTCGAAATTTTCTCTTAAGTCCCTAAATTTTTCAGTCCATATGCTCCTGTTCGAGACCCCATAACTTTGCATCCGTAGCTCCGATTCATGCATATAGCATATCAAAATGTTCATCTCAGAGAGTACATCATTTTATTCCATTGCATAATTTTCATTAGAGTTCATCTTGATGCCCGAAATGCTGTTAGAAGAGGGCTACTTGAGTTATTTGTCAGATCTGGTACTTCATCTTAGACATTTGTCATTTTTGCCATGATTAATGTGTGCATGCTATGCCCGTGAGTTCTACATGTGTTTTGTTAAGGGTTTTCTCATCTTTCCAGAGGTGCAACCCATGTATTTTTAGGATGTGTGTGGTGACTTGTGCAAGCTTGCAAAGTGGTGCACTTGCTAATTCTGTTTTCAGGGACAGTAATTTCACTAAGTCCTGGGATTGTTTATCTCATGATGCCATATGTTCATGTTGTTTCCTAGAGATCCGTGCCTCTTTTGAGGATGATCAGTAAGGGAGTTTTGTTAATATTGTAGTGCTATATCCATCCATGTCTTTGTTTGCATATATGGAGCACCCTAGCTTGATTCAATCGAGCTCTACTTTTGCTTCGTTACGAATCTGGGCAGATCGTCAACTTGTTTGCAATTTTGCCGATGTTGTTGTAGTTGATCCGTGCATGCTATGCTATTGTTCTTGCCATGTCTAGCTTGCATTTTGTGCCTTCTTAAGGGATGTATGCCTGTCTTGCCAGGACTTGCACCGTGGCGAGTGCATCGAGCTCGTAAACATGCCTTCGTGAGTTATGTTTCAGCATGTCCCAGTTTTCACTAAGTCTGAAAACTGATTATGTTTTTGCTATGTTCGTGTGCTTGTTAGTATATTTTGTGATCCCTTTTGGCTCAAGGTCACTAAGGGACCTTTGTTAAGCTTGTTGAGTATCTCCATTCCATGTCTTTCTTTGTCATGTTCAGGTCCTGTAGCATGTTGTTTTGTTGCTCCGAAGAGAGCTATATGATCTGAAATTCCAGACAAGTGTTAATTTTACTAAGTCTGAGATCTGTTTGCCATTTGCATTTTTGCCATGCTTGTTGGAACCTGTTAATGGATGAATTGGCCATAGCTCAGTGCTAGACTTTTGTTAAGCATCTTGTGTGCATCCCTGCCATGTATTTTGTTGTCATGTTTGGGTGTTGTAGCATGTTCATCTCATAGCATTTAGATGCCTACTTGCTGTAAATCACAGACCGGTGTCATATTTGAATCGCTTGCCATTTCCAAACCGTAACTCCGATTCCGGCGCTCCTTATATCGTTTTCAAGCGATTTCATCTCATCTTTCCAGTGGAACACTTGGTTTTCCATGTTGAGGCCAGGTTCATGCATTTCCTGTCATATCTTGCATTTTGCATCCCGCATCGCATCCCGCATAGCATATCCTCTTTGCATCGTATTGTTTGAGTTTGCACGTGGTTGATTGTGTCCTTGTTGCTTGTTTGTCTTGTTTGGGTAGAGCCGGGAGACGAGTTCGCTAATGAGGAGCCCGTCGAGTTTGCTTTTGAGGATCCAGTCAACTCTGACAACTGTGCAGGCAAGATGATCATATCCTCGAAATCACTACTATCTTTGCTATGCTAGTTTGCTCGCTCTTTTGATATGCCATTGCTACGATGCCTACCACTTGCTTGCAGGCCTCCCAAATTGCCATGTCAAACCTCTAACCCACCATTGTCCTAGCAAACCGTTGATTGGCTATGTTACCGCTTTGCTCAGCCCCTCTTATAGCGTTGCTAGTTGCAGGTGAAGATTGGAGGCTGTTCCTTGTTGGAACATTTTTTTACTTGTTGGGATATCATTATATTTCTATGTTATCTTAATGTATCTATATACTTGGTAAAGGGTGGAAGGCTCGGCCTCTCGCCTAGTGTTTTGTTCCACTCTTGCCGCCCTAGTTTCCGTCATATCGGTGTTATGTTCCCGGTTTTTGCGTTCCTTACGCGGTTGGGTTATAATGGGAACCCCTTGATATTTCGCCTTGATTAAAGCTTTTCCAGCAATGCCCAACCTTGGTTTTACCATTTTCCACCTAGCCTTTTCTTTCCCTTGGGTTCTGCAGACTCAAGGGTCATCTTTATTTTAACCCCCCTCGGGCCAGTGCTCCTCTGAGTGTTGGTCCGACCGAGTAGACTGCGGGGCCACCTCGGGGCAACTTGAGGGTTGGTTTTACTCGTAGGATGTCTCATCTGAGTGTGCCCTGAGAAAGAGATATGTGTAGCTCCTATCGGGATTTGTCGGCACATTCGGGCGGTGTTGCTGGTCTTGTTTTAACCTGTCGAAGTGTCTTGAGTTACCGAGATACCGAGTCTGATCGGAACATCTTGGGATGAGGTCTATTCCTTCATTGACCGTGAGAGCTTGTCATGGGCTAAGTTGGGACTCCCCTGCAGGGATTGAATTTTCGAAAGGCGTGCCTGCGGTTATGGGCAGATGGGAATTTGTTAATGTCCGGTTGTAGATAACTTGAACCTTAATTAATTAAAATAAATCAACTGAGTGTGTTACCGTGATGGCCTCTTCTCGGCGGAGTCCGGGAAGTGGACACGGTGTTGGAGTAATGTTTGCGCAGGTTGCTCTCTAGTTTCTCGTTCGCGCTTTGCCTCCTCTTCTCGCTCTCCTTTGCGAATAAGTTAGCCACCATACTTGCTAGTCGCTTGCTGCAGCTCTACTTATATTTTACCTTGCCATACCTATAAGCTTAAATAGTCTTGATCGCGAGGGTGCGAGATTGCTGAGTCCCTGTGGCTCACAGATTACTATTACACCAGATGCAGGGCCTGATGATTCCGCTCCAGGAGACGCGTATGAGCTCAAGTGGGAGTTCGACGAGGTCTCTCAACGTTACTATGTATCCTTTCCCGATGATCAGTAGTGGTACCCAGTTGGGGGTGAACGGGACCATGTCGCATGTTGGGTTCTCTTTTATTTTGGTGCCGTAGTCGGGCCATGAGTGTTTGGATGATGTAATGTTATTTATGCACTTGATTGACGTGGCGAGTGTAAGCCAACTATGTAATCTCCCCTTTCATTATTATATTACATGGGATGTTGTGAAGATTGCCTAACTTGCGACATATGCCTTCAGTGCGATTATGTCTCTAAGTCGTGCCTCGACACATGGGAGCTATAGTCGCATCGAGGGTGTTACAATTATCTCATGGTCGAAGGAATATGTATTTGACATTACGAAAGCAGTAGCAATAAACTGAACGATCATATGCTATGCTAACGGATGGGTCTTGTCCATCGCATCATTCTCCTAATGATGTGATCTCATTATCAAGTGACAACACATGTCTATGGTTAGGAAACTGTCAGTGTCAAAACCGGCAGATCTCGGGTAGGGGGTCCCGAACTGTGCGTCTAGAATCGATGGTAACAGGAGGCAGGGGACACGATGTTTACCCAGGTTTGGGCCCTCTTTATGGAGGTAATACCCTACGTCTTGCTTGATTGATATTGATGATATGAGTGTTACAAGAGTTGATCTACCACGAGATCGTAGAGGCTAAAACCCTAGAAGCTAGCCTATGGTATGATTGTTGTATATCTCTATCGACTAGCCTGGCCTCGGTTTATATAATGCACCAGAGGCTTAGGATAACAAGAGTCCTAGCTGAATACGCCGGTGGGGTGGAGTCCTTGTCTTGATCGGCAAGTCTTGTGGAATATTCCTTGTATGCGGCAGCTGTCCGAACTGGACCATGAGTATACGGTCATGGGGGTCCTCGACCCAATCTAACAGATCGGGAGATGACGTGGTGAGTACCCCCTAGTCCAGGACACCGTCAGTAGCCCCCTGAACCGGTGCATTATATAAAGATTGGACAAGGAAATTTTTTACAAGCAACTTTTTCCCAAAAAAGTATAATGCTTGGTCGAACCGAACACAAGTTAAAAATTAAAACTTTGAGCATGAAAGCGACTTAGCTTGTTAATGTGTTCGACATTGATGACGTGGTCCGAGCTTGATGCGGGACAAGGTTCCATCCCCCAAGCCGGTCCCGAGGTGGCGGAGCGGAGAGCTCGACACGCCGAAGTGGTGACATAGCACGGTCAATGCAGACCGGCAGAGTGATGCCGAAGTCCCCAGATCATTTTCTTGTGCACAAAAAGTAGTGCAAACCGGAGATAATAGTAATAATAATAATTAAAAAAAATCATTGCATAATAAATAATTTATGCAAAGTGAGTAATAAAAGAAATATGGCCTAGCGCCGAAGTCAATGTCGATGCAGGGCATCGGCGTGATGCGGTAAAGGCGTGTCAAAGCCTGAATTCACAGGTCGGTCCGAGTTCCGGATGCGGCGTTCGCCGGACTATGTACGGAAACTGACCGAACCACCACGCGACCGTCGTTAATGCGGCCATCATTTGATAGACCTGTGTACAGATGATGGACAAACCAGAGTAATAATTCCTTGTGAAAAATAAACCCAAACAAGCAAAAAAATACTAGGATTAATAGCACCTAGTTTATTTGTTGTAGCAATCCGAAGAAAGGTGATTCCCAAAATTGGGACTCGATCCACACACCCATTGCCTGAATGGCGATAAAGCGACGGTATGGCGATGTTGGCAAAGGTTGGCTCGCCGAGGCAAAGCCCTCGGTCCAGCTAACATGACAGAGCTGGTCGGCTAGTGACGCCGAAGTCTCCGGAGTAGGTTGATGAAGAGATGGCGAAGCCCCCGGTCCAGCCAAGATGTAGAAGCCTCGATGTCAGCCGATGAGTCGAAGTAGGTCGGCGTGATGGACACCAGCTTGAAGAAGCAATAGTGCGGCCCTGCCGATGCAGGTCGTGACGTGGTCGATGCCGGCTTGATGAAGTGACCGTGTTGCGATGCCGGTATGCCCGCTAATCCATGGGGCCGCGATGTTGGTGATGATTTATCCTTCGCGATGCCGAACTCTTGTTCGCCTTGCCGAGATGATGATCAAAGGAATTGAGCTCGGCTCAATAAAGCGGCGACGTGTGTAGCGTAGGTCGGCAGCCGTGGAGCAATACCGCCGGACTGGTTTGACACCAGCGTGATGGTGAAGATTACCTCGAAGGAGGCTTAAAATTTTATGGGTACGTGTTTAAAAACAATGCACAATACCATAGAAGAAAATTCCTTAAAAAAGGTTGTCCAATATCACATTCATAAAGAAACATGAATTCGGGTCGGATCCGTATTCGCGCAGAAAATAGATCCGAAAATTGGTCCACTCATCGGAAGTTTTCCGGAGTTTGAACCGTTGGATCGAGATGAAATTTGGAGGGGTGGTAGATATGGGATTTCTGCAGTAGATGAACGGTTGGATCTTCCAAAGGACCTCCGAGCTGGGCTCTGGAGACCACGCCCTATACTCGTCCAGATTCCCGTCCAGATTTGACAGGGCTCCGGTATATCGTAGATTGTCGAAGATTCCTTCATCGGAACTCGACGAAATTTTCCAGGATTGTTTTAGACTCAATTCCGCACAATTCCATCAAAGTGATCGTAAAAAAGATGCTCTAAGAGGTGGTGGCAGCGGATACAAGTTTGCTTTACGGAAAAACAGCATGGTCGCCCGAGGACAATGTTGACGTTGAGCCCCCGAGCTCCATGGATGATTCCTCCATGATCTTGATAGAGATCGGAGTTGATGTTGATGAAGGCCCTCGTCTGAACATGACGATCGGAGATGGAGCATGGTCCTCGGTCGAGTCAAGGTGACCAGTCAAGCCGGCGACGAAGATGCCGGCATCGCAGTTGACCTGCAGACGAGCCATGGATCCTTTTGCCGATCACACAGCGGAGCTCTCAATGAAAGCACCAATGTCAGTGTCAAAACCGGCGGATATCGAGTAGGGGGTCCCGAACTATGCGTCTAGGATCGATGGTAACAGGAAGCAGAGGACACGATGTTTACCCAGGTTCGGGCCCTCTTGATGGAGGTAATACCCTACGTCCTGCTTGATTGATATTGATGATATGAGTGTTACAATAGTTGATCTACCACGAGATCGTAGAGGCTAAAACCCTAGAAGCTAGCCTATGGTATGATTGTTGTATATCTCTATCAACTAGCCTGGCCTCGGTTTATATAATGCACCAGAGGCCTAGGATAACAAGAGTCCTAGCCGAATACGCCGGTGGGGTGGAGTCGTTGTCTTGATCACCAAGTCTTGTGGAATCTTCCTTGTATGCGGCAGCTGTCCGAACTGGCCCATGAGTATACAGCCATGGGGGTCCTCGGCCCAATCTAACATATCGGGAGATGACGTGGTGAGTACCCCCTAGTTCAGGACACTGTCAGAAACCTTAACCATCTTTTGATCAACGAGCTAGTCTACTAGAGGCTCACTAGGGACACGATATTTGTTTATGTATCCACACATGTATTTAAGTTTCCGATCAGTACAATTATAGCATGAATAATAAACCTTTTATAATGATTAAGGAAATATAATATAACCACTTTATTATTGCCTCTAGGGCATATTTCCAATAGTCTCCCACTTGCACTAGAGTCAATAATCTAGATTACATAGTTATGAATCTAACACCCATGGTGTCTTAGTGTTGATCATGTTTTGCCCGCGGAAGAGGTTTAGTCAACGGGTCTGCCATATTCTGATCCGTATGTACTTTGCAAATTTCTATGTCTCCATCCTTGACCTTTTCACGAATGGTGTTGAAGTGTCTCTTGATGTGTTTGGTTCTCTTGTGAAACCTGGATTCCTTCGCTAAGTCAATTGCTCCAGTGTTGTCACAAAAGATTGTCATTGGACTCGATGCATTGGGTATTACACCCAGATCAGATATGAACTCCTTCATCCAGACTCCTTCATGCGCTGCTTCCAAAGCAGCTATGTACTCCGCTTCACACGTAGATCCCGCCACGGGGCTCTGCTTGGAACTACACCAACTGACAGCTCCACCATTCAATATAAATACGTGTCCGATTTGTGACTTAGAGTCATCCGGATCTGAGTCAAAGCTAGCATCGACGTAACCCTTTTCAACGAGCTCTTTGTCACCTCCATAAACGAGAAACATATCCTTGGTATTTTTCAGGTACTTCAGGATATTATTGACCGCTGTCCAATGATCCACTCCTGAATTACTTTGGTACCTCCCTGCCAAACTTATGGCAAGGCACACATCAGGTCTGGTACACAGCATGTCATACATAATAGAACCTATGGTTGAGGCATAGGGAATGACTTTCATTTTCTCTCTATCTTCTACTTTGGTCGGACTTTGAGTCTGACTCAATTTCACACCTTGCAACATAGACAAAAACTCTTTCTTCGACCGGTCCATTTTGAACTTCTTCAGAACTTTAAGGTATGTGCTCTGTGAAAGTCCTATTAAGTGTCTCGATCTATAGATCTTGATGCCCAATATATAAGCAGCTTCACCGAGGTCTTTCATTGAAAAAAAATCTTATTCAAGTATCCTTTTATGCTATTCAAAAAATCTATTTCATTTCCAATCAGTAATATGCCATCCACATATAATATCAGAAATGCTATAGAGCTCCCACTCACTTTCTTCTAAAAACAGGCTTCACCGTAAGTCTGTATAAAACCATATGCTTTGATCACCTCATCGAAGCATATATTCCAACTTCGAGATGCTTGCACCAGTCCATAGATGGATCGCTGGAGCTTGCACACTTTGTTAGCATCTTTAGGATTGACAAAACCTTCTAGTTGCATCATGTACAACTCTTCTTTAAGAAACCTATTAAGGAATGCAGTTTTGACATCCATTTGCCAGATTTCATAATCATCAAATGTGGCAATTGCTAACATGATTCAGACAGACTTAAGCATCGCTACGGGTGAGAAAGTCTCTTCGTAGTCAACCCCTTGAACTTGCCGAAAACCTTTTGCAACAAGTCGAGCTTTGTAGGCAGTGATATTACCATCAACGCCCGTCTTCTTCTTGAAGATCCATTTATTCTCAATGGCTTGCCGATCATCGGTCAAGTCCACCAAAGTCCGCACTTTGTTCTCATACATGGATCCTATCTCAGATTTCATGGTCTCAAACCATTTATCGGAATCTTGGCTCATCATAGCTTCTTCATAGTTCGTAGATTCGCCGTTGTCTAACAACATGACTTTCAGGACAGGATTACCGTACCACTCTCCTACGGTACGTGTTCTGGTCGACCTAAGAGGTTTGGTAGTAACTTGATCTGAAGCTTCATGATCATTGTCATTAGCTTCCTCCCTAGTTGGTGTAGACATCATGGGAACAGTTTTCTCTGATGTGCTACTTTCTAATTCGAGAGAAGGTACAACTACCTCATCAAGTTCTACTTTCCTGTCACTCACTTCTTTCGAGAGAAACTTCTTCTCTAGAAATGACCTATTCTTAGCAACAAAGATCTTGCCTTCGAATCTGTGGTAGAAGCTATACCCAACAGTTTCTTTAGGGTATCCTATGAAGACGCACTTCTCCGCTTTGGGTTCGAGCTTATCAAGCTGAAGTCTTTTTACATAAGCACCACATCCCCAAACTTTAAGAAACGATAACTTAGGTTTCTTGCCAAACGATAGTTCATATGGTGTCGTCTCAACGGATTTAGATGGTGTCCTATTTAACATGAATGCGGCTGTCTCTAATGCATAACCCCAGAACGATAGTGGCAAATCGGTAAGAGACATCATAGGACGCACCATACCTAATAAAGTACGGTTACGACATTCAAACACACACTACTGCGGGATACTGCTAACGCGACACTACGATCAGAGACCCTTTCACGAAATTGTGTGCGATGCATTAATCACAAATGGGGATGTAAAAAAACGCCAAAAAGGTGCAAAACGTTTGCAATGGAGGATGCATCAAACACGGTTCAGATTTTAGTTGCGTCTGTGATCCAGGGCATATGGTTCAGTCCAATGAGCCGTTTGCAATGAGGTAGAACAAAAGAAACGGGCAGCCTGATGAAGGCGTGTGCGATATACAGCATACAGTTCACTCGAATGAACTGTTTGTGATTAGGCGACATAAAAGAAACGGTCAGCCAGATCAAGGTGTGTGCGATGTACAACATACAGTTCACTCGGATGAACCGTTTGTGATTAGGCAACACAAAAGAAACGGTCAGTCAGATCAATGTGTGTGCAATGTATGACATGCGGTTCACCCGGATGAACTGTTTGCGTTGAGACAAGAGAACAGAAACAGTTCAATATAACAAATACCATAAATATTGCAAGGTTCAAATTCAAAGATTACAACGCCCAAATTCAAACATTTCAAACCGCGTAATTTCTGAAAAGGGATCAACCGCTGACAAGTCATGTATGGGTTTGACACAATAACTTCCAATTGCTTTGTCATATGCTCTTCCAATATGAAGTTTGGCATTTTTGGAGGCACTTCCATTCCGCAGTACTAGCCGCCTCTAATAATCATACCATTGATCTTTCCTAATTAAATGCGTGTTCAACCTCAGTACACTCAGCACCTTTGCTCTGGCAAGAAAGAACATGGTGAGTGTAATCTTCGGTGGGGTCCCTCGGTAGGAGTTCAAAGTAATATTTGAGAGATGCAGATCCAGGCATTCAATGTGATTGTCGTTATCAACATCTTCCACCGGGCCTAATATGCACTGCAAAAAGAAGAGAACGTGTTAGTGCCTACATGCAGTTTTGAACACTGCTACACGCCCATTTGGTTTGCAGGATTTATAAAATGCACCAACGTGCCATCTTCGACCTGTCATGATTAACATGTGCATGAATTTGATTATAATCTAGAAACATGTAGCCTTCTTCACAAGAGGTTGGATTGGATGAAAAATTCCCTAAGAAAACTAGTACATATGAATCCAAAGGAGAAATGCTTATCGATGATTGTAACCATATGAATGAAGCAACCAATATGGGGTGGGGGTGTATGTCCCAAAATCCTCCAATTTTCCTTCAGAAATCGTAGCACATAGTCATTGTAAACTTGAGAAAAGGTGCAAAAAAATTGAACTCCCTTATGGTTAACATTTAACAGGAAAGGCACATCACCTCGATATACAGCTTCTTCAGGCACGGAAAGCATCTCAGGCAACTGAAAACTTGGTCCAGGTTGGGGACGACATATTCTAGTGCCAAGACCTTCACTGTGCCCAGAGTCTGGGTGAAGCTTCGCTGGATGATAGATGAACATACATCTTCAAAACTAGAAATAACGTTGATATCAAGAAGGAGAGGTATATAAGGCGACTGTTGTACCTGAAAGTTGTAGTATTTGACAGACGAGTAGCCCACCACTTTCAATTTCGGCGCAGAAATGACATTGATTCTTGTTGGACCTTGTTGATCAACTACAAGTAATCTCTCAAGTGAAGGTGTGTCCTGGATGACCATATTGTGCTCCAGCTTTTGTGATCTCTCGTTGCAGCACCAACAACACACATAAATAGTGCGGAGAGTCCTGGAGGTGACGTGCAAGGTACTTGACCAATTCATCGCCTGAAGACGAAGGAACTCGAGTGCAGTATAGCCGTGGAGAAGGCGCTCCATGTCATCCTTTGGGATGCGGACGACGATGAGCTCGTGGTGCTTCAGTCGTGGTAGAAAAAGAGCGGGCACGTCATTACCGGGGGGGGGGGATGGCAGTTCATGAACTTGGCGAGGCGCAGTGTGGGCGCGAAGCGGAGCGCGGACGTTGGCAGCAAGCTCATATGCCCATCATTATAACTTAGCTTCTCGAGCTGATCTATGGCGCGGGATCGGAACCACTCGTCAAGCTTGGCTCTCTCCTTGCCATTGGAATGGAACTTGCCCGCGATAAGGCCTTTGATTGGGCCATGGTGACTGCCGAGGATCTGGGAGAACGCATCCAAGCTTTGGCGATAGCCATGGCAGAGCTTGTGGGCGTGGAGGAGGTCGACAGGGGTGCGGAGCCATAGGGTGCGCTACTGCTGGGAAACGCCAGCTGTCCTCGCCTGATTTCTGATTGGGAGGAGGGATATGATGACTATCAACATATCATCGGGGAGGTTGTTGATGAAGTCTAGGCCTGCTGGAGTCACTTGCGGTTCTTTCTCGACCCACCTCCGCTTATTGGCAGCCTCGTTCTCCACCTTGTCGGCGGGGACGGGAACCTCTGTCTCCATATTCATGCCGTGCTCCAGTGCTTCACCAGCCCCGGCATCGCCACTCCCTTCAATGGGGCGCTTCAGCGGCATCCTCCTACACTGACAGCTTTGAGGACTCAGAGCGGCGTCGAGTATGCGGGTGGAGAGGATGGGGGGTGCGGCCGCTCGGCGGTGCCATTAATATAGACCGGTGGGAGTGAGGCGGGCGGCGGTCCAAGGCTGTCTCGCTTCCCGGTGAGAACGACTGCTTAATCTCTAGTATGAATGAAATCTATGCTTAATTACTGAATTTTAGTTGCAAAAAATAGATAGTGATATTGATTTTTAGCTGCATATTTTGACAAATCGCAGTGTCTCTTGGCTTAGCGTCGAAGTCTGGCTTTAATTTTGCATACCGTAATCTGAACCGTTTGCGTTGAAGAGATGCACAGATCCTGCGTTGAACAACTTGTACGCTTCCCGGTGAGCCTGCACACCGGACTGCGCTCGCATGCCTCCCGTTCAGTCAAGCAGCTCTCCACACAGCACCTCCTATAGCCACTAAAACCAAGACACGTGGCGTCACGTGAATGGTTAACCAAACACACACGGTTTGAATTATACAAACATTTGAGATATTAAAGTGGCAGCTATTTTTTTTCAAAATGACTTTGTGGGCTGTCATTATTCGAGTGCGCCTTCTCTCAAAATGGACAAGAAAAATACCACAGCATGTCGGGTTCCCTTCCATGATAGCATGCCAAGTTTCATGAATTTTAGACGAGTTTTGGATTTACTAGAATTTAAAACCAGGCATCTCAATGTTTTTCCAGCAATCAACGGTGCCCTGGTGTTTGAAATTCATTCTCATTTCTTGCATGGGACCTAACTATGCACCCAAGGACACAGATTTGATTTTTCAACCAATTTATATGCACTGAAGCATGCGCATGTACTTCATATTTTAATTATGCACATAAATGCATTGAAACTCAGTTAATGCATAAAAATGTCCAAACGAACCCCGAAAAATCACAAAAATTCACACAACACTCCTGTTGTTCTATGTTGACACGAGGAAAAAACTTGAAAGCAATAAGAGGCAATGGATATCGTTTCGTCCCCAAAGGTGGGACGTTCCCTACCGAAAACCATCATGCTTGTTGTGAGAAGCTTCGGTTTGTGAGAAGCATATACCCAAACCTGCCCCAAATGGGACAAAATTTGTACCACGGCATGTTGATGCCGCTCCATGATAGCATGCCAAGTTTCATGAATTTCAGACGAGTATTGGATTTACCACAAGTTAAAAACTAGGCATCTCAATGTTTTGTCGGCAATCAATGGTGCCCTGGGGTTTGAAATTCATTCCCATTTCTTGCATTGGACCTAAGCATGCACCCAAGGACACATATTTTATAATTTCAACCAATTTATATGCACCAGAGCATGCACATGTAGTTCAAATTTAAATTATGCACATAAATGCATTGAAAACTCACTTAATGCATAAAAATGTCCAAATGGACCACAAAAATTCACACAACACTCCTATTGTTCTATGTTGACACGAGAAAAAAACTTGAAAGCAATAAGAGGCAAGGGATATCGTTTAATCCCCAAAGGTGGGACGTTCCCTACTGAAAACCATCATGCTTGTTGTGAGAAGCTCCGATTTATGAGAAGCATATACCCAAACCTGCCCCAAATGGGACAAATTTTGTACCATGGCATGTTGATGCCGCTCCATGATAGCATGCCAAGTTTCATGAATTTCAGACGAGTTGGATTTACTAGAATTTAAAAACCAGGCATCTAAATATTTTGCTGGCAATCAACGGTGCCCTGGTGTTTGAAATTCATTCCCATTTCTTGCATTGGACCTAAGCATGCACCCAAGGAAACATATTTGATTTTTAACCAATTTATATGAACTGGAGCATGCACATGTAGTTCAGATTTGAATTATGCACATAAATGCATTGAAAACTCAGTTAATGCATAAAAATGTCCAAACGAACCCCGGAAAATCACAAAAAATCACAAAACACTCATGTCATTCTATGTTGACACGTGAAAAAAACTTGAAAGTAATAAGAGGCAATGGACATCGTTTCGTCCCCAAAGGTGGGACGTTCCCTACCGAAAACCATCATGCTTGTTGTGAGAAGCTCCGGTTTGTGAGAAGCATATACCCAAACCTGCCCCAAATGGGACAATTTTTTTACCATGGCATGTTGATGCCGCTACGTGATAGCATGCCAAGTTTCACGAATATCAGACGAGTTTTGGATTTACTAGAATTTTAAAACCAGGCATCTCAATATTTTGCCGGCAATCAACGGTGCCCTGGTGTTTGAAATTCATTCCCATTTCTTGCATGGGACCTAAGCATGCACCCAAGGACACAACTTTGATTTTTCAACCAATTTATATGCACTGGAGCATGCGCATGTAGTTCAAATTTGAATTATGCACATAAATGCATTAAAAACTCAGTTAATGCATAAAAATGTCCAAACGAACCCCGAAAAACCAGGAAAAATTCACACAACACTCCTGTTGTTCTATGTTGACATAAGAAAAAAACTTGAAACCAATAAGAGGCAATGGATATCGTTTTGTCCCGAAAGGTGGGACGTTCCCTACCGAAAACCATCATGCTTGTTGTGAGAAGCTCCAGTTTGTGAGAAGCATATACCCAAACCAGCCCCAAATGGGACAAAATTTGTACCATGGCATGTTGATGCCGCTCCATGATAGCATGCCAAGTTTCATGAATTTTAGACGAGTTTTGGATTTACTACAATTTAAAAACCAGGCATCTCAATGTTTTGCCGGCAATCAACGGTTCCCTGGTGTTTGAAATTCATTCCCATTTCTTGCATGGGAG
Source organism: Triticum urartu (assembly GCF_003073215.2). Taxonomy (NCBI): domain Eukaryota; kingdom Viridiplantae; phylum Streptophyta; class Magnoliopsida; order Poales; family Poaceae; genus Triticum; species Triticum urartu. The sequence goes on along the minus strand of NC_053027.1, from coordinate 188,939,837 downwards.
CTAAGCATGCACCCAAGCACATAAATTTGATTTTTCAACCAATTTATATGCACCGGAGCATGCGCTTGTAGTTCAAATTTGAATTATTCACATAAATGCATTGAAAACTCAGTTAATGCATAAAAATTTCCAAACAAATACCGAAAAATCACAAAAATTCACACAACACTACTGTTGTTCTATGTTGACATGAGAAAAAAACTTGAAAGCAATAAGAAGCAATGGATATCGCTTCGTCCCCAAAGGTGGGACGTTCCCTACCGAAAACTATCATGCTAGTTGTGAGAAGCTCTGGTTTGTGAGAAGCATATACCCAAACCTTCCCGAAATGAGATAAAATTTGTACCACGACATGTTGATGCCACTCCATGATAGCATGCCAAGTTTCATGAATTTCAGACGAGTTTTGGATTTACTACAATTTAAAAACCAGGCATCTCAATGTTTTTCCGGCAATCAACAGTGCCCTGGTGTTTGAAATTCATACCCATTTCTTGCATGGGACCTAAGCATGCACCCAAGGACACAGATTTGATTTATTCAACCAATTTTATTGCACTGGAGCATGCACATGTAGTGCAAATTTGAATTATGCACATAAATGCATTGAAAACTCAGTTAATGCATAAAAATGTCCAAACGAACCCCAAAAAATCACAAAAAATAACACAACACTCCTATTGTTCTATGTTGATACGAGGAAAAAAACGTGAAAGCAATAAGAGGCAATGGATATCGTTTCGTCCCCAAAGGTGGGACGTTCCCTACAGAAAACCATCATGCTTTTTGTCAAAAGCTCCGATTTGTGAGAAGCATATACCCAAACCAGCTCCAAATGGGACAAAATTTGTACCACGACATGCCGATGCCGCTCCATGATAGCAAGCCAAGTTTTTTCAATTTCAGACGAGTTTTGGATTTACTACTATTTAAAAACCAGGCATCTCAATGTTTTGCCGGCAATCAACGGTGCCCTGGTGTTTGAAATTCATTCCCATTTCTTGCATGGGACCTAAGCATGCACCAAAGGACACAGATTTGATTTTTCAACCAATTTATATGCACTCGAGCATGCACATGTAGTTCAAATTCTAATTATGCACATAAGTGCATTGAAAACTCAGTTAATGCATAAAAATGTCCAAACGAACCCCGAAAAATCACAAAAAATCACACAACACTCCTGTTGTTCTATGTTGACACGAGAAAAAAAACTTGAAAGCAATAAGAGGCAATGGATATCGTTTCGTCCCCAAATGTGGGACGTTCCCTACCGAAAACCATCATGCTTGTTGTGAGAAGCTCCGGTTTGTGAGAAGCATATACTCAAACCTGCCCCAAATGGGACAAAATTTGTACCACGGCATGTTGATGCCGTTCCTTGATAGCATGCCAAGTTCATGAATTTCAGACGAGTTTTGGATTTACTACAATTTAAAAACCAGGCATCTCAATGTTTTGCCGGCAATCAATGGTGCACTGGTGTTTGAAATTCATTCCCATTTCTTGCATGGGACCTAAGCATGCATCCAAGGTCACAAATTTGTTTTTTCAGCCAATTTATATGCACTGGAGCATGCACATGTAGTTGAAATTTGAATTATGCACATAAATGCATTGAGAACTCACTCAATGCATAAAAATGTCCAAACGAACCGCCAAAAATCAAAAAAATTCACACAACACTCCTGTTGTTCTATGTTGACACGAGAAGAAAACTTGAAAGCAATAAGAGGAATTGGATATCGTTTCGTCCCCAAAGGTGGGACGCTCCCTACCTACCAAAAGCCATCATGCTTGTTGTGAGAAGCTCCGGTTTGTGAGAAGCATATACCCAAACCAGCCCCAAATGGGACAAAATTTGTACCACGGCATGTTGATGCCGCTCCATGATAGCATGCCAAGTTTCATGAATTTCAGACGAGTTTTGGATATACTACAATTTAAATACCAGACATCTCAATGTTTTGCTGGCAATCAATGCTGCCCTGGTGTTTGAAATTCAGTCCCATTTCTTGCATGGGACCTAAGCATGCATCCAAGGACACAAATTTGATTTTTCAACCAATTTATATGCACTGGAGCATGCGCATGTAGTTCAAATTTGAATTATGCACATAAATGCATTGAAAACTCACTTAATGCATAAAAAATGTCCAAACGAACCCCCAAAAATCACAAAAATTCACACAACACTCCTGTTGTTCTATGTTGACACGAGAAGAAAACTTGAAAGCAATAAGAGGAATTGGATATCGTTTCGTCCCGAAAGGTGGGACACTCCCTACCGAAAACCATCATGCTTGTTGTGAGAAGCTCCGGTTTGTGAGAAGCATATACCCAAACCTGCCCCAAATGGGACAAAATTTGTACCACGGCATGTTGATGCCGCTCCATGATAGCATGCCAAGTTTCATGAATTTCAGACGAGTTTTGGATATACTACAATTTAAAAACCAGACATCTCAATGTTTTGCCGGCAATCAATGCTTCCCTGGTGTTTGAAATTCATTCCCATTTCTTGCATGGGACCTAAGCATGCATCCAAGGACACAAATTTGATTTTTCAACCAATTTATATGCACTGGAGCATGCGCATGTAGTTCAAATTTGAATTATACACATAAATGCATTGAAAACTCACTTAATGCATAAAAATGTCCAAACGAACCCCGAAAATCACTAAAATTCACACAACACTCCTGTTGTTCTATGTTGACACGAGAAGAAAACTTGAAAGCAATAAGAGGCAATGGATATCGTTTCGTTCCCAAAGGTGGGACGCTCCCTACCGAAAGCCATCATGCTTGTTGTGAGAAGCTCCGGTTTGTGAGAAGTATATACCCAAACCTGCCCCAAATGGGACAAAATTTGTACCACGGCATGTTGATGCCGCTCCATGATAGCATGCCAAGTTTCATGAATTTCAGACGAGTTTTGGATATACTACAATTTAAAAACCAGACATCTCAATGTTTTGCCGGCAATCAATGCTGCCTTGGTGTTTGAAATTCATTCCCATTTCTTGCATGGGACCTAAGAATGCATCCAAGGACACAAATTTAATTTTTCAACCAACTTATATGCACTGGAGCATGCGCATGTAGTTCAAATTTGAATTATGCACATAAATGCATTGAAAACTCACTTAATGCATAAAAATGTCCAAACGAACCCCCAAAAATCACAAAAATTCACACAACACTCCTGTTGTTCTATGTTGACACGAGTAGAAAACTTGAAAGCAATAAGAGGAATTGGATATCGTTTCGTCCCGAAAGGTGGACACTCCCTACCGAAAACCATCATGCTTGTTGTGAGAAGCATATACCCAAACCTGCCCCAAATTGGACACAATTTGTACCACGACATATTGATGCCGCTCCATGATAGCATGCCAAGCATCATGAATTTCAGACGAGTTTTCGATTTATTAGAATTGAAAAACTAGGCATCTCAATGTTTTTCCGGTAATCAATGGTGCCATGGTGTTTGAAATTGATTCCCATTTCTTGCATGGGACCTAAGCATGCACCCAAGGACAAAGATTTGATATTTCAATGAATTTATATGCACTGGAGAATGTGCATGTAGTTCAAATTTGAATTATGCACATAAATGCATTGAAAACTCAATTAATGCATAAAAATGTCCAAACGAACCCTGAAAAATCACAAAAATTCAGACAACACTCCTGTTATTCTATGTTGACATAAGGAAAAAACTTGAAAGCAATAAGAGGCAATGGATATAATTTCGTCCCCAAAGGTGGGACGTTCCCTACCAAAAACCATCATGCTTGTTGTTAGAAGCTCCGGTTTGTGAGAAGCATATACCCAAACCTACCCCAAATGGGTCAAAATTTGTACCACGGCATGTTGATGCCGCTCCATGATAGAATGCCAAGTTTCATGAATTTTAGACGAGTTTTGGATTTACTACAATTTAAAAACCAGACATCTCAATGTTTTGCCGGCAATCAACGGTGCCCCGGTGTTTGAAATTCATTCCCATTTCTTGCATGGGACCTAAGCATGCACCCAAGGACACTTATTTGATTTTTCAACCAATTTATATGCACTGGAGCATTCGCTTGTAGTTCAAATTTTAATTATGCACATAAATGCATTGAAAACTCAGTTAATGCATAAAAATGTCCAAACGAACCTCGAAAAATCAGAAAAATTCACACAACACTCCTGTTGTTCAATGTTGACACGAGAAAAAAAACTTGAAAGAAACAAGAGGCAATGGACATCGTTTCATCCCCAAAGGTGGGACGTTCCCTACCGAAAACTATCAGGCTTGTCGTGATAAGCTCCGGTTTGTGAGAAGCATATACCCAAACCTGCCCCAAATGGGACAAAATTTGTACCAGGGCATGTTGATGACGCTCTATGATAGCATGCCAAGTTTCATGAATTTCAGACGAGTTTTGGATTTACTAGAATTTTAAAACCAGGCATCTCCATGTTTTGCCGGCAATCAACGGTGCCTTGGTGTTTGAAATTCATTCCCATTTCTTGCATGGGACCTAAGCATGCACCCAAGGACACATATTTGATTTTTCAACCAATTTATATGCACTGGAGCATGCGTGTGTAGTTCAAATTTGAATTATGCACATAAATGCATTGAAAACTCAGTTAATGCATAAAAATGTCCAAACGAACCTGCTACCTCTTGAGCACTGCGTTGGTTTTCCCTTGAAGAGGAAAGGGTGATGCACTAAAGCAGCGTAAGTATTTCCCTCAGTTTTTGAGAACCAAGGTATCAATCTAGTAGGAGACCACACGCGAGTCACCTCGTACCTACACAAACAAATAAGAACCTCGCAACCAACGCGATAAAGGGTTGTCAATCCCTTCACGGCCACTTGCAAGAGTGAGATCTGATAGAGATGATAATAATAAGATAAATATTTTTGGTATTTTTATGATACAGATTGAAAGTAAAGATTGCAGAATAAAATAGATTGGAAACTTGTGTGATGGAAAATAGACCCGGGGGCCATAGGTTTCACTAGTGGCTTCTCTCAAGAAAGCATAAGTATTACGGTGGGTGAACAAATTACTATCGAGCAATTGATAGAAAAGCGAATAATTATGAGAATATCTAGGTATGATCATGTATATAGGCATCACGTCCGTGACAAGTAGACCGACTCCTTCCTGCATCTACTACTATTACTCCACACATCGACTGCTATCCAGCATGCATCTAGAGTATTAAGTTCATAAGAACAGAGTAACGCCTTAAGAAAGATGACATGATGTAGAGGGATAAACTCATGCAATATGATATAAACCCCATATTTTTATCCTCGATGGCAACAATACAATATGTGTCGTTTCCCTTTCTGTCACTGGGATCGAGCACCGCAAGATTGAACCCAAAGCTAAGCACTTCTCCCATGGCAAGAAAGATCAATCTAGTAGGCCAAACCAAACTGATAATTTGAAGAGACTTGCAAAGATAAACCAATCATACATAAAAGAATTCAGAGAAGATTCAAATATTGTTCATAAATAAACTTGATCATAAACCCACAATTCACCGGATCTCGACAAACACATTACAAAAGAAGATTACATCGAATAGATCTCCAAGAGAATCAAGGAGAACTTTTTATTGAGATCCAAAGAGAGAGAAGAAGCCATCTAGCTACTAGCTATGGACCTGAAGGTCTGAAGTAAACTACTCACACATCATCGGAGGGGCCATGGAGTTGATGTAGAGGCCCTCCGTGATCAATGACCCCTCCGGCGGAGTTCCGGAAAAGGCCCCAAGATGGGATGTCTTGGGTACAGAAGGTTGCGGCGGTGGAAATAGGGTTTCGTGGTGCTCCTGGATGTTTTCGGGGTATGTCAATATATATAGGAGGAAGAAGTAGGTCGGTGGAGCAATGAGGGGCCCACGAGGGTGGAGGGCGCGCCCAGGGGTAGGCGCGCCCCCTGCCTCGTGGGCTCCTCGATTGTTTCTTGACGTCCACTCCAAGTCCCATGGATCACGTTTGTTCCAAAAATCACGCTCCCGAAGGTTTCATTCCATTTGGACTCCGTTTGATATTCCTTTTCTACGAAACACCGAAATAGGAAAAAAACAGCAATTTGGGCTGGGCCTCCGGTTAATAGTTTAGTCCCAAAAATAATATAAAAGTGTAAAATAAAGCCATTAACATCCAAAACAGATAATATAATAGAATGGAACAATCAAAAATTATAGATATGTTGGAGACGTATCAAGCATCCCCAAGCTTAATTCCTGCTTGTCCTCGAGTAGGTAAATGATAAAAACTGAATTTTTGATGTGGAATGCTTCTTAACATATTTCTCAATGTAAATTTTCTTTATTGTGGCATGAATGTTCAGATCCGAAAGATTCAAGATAAAAGTTTAATATTGACGTAAAAATAATAATACTTAAAGCATTCTAACTAAGCAATCATGTCTTCTCAAAATAACATGGCCAAAGAAATTTCATCCCTACAAAATCATATAGTTTGGTCATGCTCCATTTTCGTCACACAAGAATGCTCTCATCATGCACAACCCCGATGACAAGCCAAGCAATTGTTTCACACTTTAGTAATCTCAAACTTTTTTCAACTTTCACACAATACATGAGCGTAAGCCATGGATATAGCACTATGGGTGGAATAGAATATAATGAAGGGGGTTATGTGGAGAAGATAAAAAAGGAGAAAGTCTCACATTGACGCGGCTAATCAATGGGCTAGGGAGATGCCCATCAATTGATGTCAATGAAAGGAGTAGGGATTGCCATGCAACGGATGCACTAGAGCTATAAATGTATGAAATCTCAACAAAAGAAACTAAGTGGGTGTGCATCCAACTTTCTTGCTCACGAAGACCTAGGGCACTTGAGGAGGCCCATTGTTGGAATATACAAGCCAAGTTCTATAATGAAAAATTCCCACTAGTATATGAAAATGAAAAAACAAGAGACTCTCTATTATAAAGATCATGGTTCTACTTTGAAGCACGAGTGTGGAAAAAGGATAGTAGCATTGCCCCTTTTTATTTATTTATTTACTTTTGGGGCCCTTTTTTTATTTGGCCTTTCACTTTTTTGGGGGACAATGCTCTATTAATGATGATCATCACACTTCTATTTATTTACAACTCAATGATTATAACTCGATACTAGAACAAGATATGACTCTATATGAATGCCTCCGGTGATGTACCGGGATGTGTAATGACTCATGACTGACATGTATGAAAGAATTATGAATGGTGGCTTTGCCACAAATACAATGTCAATTACATGATCATGCAAGGCAATATGACAATGATGATGCGTGTCATAATAAACGGAACGGTGGAAAGTTGCATGGCAATATATCTCGGAATGACTATGGAAATGCCATAATAGGTAGGTATGGTGACTATTTTGAGGAATATATAAGGTGGTTTATGTGTGATAGAGCATATCGTATCACGGGGTTTGGATGCATTGGCGAAGTTTGCACCAACTCTCAAGGTGAGAAAGGGAAATGCTCGGTACTGAAGAGGCTAGCAATGATGGTAGGGTGAGAGTGCGTATAATCCATGGACTCAACATTAGTCATAAAGAACTCACATACTTATTTGTAACATCCCAAAATTCTAAATTTTGGAATGTTATATTAAATAAATTATTATGATTGTTTGTTTGATTGTTGTGTAATTGATTGTGTGAAATTGAGTCAAAATTTAAGACTTTTTGAAAGTTGAATGAGAGGGAATAAAAGGACTTCCCCAAAACCTTCATCTTGCATTTTGATCTCCATGAATTCAAATTCATTCATCACAAAACCCTAGAGTGAAGATAATATGACTTCTTCCATTTAACAAAATGAAAAGGGGTTTTGAAGTTGATTTGAATTCCATTTGAACAATAGTCCAACTCAGAAACTCTATGCCACTCAAGGATTTTCATGAGAGAAGATAATAGGACTTCTTCAGAATATATGAAATAGAGTGGGAAGTGATGAGGAGCACTTTTGAATTTCATTTGGTTCATTTTTTGAAAAGTTTTCCGTTTTGAGTTTCAAAACATTTCCATTCATTCAAATAAAATAAAGAGAGAAGGAAATATGACTCCTTCAATTATCAGAAAGAAAATGGAAATGGATTATGAAACCAATAGACGATTATTTAAAATAATATTTGAAACCATTTGCATCTCATGAATTATGGTATTTTGGAGTTTTCTCGAATGTTCAAATATTATTTTCCACTCAAGAAAACTGAAGGAGAGGGGATAAGATGACTTCCTCAAAATATAAAAGAGGTGGGAATTTCATTTGAATATTATTTGGAGTTTTTAGAACTTATTTGGTATTTATTCAATTTGCAAAAGTGCATTAAATGCATTAGGAAAATATTTTCAAATTCTTCTATGCTTGATTAAATGTTCACTGTGTTACAGATATTCAGAGATACTTTTAGAAATTATCGTGGTATTTTTTTTAGGATTTTGTTTGGTTTCGTTTGGCCTCGGAAAGTTTTTGTAAAAAAAAACACATGCACACCCGCGCGCAGGCCCAGTCAGCCATGCACTTCGGCCCGCGGCCTGCTCCCAACGCCCGAAGGCCACCGCTCGCTCGCCTGACCCGCCTCTCCCTCTCGCTCGCATGCAGCTGTCGCTGCCAGGAGGGCCCCACCCCCGTCGTCCCCAACCTCCTGCCTCTCCCGCTTGGGATAGAGCACGAGCCCGCCGCCCGCAACCACTGCACCTCGCCTTCGGGGATAAGGCTAATCCCGCCACCCTGAGCACCCCTCTCCGCGCCTATAAAAGCCTCGGAGCCCCCTCTCTCCATCCTGCCCACTTGCTCGTCCTCTCGCCGCTCCTACCGCCCACAGTTGCCGCTTGGATCTCGCCGTCTGGAGCTACTTCGCCAGAGAAGCTCGTCGGCCGTAAGCCACTATGAGGCCCCAAACTCTGTCAACTTGTTCCCCTGCTCCACGCACACCTTGTTGACAACTTTTTGTGGTCTAGGGGACACTGGAGCCGTCGCACGGACGACGTCTGAACCGCCGGAGTTTGCCAGAGCGCCACCCTTCCTTCGCTCCGTCTCTATCACCCCAACGCGCGCCGCCTCCACCACCGGACAGCCCCCGACGCGCCGGCCCCATTCGTCTTCTTTCCCGCTACTGAGGACCACCGCAGGCCGTCACCCCGTCGCTGCCCAACGCCGCGTCGCCGTCCCCTGCACGTCACCGACACCGACACTTCCGCTCGCTGTGAGCTTCCCCCCGTTCTGTTTGTTTTTTGTTTAAAACGGTTAACCAAGGTTTTATTAAACCATGCGGTTTTAGTGAAAAACCGGTCTCCGATTTTCTTTTTATTTAGCCGCGGTAGTTGTTTTTATTAGTTAGTGGCCGTTTATCGTATAGCTGCCGCAGTGAACACTCTCTGGCCTCTCACAGTGCGCCATGTGGCCAGGGACTTGATCGCTATACTTTTCTTCACTGTTAGGTCCCTGTAAATTTTAGTTTAGCCCCTAAACTTAGATTAGCCACAACTTTTTAACCCTAGATCCAAACTCGATGAAACCAGTGGAAAATTCTTTGTATTGATTAGATCTATCCAGTAGTGTCATCTTTGTAAACTTCTGTCGGATTCGAATTTGAAATTATTCAGATTTGAATTCAAACTTCAAATGGCCATATCTCCTAAACCGTAGCTCCGATTGGTGTGATTCTTTTTGCACTGTGTCACTATAGCCAAACCCTACCACCTGGACCTTTGTCACTATAATTTTCACACGATTAGTATCTGTCCATGATAGTTTTATTACTATGCAAGTATGCACAATAGATCACATCACAGTTTTGCACCTTATGTCACTTATTGTTTTGCACCTAGAATTATTTGCATGCAAGTTTTGTGTGTTGGATCCCCGTTTGGTTTTCCGAGTCATTTGTGTTGTATGTTATTGCTCTTTGGAATGATTGCTTATGTGAATGCAATGTTTGAATTTATAGATTTTCATCGGAGAGTGACGAATAGTTCTATTAAGTAAATTTCTGAGAGCGATATAATCATCATCAACTATTACCAGGCAAGTTCACATTTGACCATTCTTCCAATTACCTATGTTTTATATTATGCACTTAGTCCTTTTGTGGTAGGATTGCATGGTAGGATTTATTGATGCCAGATGGATATGCCGTTACCTAGTAGTTCATTGAGGTAGGTTTGAATCATATACCTTTGTCACCACCGCGTAAGTTTAATTTTGCCTCGCCAATGTAGATGTGGATTGGGAAGTGTTCATTGTGGGAGATGAGTGACAAAGTAGTAAGTAGAACCAAGATAACTTAATGAACTACCTGGGCGGAGGTTTGGTTTGAATGGTGGCGAAGTACAGCGGGAGCATGCATGGGAAATCCATGGTGGTGCACCACTAGTGGTCTGTCCGCCCAGGCTCAAAGAGATCAATCGTATTATCATGTCTAGAAGCTTACGTGTGCAGCCACAAGCCAATATGGGCTCTGGCTTAGTTGAGTAGTTAGTGTGACCCCTTCCGGGATGGGCTAGCAGATGTAGAATGATGTAGGTGTACCGGCCTATCCGTGGGTTAAGGGGGAACATTTTCGAAAGACTATGTCTCGGTCATCCTGTTCTCAAACGCCAGGCAGTGCGAGAATTTCAAGGGAGGCGATCGAGTCTTGTGGGGAGATGTGCGCAAACCTCTGCAGAGTGTTAAAACCTAATCGATTAGCCGTGTCCCCGGTTACGGACAACTTGAGCATCTAGTAGTGGAAATGCTGGGAGATCTCATCACTCTTAATTAAAGAGTTGGGTTTTAAATGAAACTTTGGGAATGGATTGAGTTGGGTTTACCAACTCATCCTATGCTATACAGTAGTGGTGGAATAATATCTTTTATTCTAGGGAAAAAGCTAGCTTTATGCAAAAACTAAACTTAGAGCTTTCCACCAGCCAAATTGCATGTACAATAGGTTCATTATTCTTATGATGTGACTTGCCAGTACATTCAATGTACTGACCTACAGGGCTGCAATGTCTTATGTTGCAGGGATTTTTTCTACGACAAGTAAGAGTTACGTTGTAGGGTTACGGTCTACACTCAACTTGCCGTTGGCTTTGATGGACTCCACACCCTTATGTTTGTTCCCGCTGAGACTTATGAGGTATATATCAGTTTTACGTTATTTATACATGTGATTGCACTTTGATATATACATTGATGTACTGTGTGTGCCAGCATACTGATCCAGGGATGGCACGGATACACAGAGGCTTGACCGTTTGAGGTCGGGTCGCTACATTATTGCAAAAATCTACAAGTCATCAAAAACCAAGTATTACGCGCATGCTCCTAGGGGGATAGATTAGTAGGAAAAGACCATCGCTCGTCCCCGACCACCACTCATAAGGAAGACAATCAAACAACACCTCATGTTTCAAATTTGTTACACAATGTTTACCATACGTGCATGCTAAGGGACTTGCAAACTTCAACACATGTATTTCTCAAATTCACAACTACTCAACTAGCACAACTTTGATATCACTATCTCCATATCTCAAAACAATCATCACGTATCAAACTTCTCTTAGTATTCAATGCACTTATATGAAAGCTTCTTATTATGCCTAAAAGCAGATTTCCATGTTGTTCTAAAGGACTCTCAAAACAATATAAGTGAAGCATGAGAGATCAATCATTTCTATAAAATGAAACCACCACCGTGCTCTAAAAGATATAAGTGAAGCACTAGAGCAAAAACTATATAACTCAAAATATATAAGTGAAGCACATAGAGTATTCTAATAAATTACAATTCATCTGTGTGTCTCTCAAAAGGTGTGTACAACAAGGATTATTGTGGTGAACTAAAAATCAAAGACTCAAATCATACAAGACTCTCCAAGCAAAACACATATCATGTGGCGAATAAAAATATAGCTCCAAGTAAAGTTACCAATGAACGAAGACGAAAGAGGGGATGCCTTCCGGGGCATCCCCAAGCTTAGGCTTTTTTTGTGTCCTTGGATTTTACCTTGGGGTGCCTTGGGCATCCCCAAGCTTAGGCTCTTGACACTCCTTGTTCCATAATCCATCAAATCTTTACCCAAAACTTGAAAACTTCACAATACAAAACTTAACAAAAAATCTCATGAGCTCCGTTAGCGAAAGAAAATAAAACACCACTTCAAGGTACTGTAATGAACTCATTCTTTATTTATATTGGTGTTAAATTTACTGTATTCCAACTTCTCTATGGTTTATAAATTCTATTACTAGCCATAGATTCATCAAAATAAGCAAACAACACATGAAAAACAGAATCTGTTAAAAATAGAATAGTCTGTAGTAATCTGTAACTAATGCAAACTTCTGGAACCCCAAAAATTCTAAAATAAATTGCTGGACGTGAGGAATTCATCTATTAATCATCTTCAAAAACAATTAACTAAATATCACTCTTCAATAAAAAATGGAAGCAATTCTCGTGAGCGCTAAAGTTTCTGTTTTTTACAGCAAGATCAAAAAGACTTTCCCCAAGTCTTCCCAACGGTTCTACTTGACACAAACACTAATTAAACACAAAAAACACAATAAAAACATAGGCTAGATAAATTATTTATTTAATAACAGCAAGGAAAAATATTGGGTTGTCTCCCAACAAGCACTTTTCTTTAAAGCCTTATAGCTAGGCATAAGATTTCTACGATGCTCACATGAAAGACAAGAATTGAAGCACAAAGAGAGCATCATAAAACAAGTGACAAATACATCTAACTCTAACATACTTCCTATTCATAGGAATCTTATAGGCAAACAAATTATTAAGGCAAGCAGAAACTAGCATATGCAAGGAAGCGAAAAAATAGCAATCTCAACATAACGAGAGGTAATTTAGTAACATGAAAATTTCTACAACCATATTTTACTCTCTCATAATAATTACATGTAGGATCATAAGCAAATCCAACAATATAGCTATCACAAAACATATTCTTAACACGATCCACATGTATGCAAAGTTGACACTCTTCCAAAATAGTGGGATTAACATTAACTAAAGTCATGACCTCTCCAAACCCACTTTTATCAAAAACTTCATAAGATTGAACATTCTCCAAATATGTGGGATCTAAAGTTGACACTCTTCAAAACCCACTTTCAATATTATTGCAAACATTATAATCAATCTCATATTCATCATGGGGCTTAAATAAATTTTCAAGATCAAAAGAAGAATCACCCCAATCATGATCATTGCAACAAGTAGTAGACATAGAAAAACTAGCATCCCCAAGCTTGCATGCCTGCAGGTCGACTCTAGAGGATCCCCGGGTACCGAGCTCGAATTCGCCCTATATGATTATTACAATCATGCTTTTTATTCAAAGATCCATCGTGAATCACTCCATAAAGTACTTCATCACAATTTTCAGATTCACGAATTTCAAGCAAAACTTCATAAAGATAATCTAGTGCACAAAACTCACTAGCAATTTATTCATCATAATTGGATCTATTAAAAAGATTAGCAAGCGGATGAAGATCCATAGATCTTAGGTTCTCTGTTTAGCAATAAATAAACAACTATTCCAACCAAACGAGCAAACGAGCCAAGT